>NC_137434.1:13844131-14444131 GCF_964374335.1 Astatotilapia calliptera
CCCCTAGTCGGGGTTTTTACTTTTTTTCCACAGAGCAAACACTGTAAATATGCATTAATTAGTGTGTTTTTAGACAGAAGCAGGTTAGCAGTATCCCCCTGCTTTCAGTCTTTATGCTAGGCTGAGTCATTCAGGAAAAGAGTGCTGCATTTTAACAATTCACACGAAAGATGAAGTGCAATATGTTGGGTGCAGAGGTCGGGACTGTGTGAAAATAGTGTGGCGATATATAATGCTGCTTATTACATCTAAAACCTCTTTCCCCAGGAACAAACTGTGAGACTGAGATCAATGAGTGTGACTCCAGACCTTGTCAGCACAATGGCAAGTGCTGTGACTTGCTAGGAGACTACAGTTGCCAATGTCCTACAGGTATGCGCTATGTCCAAAACTAGACCTTATTGTAGTAAAGATGTAGGTAATTTATGTTTACTGTATCCTTGGCTCGAGAAAGCACACCATTTGGTGGCTGTGGTGGGATGAGCCAGAGACATTGATCATGTCGACACTCTGGATTGAGCCATAAATGAGGCCATGATGTTGTGTAACTTCCCAAATGATATGGTGTTACAAAGTATAACTTGCAGGTCCAAAAAAAAGAGAAAAAAAGGAATTTAACATCACGTTTTGGGTGAAGTCACTTTAAAAATATTTATATATAGTTATGTATTTATTGTTACCTGTTTAAAATCAGATTTACTGGTGCCTCTGTACATACTTTTCATGTGTCTCCCTAATCATCAAGGTAGTCTGCATGATCACCATCAAAAACAACTCAAAATAGGATTTTTAACACTGATACTGATCTTTGGTGATTAAAAAAATCTGATATATTAGCCGATATATTTTCTGTATAACGTGAAAGATGAACAGACTTCACCTTTCAAAGTTTGTTATGTGTTGTGATTTTAGAAGTCCTGACTAAGATAGTATAACAGTACAGTTTAAACGTAATCTTGGTGTATTGTCATAAAAGATCGTAGATTAGTGATTTACGCTCAGGTTGCATCAGCTGGCTGTTGTGTTTGTGTACTTCCAAACCTGTGTTGCCAACATGGAAGTTGCCCTCTGCTGGACAAACTGTGCAAAATCAACAGTTATAGCATGGTTGAAGGGTGTTTCTCCTGTCTCTTTTTTGCTGATATATTGGTATTAGCATCTGGCTGTAATCATTAATAATAATAAAAAAAAAACATGTTGAAAGTTAGTGGGGAAAAAAGATTATGATCAGCCATCAAAAGTGGGTTTGTGTATTTAAAAAAAAAAAAAAATTATACCTGCATGTGTTCCCTCAACCTTTTTCACGCCTCTGTACCACCAATGTCACCCCTATGGGGGTTCTGTCCCCCACCAGGGCGCTTACCTGGGAACCAAAGGTGATTAACTTTTGCCAGCAGGGTCTCTGGGCTGTGACACATCATGACTTATTTTATCACATGAAAATATACATATGCATATATTTTTAGTTGTATCCTGCTTACTAAAATATTTATTTTTTTCCACGTGCCATGTTTTTATTTTATTGATCTCCTTGTTTATAGCAGTCACAGCATGCTACTGATCACAACATGCTCTGCTGAGCCAGATAGAGGAAACAAGCTGCAGCAAGCATCTTTGCCACCTTATTTGCAGGATCAGTTTACACTCTTGGCCTGTGATTGACAGCTGAGAAAAAATACCAAACTCATTGCCAGAGCTCATGAATGGAACTGCATTGCTCAAATATTATACTCTGAAATTCACATTAATATAATTTTTCTGTAATTGCTTATTGTGCCTCACCGGCTGAGTCTGAATTTACATTCACTGAATGGTAACTGATGGACGACTGACGGGAGCTTTCTGTTGTTGGCACAGCACAGTTTCTGTGTCTGGCAGTTGCTTTTGCCCACTTTACTGGAACATTTCACTGCATATAGAGACCCGAGACATGGTGGGCAGAGCATCTCTGTGTCCAGGTGACGCTTCTCTCGCAAGAATTTGCTACTGTTATTTTTAGCTGTTGTAGACTCTTAGGGGAAATGTAACACTCATGGTAATGAAACTCTGTTTGTTCACTCTTGTTCAATTAAACATTAAAGCACAACATCAGTGTTAATGACACACAGGTCACAGAGTCTGTTCGCCTCATCAGTTGCTGAAGCAAGCCACATTAGAGTCACAATTTAAGGTGACATTCAGAGGTGGCATTGTATTTTTAGCAACTGATGAACTGCCAGTCCTTGAAGTATCAAAGGTATAACTCCCCATTGTCTAAGACTGTGAATGATACAGTAGCTTGGAGTATTATTAATTCATCTATTTCCTACACTGCTTATTCTTTTAGAGGTGTTGAGAAGCAGAACACCTTTTATTTACTTTTTAAGGACCACACACAAACTGGTGGAACTTGTAGAAGCACATGTATGTGATGAACATAACCACATACCCTAACCATAAAAAGCTTCATATATACACTGAATTAACTAAAGGTATTCAAATGCTTATTGACACAAATATCTAATTAGTCAATCAGCAGCTCGATGCATTTAGGCATGTAAATATGGTCAAGAAAGTCCAAACTGAGCAATGGAGAACAAAGGTAATTTCAGTGACTTTGAAGTTGGCATGGTTGTTAGTGCCAGACGAGCTGGTCTGATTACTTCAGAAACTGCTGATCTACTGAGATTTTCCCACATTACTCTCTCTAGGGTTTCGAGAGAATGGCCCCAAAACAGTGAAACTTTCCATTGAGCAGCAGTTCTCGAGTGAAAATACCTCGTTATTGTTAGATTAGAATGACCAGAATCCTTTGAGCTGATAGAAGGCCAGCAATAACTCAAGTAACCACTCATTACCACCAAGGTTGTACCAAGCCAAAACCACCAACCAACCAAAAGAGCATCTCTGAACACAACATACCAAACTTAAACACAACAGCAGGAGACCACACTGGGTACCAGTCTTCTAAGTACAGGAAACTGAGACTACAGATAGCATGGATGGACTGTCAGAAATGAACAGCAGAATATTTTTGATATATCTGATGTGTCTCAATTTCTGCTGCATCACTGAGTTAGTAGAATTTTTCCATAAACCACATGTTGTAATGGTTTTGGGCAAAATATTCTCATTAGACTTTTTCATCTTAATACCAATTGAGCTTTGTTTAAACACTATTGTTACTGGCCATGTCTATCCGTTTTTGACCACAGCATACCATCTACTGATGGCTGCTTCCTGCAGGAGTTCTCTATTCTCGCCTCCACTAGCATCACATCTTAATATCAGTATGGCTCAAATTATTGAGGAATGGTTTCCAGCGCCTTGTAAAACTATGCCACAAAGGATTAAGGCAGTTTTGAAGGCAAAAAGAAGTCCAGCCCAGTACAGCAAGGTGTAACTAATGAGGTGGCCGGTGAGTGTACTGTAGTCATCAGATCATTATTATTAGAATTTTGTCAATTAAATTATTGCTTCTACTGTTACTATAAAAGATACAATTACTGACCCTTGCATCAAACCTTTAAAGCATAATGAAACTATGTTAACAAATATGAATTTCTTAAATATGGGAGAACACACCACAGTGAGGCTCATCCTAGTATCCACCATGCTGGTAGTCTTAATGAGAATCCTCAATTTCATTCTCTGACCAGCAATTTAAAAAAAAAAAAAAAAGCAGAAAACAATCCTATGAGCACTACTTTAGAGGGGGAGGGCTGATGGTTATGTCATTGTTTGGACTGAGTGGGAACCTCCCATCACAGATGTCAAGTTGAACTGCACCCATGACACCCTATAAGGCTCAACAGTTACCGTGTCCCATCCCCGTTACACCTGCTCTGTGGGCTGAGCAGGACTGTACCCGGGCTGAATATTTAGGGACAAACATATTTAAAATATCTGCCTCTGATAGCCGTAATTCCCCTTTTACTGTTGATATCAACACTATGTCAATATTGCACAATGTAGGCCTAATCCAAAAAGCTCTTAAACATGTAAGATGATTACAGAGCCGCTATAGTGATGTTGGACAGCTTACGTAACACACATATTTTCCTCTATCTCCTATATTTAATATGAGATATCCATACTTTGCACACAAGCTGTTGTCTTTTCTTTTCCGCCGTTCCCATTAGTTGTTCTTTTCCGCAGCCTCTGAAACTGCCTCTGCAGCCTGCCATAATCCCTGATCATGAATCCCTAACTCCCTGAGTAAACTGGTACTAGATGTGGCCGCAGATCCATGGTAACAAAATTCCACAGGGCATACCCTGGCTTTCCAGCGTTGCTGCTAAATCTCATCTGTTATCTCAGTAAACCTAAGCTTCTTCCGCTCATATGCCTCATCTGCTGCATCTTCTTATGGTGAAGGGAGTTCTGCCATGTGAAAAAATAGCCCACAGACTGCTGGACCAGAGTACTAAGAAAAATCTTGGTGCATGGCTGAAATTATAAACCACTGTAACTGTGACCTTTTTTTAAAGCACATCCTGCTTTTGACTATATTATGTTGTTTAAACATAATAGAACAGCACATGTGTAGGGTCAAAGTAATGCAGTATTCACTCGCTTCAAATATACTTAAAGGGTATGCTAAGTGTACCCTCTTGCACAGCAAACATCAGATATTATTTCTTGTTTCTTGTAGGAAAAAGGTCTGCTCTGATACAGTAAACCTTTTTTATCAGCCACAAAGTACGGTATACAGATATGCATTTTTTTCAACAGAGCAAGAAAGAGGAGGAAATGAAAGCGCATTACTAGGGTTTGCCTGTTCAGGTTTAAATTAAAAATTCAGAAGGCAGATAGGGGGGTGGAGGACACTGAGCATCATCGACTGAGCTTCAAAATGGGGCCAATCCTCCCGCTGACCCACAATTGGGTCAGTTTTGCCCTTGTTTCTTAAATATATAGAGGAGCAGCCTTAATTCCATGACTTATATTAGATGCTAGTGGCACTGATTTCAGGACTTCTGTTTTTTGTGGTCCAGCATCGCTCAAGTCAGATTGCATGTATTACATCTTTTCTTGCAGGTTTTCAAGGAAAGAGTTGTGAAGTTGACATAGATGCTTGTGCCCTGTCCAACAACACATGCCCACCAAATACTGAGTGTTTGGATCTCCCTTATGGGCTTGAGTATACCTGCTGTGTACCCTGTCCTCAGCACCTTCAGGTGTGTAAAAAAAATCTTGACGTGCTTTTTTTGTCCTCGTCTACTGTCTGCAAATATAAATAAGCTCACTTCTCAGTAATATCATTTTGTGGATTTGTTTTATTTTTTTTATGCTAGACAAAGTTTTGGATATAACTGCGACATATCTCGACAAACTAAAACTTCAGAAGGTGTGGGTTTCAGAGAGTCAGTGTTTTTTCTGAAATGGTGAATATTCTTTCATAATGGTTTTCTTTTATGAATAGAAGATTGGCACCAAGTGAAAATCCCTAAACATAGCAATCATCGGATGTTGCGGCTGCGCTGGTGACATTCGCTGTGCGAAAAATAAAAACAATAAAAAGCATAATGTTAACAGTTAGTTAACAGTGTAGTAAATCTTAGATTTTTTTTTTTTTAATGCAGTTTCCATATATAGTACATAAGAAATTATGTTGGAGGAAAGCAACGCTGGAATTGTCTTTGGCAGGATTTTTGGATTGTGTTTGGCATGAACAACGTTTGCACATTTACAGAACTGAAAAGGCCACCTGATTTGGATGTATATGTTTGTATGTGTATATTATGTATGCGTAAACAGAGAAAGTGCTTCAGATGACAGATGGAGATGATCGCTCACTGTGTAGCAATGCTTGTGTTGGCCCTTGTACAGAAGTGCCATGATGCCTGTATTATAGACCTTTCCACAAGCAAGCTTTTCCCCTGCCCCTTTGTTTTTCCCCGGTGGCATCCACATGCTGGCAGGTGTACTTTTATTTCCTCTCGGGAGGTTTAGCCTTCAGTGACCATTGATCTTGTCTTGTATGACATGTAGCTGCTACATGGAATCCCGAGTGACCCCAGTATAAAGCATGAATCAGTATTCATGACTTTGTCGTGCTATTTTAATGAAGCTCATTTTCAGGGATCCAGGGGCAAGAAATGATTCGGAGAAAAAAAAGATGGTTATATTTTCTTTAATCTGAATAAGCTCAGCCCCATTTAAAATATCATACAAAATAAAAGAGTTGCACATGAAAGAGCATATCTTGTTTCATGATTTGTGTATCTAAAAACATCTATTTCCAATCAACAGCCTTGTGCCTTTGGAGGACGCTGTGTGTTAAATAACAGCAATGCTTATCGATGCATCTGTACCCCTGGATGGTCTGGGCAGGACTGCCGCGTAAATGTCAACGACTGTATTGAACATGGGTGTCAAAATGGAGGCACTTGTATGGATGAGATTGATGGTTACAGGTTAGTGTTCAAATCCTGATGGTCTTGGGGCTGTTCTGCCACCAGAATGTCAATGATTGTAAAAGCTGTTACATTTACTGCTCTTTTCCTTCAGGCTTGAAAGAATTCTTCTAACTCTATACAGTATTAAGAGATTCTCTTTGATCTGTTGCTAGCTGCCTTTGTCCTAGAGGATACACAGGCATCTACTGTGAAGAGGACATTGATTACTGTGTTGACCACCGCTGCTCTGAACATGGTTTTTGTCTGGACCAGCAGTATAACTTCACCTGCCGTTGCATGCTTGGATTCGAAGGACTGCTTTGCGAAGTGGAAATAAATGAGTGCCACAGCCTCCCTTGTTTAAATGGTGCCACCTGTGTGGACCTAATCAGTGATTATCGGTGCCACTGTCCCCCAGGATTTGAGGGTATGAGACCATCTGATGTGAATGCAGTGCTGTTTACAATCATTAATAGTACCAGTGACAGGAATATGAGGTTCTCGAGCAGTTTTTAGTGTGCTAATTATGGAACATATAATTAGCAAGTTTATCATAATTTTTAATGAGTAAAGCAATAAAATTACAATTTTATAGGCAGTCATGTTAAAGAGAAATTTTTTACATGACTCTTTGCAGTCCTGTGAAAAACGTTCCCCCTTACTGCATCCATGTAAATTAAGATGGTAAGTAACAGCAAGGGGGGATGAGGAAGTGTGTTTTACTGACTGATCATTAGTAATTGTGAACACCTCTATAATAATAGAAGGTCAAATGTGAGGCCATCTGTCCGAGACCCAAAGCTTGAAAGAAATTGGCTCGACCCAAACAACAGGGCAGTGATCCCAAGCACAGCAGCAAATCTGTGGCAGAAAGCAAAGAATCACTTAATCAAAGAATCAGCCATTCATGCAGCTTTGTGTTAACAAGACCAGCAAACAGCCAAAACTTCAGCTTTAATAAAGTTGCCTAATAAAGTGTCCTCAAATGATGTACTTACTTTTTCACAGGACTTCTTTGAGTTTTCTTAATCTTTTTCCCCCCACTTTATCTATATATGGTCTACATCTTGCTGCCTTCACCGAATTACTTTTTTCCCATGTGTATCCGGTTCCATTCCAACTTTTCATTATATCACTAAGCACTGCAGAGTGAAAATAACTGTTAGCTAAATAACAAAAATGAAAAAGATTCAGAGTGTGAGGAAAAATCCTAGAAACATTCCTACAGAGTGTCAAACACACGCCTGATCACCTACATCAGAATTCCCTACAAAGGAGAGATTTGCAGCTTCTCATTTCAAGTTGTTGAATTGCACTTGTGCACTGGGGCTGCTGTCTCATATACTGCTGTTAGAAACCCTTGCTGTTAAGGGGCCTCTGAAGAAATGCTACGTGCATGGCTTATTGGCTTTGCAAGTGATGGTGCAGCTGCTGTGGTAGGTCAATAGAGAGGAGCAGCTAAACTCCTGTGTGAAAACATCAACCTTAACTTGACCGTCGTTCACTGCATCATTTGCTAGTTTGACATTCGGTTGGATCACCTGTATCTAAAGAGCAATACAAGAGATTAAGAATATCGCATCAGTGGTTTTATAATCTGAACACTCTAACAGCTCTCAGAGTATACATCACTGTGGTCCCTGAATTATTTGCATAAAGAGATAAACAAAAACAAAAAATTTTAAAGCTACTTCACCTATTACTTATTCAGTACCAACCTGATTTACAAGTGATGTGAATGTGTAAACAGCGGTGAATTAAAGTAAAATCAGTTAGCTAAGCTAATGGGGGCGGCTGATTTACTATTGAACTGGGTATACAATATCTAGTAGAGAATGTATGTGCAGGTACAGTCAGCAGATGCTTTAATTATCTGAGTACCTTACAGTACATGATTAAGGGAGTGCCTACCAGTGTATGGGGTCATGATGGTGAAAGTACAATTACCTTTGGTATAGACAGCCGTGCAGATAGACGAGCAGTGCCCGAGGATGTCTGGCTGTTAGTTCTCTGAGCTCTCTGGCTCACCGAGAACTAAGAGGGCTGAAATATTGCCAGAGGCCAGACCTGGCGCAGCTTTAAATTTGTCAGTAAAAATCTTTAATCAATTCCGTTCCTAACTCTTGCCCTCAGGATACTAAAACCAGGGCTACGGCATTTATGCATGCACGCAAGCAGCAACATGCTGAACACATAATCATTCAATCACATTTTAAGCCGCTAGAATCAGAAGTAATCAGCTGCCTCATGAAATAAAACCAGGTGCTGGTTTATTGATGTGATTCGAGGACAATAAGCAGAAATTTGTACTGCATATGTTCTGATTGTTGTTCTGGTTGCAAATATGAGTCACGTGTTGGACTTCACTGGAATAATTGTTAAACTGGCAGGCTGACAGTCACATCTGTGGTAGAGACATATTTAAAGTGTTTTGTTTTGTCCTGTAATACTGTATAAACCCCTGCAGGAAGGATCTGCTCTGAAAATGTAAATGATTGCTGGCCACAGCCTTGTCTAAATGGAGGTTCATGTATGGATCTGATAAATGACTTCATTTGTCACTGTCCAACTGGTAAGTATCGTCTACTTGTGTATAACTAAGTATGTTTATAAAAATATCATGCTATTAATTTTCTCTATCGTTTACCATGGGAATAGCTGAAATTTCTTGCAGTTACATCCAACTTCTTTCTTTGCTTCTCACTTTTTTGTTTAAAATGCACAAAGTTACCAGAGATCTTTGTTCTTCAGAAAGTTTCAATGCAAGAAAAAGGTTCTACCTGAGGCAACTATAAATTGGTATTGCAGATTGGGGTTACAAAAAATAACTGTTAGCATTTTAAAATTTACTTTTTATAACCACGGTTGAAACTGATTGCCAGTAAACCCAGAAAAAAGATACGGCCTTTCCTGTTTTGTAAAACACTGATTTGTCCACATATACAGTAATTCAGCTTCTGCTTACTGTAGGTGTGAGCTTGTTCTTTAATCAGGTTTTCCACATTTAGCATATTTATAACAAATGTTATAAGAATGGTCCATAATCAGTCCATGAGAGATGGAGGTGCTGTAGTCCTTCGAGAGCAGTGGTAATAAAATACTGATTCATTACTTGATTGCGCGTCAGAATGCCACAGCCAGGCCGCTTGGCATAACACGCCCAATGTCACATTGAACTGCAAACAATCACAATCCACAAAACAGGATTTACAGATAAATATTTGAAAATAAATCCCACAAAACATAGGTGCTGACCGGACAAGAAAAAACACTTTGGTGTTGAGCAGTAGGTCATTTTGCCCATTTTTTTCTTAATATATAAAATAGTAGAAAAGTTGTATACAATATGCAATTCAAGTCATTTTGGTTCATTTTTTTTTAAGCACCAAATCCCAACCACAGTTGCCTCAAGGCGCTGAATAAACAAATAAATAAACACATGTAGTTGAATTAAAAGTAACTTGAAACAGCGCCTGTTATACGTGTATTTTATGGCCTTGCGGATATTAAAAAATGCATCACTGTAAATAATCTGATCTTATTATTTTCTGCCTTTTTCTCAAATTAGATTTTGTCAAAAACAGAACACCAGTGTGTGAGTAATGGTTCCATTACGGTTATAATTTCACTGACAGATTTACAGACAGGTGCTTTTGATCACTTTATCCCGTGAGAAATTTAATTAGATAATCTGTCAAACATACATGCTTCCTACTACAAAAAGCACACAAAAAGAATCAGACAAGATCTCCTGTTTGTGTTCAAGTCCATTCCTGCCACCTTGTCTTGTTTGGAGCTACAGTCCATCATATATGTGTTTTCCAGTTTAGCTTGAATTGGGTGACAGTATTTAATTTTTTTTCCAAATGTATATGAAACAGAATTAGATTAGAAGAGTTGTAAAGATTATTCAATCAAGACTGGCCAGTCTTATAAATGTGGTTTTTTTAGAGACAGAAAAAAAAGTTTAAGCTGCATCTAGATGGGTAAACACACACACTGATTGGCAGTTGTGCTCATTTGTTGATCGCAGCTGTATTTCCTGGGGGATTCCCAAGTTCTGTGAAGATGGTACTTGTTTAACTCAGCAACTGCCCACATTCTGAAGATATAATATTTTAGTTAAGAAGAAATAGCAAAATAATATTGCAATACAGCACTGACGTCTCGCTGTTCCAATTTAAAAAAAAAAAAAAAAAAAAAAAAAAGTGCACCAAATTTTAAGGAATTGAGAATGTTGTAAAATAAACCAAGGTGTAAATGTGCAAGACCTAAACTGATTCATACAAATGCAGCTAGTTGGATTATTAACATTTAACATGAACTAAAGGCTAAATGGTGTTATGGCAGATTACCTGAATTGAATTGTGTATGAACTCAGTGACCACTTTGTTGGATGCACCTTGCTAGTACCTGACATTTAAGTACAACAAACTTATTCAAGAAAGCAGTTTGAGATGATTTGAGCTTTGTGACATGACGTGATATTCTGCTTCAAATAGCCATTGGAAGATGGAAACAATGTGACCATAAAGGGATGGGTGTGGTTTAAAAGATCATCAGTTGGTATTAAGGGTCTCAATCTGTGCCAAGAAAATATTCCACACACCACTGCCTACAAGCCAAAAATGGATCTATGCTTACACCCTACCATTTGGTTGTCTGAACAGAAACTGACACTTACCAGACACGGCAACCTTTTTTCTAATTTTCTGTTGTGCAGTTTTGGTGAGCCTGTATGAATTGTAGCCTCAGTTTCCCGTTATCAGCTCACAGGAGTGGCACCCAGTGGATTGTGTGCTCAGTGAGGATCTTCTGCATACCTTGGTTCTAATGCATGGTTCTTTGGGTGACTTTGCCTGTCCTAGCAGCCTGACCATTCACCTCTGTCCTCTGACATGAACAAGGCACTTTCACCAAGAGAACTGCCGCTCTTTTTTTGGACCATTCTCTGTAAACTTTAGACCTGGCTGTGTATAAAATCCCAGTAGATCAGCAGTTTCTGAACTGCTCTGCCCATCTGGCTCCAACAACCTTGCCATGTTCAAAGTCATTTAATACACCTTTATTCTCGATTCCGATGTTCGGTTTGACGTTCAGCAGATCTTCTTGACCATGTCTACGTTCCTAAATGCATTGAATTCTTACCTTGTAATTGATTGGCTAATTAGATAGCTCTGAACAGTTATACCTAACAATGTGGCCAGAGAGTATAGTTTGTACTCTACCATGTTACCTAACAAGCAGATCATTAATGAAGGCTAAACCCAAAACTTACTCAATGTAAATGCGTGTTTCATTAGAATATCTTGTGGGTATGAATTTTGAAACCAGAAGAAATTTTTTATAATTTTTTTTCATTCATCTGAGGACTGAGCCACTAGTAGGTGTCAGATAGGATAGGGAGTCCCACTTGGAGATGGTGACACTGTAAATGTGACATTCCTTCATGCAACATTAACCTCAGAGTGAACTGCATGCACAATTGGTTATTAAACACTTCTGAAACACTCTGTTGGAGGCAATAGCTGTCCATTAACTAGCCAAGGTAATACATAATTTAATGGGGAAAAGGGGTAGTTGGAAGGTCATCAGATGTGCTGGTGGAAAGTAAGCTGGTCTGGATTCAGGTTACAGTCTAAAGAAAGTGAAGTCCACTTCTAGCTAAATGCATTACACAATCCAAGAGAACTGACGGCAACTTCACACAGATATTTGCGATGGAAATATAACTAGACTAGCACTATCATATTTTTTCAGTATTACTCCATATTAGTTTTGCCCATATTAAAAGGTGATCTATTTTAAGACTCTTCCCATTCATATTTATCTATTTTTGGAAACGTTTAATGCATACCAGTCTCCAAATCTGTCTGTTCTTTATTTGCAGCAGTAGATATTGACAGAGGTATCTATCAGTGACATGCAGATGTGCGTGTGTAGGGGTAGATAATGTGATATAGATCAGTCCGGTGTGGTAGGTCCCTGTCAATGATTCACTCAATTAGCATACTGCATAGTAGGTAGATTGCAAGGAGAAAAATCAATACGTCCATTAATCTGCTGAATAAAAGCTGTCTTTATCTAATAAAACATGCAGCCATAAAGGTGTGTTGCATTTTGTGTGTTTATGTATTCAATGCTTGTGCCTTGATTCCTCAAGGTTTTGCTGATTTTTGCTTTTGCATTGTTTCAGGGTTCAAGGGGAAAGATTGCTCTTTGGATATTGACCTTTGCTCGTTTGGAATGTGCAGTGAACATACATTAAAATGCACCAAGACCAAGGATGGACAGAATTTCTCTTGCACATGTGAAAGAGGTGAGCAAGTCTTTTAACAGGTTAAAAGTAAGCACACAAATCTGTGTTTTGCCTGCTTATTTGTCCACATATTTACAGTGAAAAAAATTACATAAAAATGAAATTGCCTCCACTGACTCACTGGTAAATTAAGCTTCGCAAATGTCAGTTCTCTGCAAATCATTATTTCATTAGAAAGATCATCACTTCATGCCTTACTTTACTGCAGAAAAATTTCTTCTTTTAGATCATATATTAAAATTTGCACCTACACTGATGCATTATGTTTTTTAAGTTCCAAACTGTCTGATAAAAAAAATGCTGATTTTCAAAGGATGATGTCACGGTTTCTTAAAAAAAAACCCCCAAAAACTTAATTTTGTTTGTGTGTCAGTCAAATCTCTTGGATTCCCTTCCATGTGGATGTCACTGTTATCACAGCATGTCGCTGCCAGAAGTGACAGGGATAAGACAAGAGTAAGTGGAAGGGGCTTGATCTCTAAGATACTCTGAAGCTTGCCAGGGTTATCCAGGCTTCAGAGACTTACAAGTCAGTAGCGTGTGTGAGTTTGGTGCTGTGTAAGTACACACAAGGGGAATCATGCAGTTTTTTTTTTCTGGATGCAGTTAGGGTACTTGGAATAATAAACATTTGCTAGCCATACCAGTCATAATTCAGCCAACACTAGTCCTCAGCAGCACCTCTATCTCTGCAAACGAATGGTTGTTACATAAAAGTCCATGTAACCTAATCAATAACCGTAACTTCATTACCCCCGTTGCATTTATGCTCGGCAGATGTCACAGTGAAGGATCGTGAGTGATTTCTTATGTAAATGCAAGCAACCTGCAGCTAGCTGCTCTCCCTAAAACACTTCTCAAGGGCAAGCTGTGAGGTGCTGTTTTGTTTAGATATTTCTTGTCGACAGTCTTGGCATCCATATTATCTAATGCTTTTGAGCCTAAGGTGTTGTAAAACATGTTACTCATGCCCCTCACTATACTCACTATCCCACGCTGCCAACTTTTTGACCTAATATTTAGTACATACGCTAAAGCACACCCATCCGTGGTCTGAGAATGAACTCAGATTGGTCGATTTTGCATGCAAATGTGTAATTTCTATATGAATAAAACATGAAAGTTGATTGGGAAATGTTTCATTTTGCACTGGCATTACATTAAGAGAGTTTAGTGAATGAAGTTATTTAACTCAGGATTGTAGAACACAGCAGCTGGGTTTGTTTTCTTCTGTTTCTCTTCGTTTTAACCCCGTGACTTTTATTGTGCAAACTTATAAACTTCTTTTCCTGCAGTAAGACAAATTCCTTGTCCTTTTAATCTTTGCTAAATTTCTAATTGTGAAGGTCATCTTCAGACCGTTACATTTGGATAACTGTGTGTGAAACATTGTGTACACTCAAACAACTACTCTGTGGCAGATAAGTGGGACATTAACCCACACACAGCTTGTGTAGCACCAGAAATAATGTGCTTAAAACACTGGCATGTTTCCTCTTTGTAATGGCCCGCGTGAGTGTGCTTACATGTGTGCGCTGATGCATGTTATTTGTTTTATGCGGTTCTCTTTGTGTATTGATTGACTTTGATCTTAAAAATCACTGGATTTGGCTTGTTTAATGTAATAAATCAGAAGGGCAATGACTGCCTCTTATTAAACATGATTAAATGATCCAGTGAGCTGAGTCTGCATGTGCCCAGCAAGTTCTTTGAATCAATACGAGCTTTGAAAACCAGCTTTTGTTTGTGAAAACAAAGTCATGCTGATCCTAATTGACTGAGAAATAAAACCAGCCAAAAAGGATTCAAATAACGCTTTTTTTTTTTTCTTTCTTTCTTTCTACATATGCTGCAGGGTTTGGAGGGTCGTTTTGTGAAGTAAATCTTAATGAGTGCCAGTCAAACCCATGTCAGAATGGTGGCATTTGCGTGGATGGCATTGACATGTATCAGTGCTTATGCTCAGAGGGTAAGTTGTAATGCAATTATATGTCCCAAAAGTCAAGATAATATCATTATATTGCTTATTCAGACTTTGTTGGTTTTTAAGTGGGCAGTCAAGCAATTGCAGCCCTAAAGTTATAACCATGGTTTAAATGAAATAGCTATTCAGAAACACTTTTACATTCTTTTCTTTTTTCCATTTGGAGGTCGTTTTCTTATTCTTAGGGATAAATGGGCAAGCAGAGATGAAAAGACATTGACTTATTTTCACTGCAGCTGCGATTCAAGTGATTCGCGAAGCGAGGCTTTTTATTTTTTGCTACAAGGAAAACTCTTATAAAAGTATCCAGGTGACAAAATGAGGGCACCATCACCATTTGTGTACTTTACTGTAGACTGATACTTACTGTAAGACATAATACTTTGTTTAAACAGAATTGAATGTGGTAAAGAATTTTTCTTATTTCCTTTTCGCTTCTTCTGCCTTTTTTAAAGTAGCCGAGCTCTAATTTCACAGTGATATCTACTTCAGTTTTAATCTCAAGAATCAAAACATCTGTAATAGTTTACTGTATTTTGAATAATTTTAGCAATTGCAACACATATTTTTTATCTACCTTACAGCAGTTTCTCCAAAATTCTCATCTTATGAGCTCATTAATGCATGAAATGAACTGAACCAACCCCTCCAGATTCCTCTCCCCTGCACAAAAAATCTTTTCACTATGTCAGAAGAATGCACGGTACATTCAGTAAGTTTATTGCTTTCAAGTGAACAGTGGAATTCTTGTGCATTGCATTGCAGCACAGACTCTCTTAGATCTATTGGATTTGTCCTGAACAAAAATGAAATAACTAGTGTTATCCACACAGGCCTTCACGGAATCTGCAAGGACTCAATTCCAGCATAACTACATAAGATTATTGTTCCCTGTCTCATTTGTCAGGATAGAATTTTGTCAAAATTGAAACGAAGCTAATAGAGCTAAGAGCAGAATTCAATTAAAATCTGTGTAAAGGTACTGTACTCTCCCCAACAGCTGTTTTTTTTTTTTTAACCATACAAAGCTGATTGCTAGCTTTACTCAGGATAATATTCAGTTAAACATTTTGAATCTCCTGGTTTGCAGTTCAAGGTTGGCAAGTATTTGCTGAGATTTCTCCGATCACATAAAATCATTCAATCAGAAATTGTCACGTGTGTCATTAGTGTAAAAGAAATAAATCACACCTATTTTTCCTGTAATTTCTTGGTCCGGTTGACATCTTACCTGTGAGACATACCTCTGATTAATCTGTGATTGTGGGTGAAGCCTGTTATGCATTTTTAATGAAGTCAGGATAATTGTCAAATTTTATGACTTGGAGAGAGGTGGAAATTGGTTCCATGGTCAGTTTGAGAAATGATGAGAATTTGACCTGCACCGATGGTGCTGATAGCCAAGCATTAGTCATGGGCCTCCTGTAGCTGCAGTGTGTGACAGTGCTAATGATAGTCATTTTGTAGCGTGACCACACGGTGGAATATATTTATGAGGGACTAAAATGTCAGAAATTGGCAGCATTCACTTTTACATGATGACTTCAACCTTTTAATTTTTTAAATATCAAATGTAGTGAGATAACTCAGAATTAACCACCATGAAAAAAAATCATAAACAGGTGAGCACGCAGAGTGAAAACATACATCTTATTTTCCTGTGGCACAGTGTATTCTCTACCTTGTTAACTTGTGGAAAAAGTCATGTAAAATTAGATGAAAGCCATAAATTGCTTTGGGTTGTAATTTATGGGTAATTAGTATCTTTTCAAGTCTGGTGTTTACTGACATTCACACACCATATCTGATATGTGATTTTTGCTTTTCTTTCCATACGAGGATTTAAGGGGCTGAACTGTGAAATCAACTATGATGAATGTGTCTGCACCAATAACTCCACATGTATTGACCTGGTTGCAGACTATGAGTGCATCTGTCCTGCGGGCTTTACTGGCGAGTTATCTGTGTTATCATTTTCACAGTGGGCCTTGATGAACATAGCCTAGTTCAATGAATGTTAAACAGCTATAACCATTAAAATATCTGGCTTTACTAATGTAAGAGTGTATCTAATTGATAATTAAAAATCCACACGTATAAGCTGAATATTGGATAAATCTGTCTACATATAGAACATGTGGTACAGAAATCCAAAACAGCACTTTATCCTCTTAATAAGCACAAAGTGCAAACATTTAAATTACTTTGGGTAATTTCCCTAACTAATACATGTTCATTTAGGTTTTTTAAATTAGGATATTAATGAAACTTTCATTCCAACCCATATATGTTTAACAAAGAAAACCCAAACATATTTTTCAATAAACTATGTGTGCTTTCAGCGGTGAGAAAAAAACTTGATAGACACTAAAAGTGCAAAGATATGGCAATTACACAGCATTATCTCCCCTACTGACTTCATTACTAAAACACACACTTCTCACTTTAATGGTCTTTCCTCGCTAGTCAAATTCATTTGTGTGTCACCTTGTTGAGACGTTTCTGTACGTTTCCAGTCCTATCGTTCGTCATCACCTTGATAAATTAACAATCTTGTTAACAATGTTTACCTTTTCAGGAAAAAATTGTTCATTGTCCGACTCTCCGTGTACACCAGACCTCTGCAAAAATGGAGGAACCTGCTCCTACAGCTTGACTGGGGAAACGCAGTGCATTTGTCCGGCAGGTATTGAACGAGCCTTTACACAGCAGATTGGCATACATTTATTTAATCTTTGTTTTGACATATTGATCAGACGTACTCATTGCTCCAGTCACTAATCTATAAATGTTGAACAGTGGGCTTCATAAAAAATAGTATTAAGTTATTTAATCGATGTAGCCACACTGAGCATCACTTAATTAGACGCCCAATCCCTTTTGTAACTTCAGTCGTTAGTGCACATTAAAACATATCACTGTTGTTGTTTTCTGTGGAATAATCAACACATATTTTACCTCCAATTGAATATCATTAGAAGCCAATATACACATATTCAGATTGGTGAAAAGGCTGACTGTATGTTTTCCTGTACTATTTCTGAAGTCTCTCTTTGGCTTTATTGATATATACGCTGACTGGTTGAATTATGCAAGTCAGCAAGGACTAAAAATCCTGGCAATGACATATTTACATGAAATCACAATTCATGATTTTTGACAGATGTGGAACAGCTTACTGTACACAGCACATAGCATCAACCATGCCTTTGATCCCACCTCTTACAGGATACCTTGGCAAAGATTGCTCCTCATCGGTAAACCAATGTGTGTCAAATCCCTGCAACCCCGAGGGAACCATCCTCTGTGAAAAGCTGGAAAATACTTCTAGATGTGTGTGTCAACATGGGTACACTGGGCGGCACTGCAAAACACCTATAAACCACTGCGTTGATGGCCTGTGTCAACATGGTTCAGCGTGTGTCAATCTATCAGGAGGGTTCAAGTGTGATTGTTTACCAGGTGGGTTCATCACTCTGCAGGGGCTTGTTTCAGGTGCGGCATTTCCTTGAATGAATCATGTATATAGCAGACACACTCCCAGTTTGAGCCTTTTACTTGTTCAGCTTTCTTCTCTGTGGGAGTCTAATCTCTTTGGCCTTAAGCAACAACACATAACAGTCTTATGAAATGTGTAAGTCAAGGCTCAGTTCATCAGGTTGTGAGCTGACTTCAAAGCAGTGGTGACGTTTAGGATTCCTCTTTGCCCACGTAGACTCCACAAGTGTTCCTTTAGCAATGTATCCCTTTGATAAAATACAAGTAAGCACATCTATTATTATAACATGAAATATTTCAATCCGAAATTGCAGTCATTACTTCATTTCTATTTGATAAAAAATGCAACCTGTACTGGTGATTGCCGCACTTACTGTACTAGCAGTGGCCACAAAGAATTGTTATAACAAATGTTTAAACCTCCAGATCACACTGATAATTTTGGTACTTAGTAAAATGTTAATAAAATAGGACAATCTTTGCAAATTGTTTAGAAATGCTAAAATAATTTCATTAGCAATCAACTGTCGTCTACCTACAACATCTCGAATGACTAATTTCCTTCTCTAAGAAGTTCTTTCATAGCTTTAAGTCAGGGGTGCTCAATCCCAGTCCTCGAGAGCTACTGTCCTGCAGCTTTTAGATGCATCCTTGTTCCGACACAGCTGAATCAAATGAATGGCTTGTTATCAGGCCTTTTCCAAACTTGATGGCATGCTGAAGAGGTAATCAAACATTTGATTCAGCTGTGTTGGAGTAGGGATGCATCTAAAAGCTGCAGGACAGTAGCTCTCGAGGACTGGGATTGAGCACCCCTGCTTTAAGTGAACAGTGTGGAAGGCACTGAGGGTTCATTGCTTGTATGAAGTGCTGTGTTTTCATTTGAAAGTAAAACCAGTTGTTTTTTTTTGGGGTTTTTTAAAACAGAAGAAAATTGTAGTTATAAAAAGCCTCAAACCAAACATGCTCATGACAAACATCTTACATTTTTAATGCATGTTGATTTTATGCTTAAAAGGTGCACTTTGGGGTTTTCTTGTAAAAAGGCTTATGTTTTCATTAATTATTTCTCCTATAACACACTGCAACAATAACCGCATGTCTTCCCTTAACATGAAACACAAAGACATTTTGGAATTTTATTTAACCCTGCTCTGTTATTAACATTTGCTTCCTCGCAGTCTTCTTCTTCCAAACCATTGTGGGTACTATGCATTTCTTTTTTATGGTATCAGCTTATCTTGCTCATGTGTGCACATGTGCAACCTTGCACAATAAAATATGTGCAGAAAAGTCCCAAAAACACTGTTTCAGAGTCCAAAATTCCACATAAATATTTACATTTTTGTTTTTCCTTAACAATAGTACACTCAGTGTACGTTTTGTCATTTTCTCGAGTTATAGAGATAAATAATATAACTTTCAGAGATTTAAAAAAAACAACAACGGTATGTTATCAAGCATCCTAAAGGGATAACTTTAAAGAAATGCAATGTAAAAATGAGAGATCCCGTAGAAACTCTCACCCTTTTTCCACAGGTTTAACAGGCCAGTTTTGTGAGATAAACATTGATGACTGTGAAAAAGAGCCATGTGGAGTCCTGAGCATTTGTAAAGACACTTTGAACGGCTACAATTGCTTCTGTGCACCAGGATTTATTGGTAAGTGAAAGCTATCTTGAAGTTATTCTTTGTGAGTTAAAGTGGCATTTTATTCACAGAAGCAATTTGTCAACATGCAGTCCTTCTTTTATATTTTCTTAGGAAATAATTGTGAGATTGAAGTGAATGAATGTCTCAGCCAGCCTTGTCGCAATGGAGGCTCCTGTGTAGATGAGCTCAACTCATTCAGCTGCCAGTGTCCCCCTGGGATCACAGGTATTTTATATGGTTCTTACCATGACTGCTCAAACATATATGTGTGACCTATGAAAATAAAGCTGAGCAAGAGTCACTCGAAATAACTGGCAAATGTCTATAAACATTAGCAAGCATAGTAAAAATATAATATCCATATATTATGTAATTTATTGTTAATGCAACACGGAAAATGTATGTTTGTTTTTGACACAATGCCATGAATGTAAGATCATATATTAATTTAATACACAAATATGTATTTTTTTCTTGTTCTGTTTTATTACTATATATTTACAGCTTCCTTAAAATGTATTTTAAAATATTTATTAAACAGTGCTAGCAGTTTGATTTGTGATCCAATTTTGAGAAAAATCAAAGTGTTAAGAGTTTATTGCCCACAGCTGAAGTATGAAAATGATCTTAAAGTGCATAAAACTTTACAGGCTCAAGGTTGGATGTGGTGCTTCTGAAGTTTCACTGAATGTATTTAATGTCTTATAGTCATAGCTCTTGAAAAATGTTTCCTTAAACAGGTAATACAGTAAGTTTAAATTGTAATGCTAAAATTGTGTAAATATTTCCTTGCTGTAAATGTAATTTTTGGATTTTTGGAAACAAATATCTTTGGATTTGATGCCTCCAGATGTGGCTATTTTTAACATAAGTGTTGAGTAAAATAAGCAAAAGCAGTGTTTACTTTAACCCAACTACACTCTTGCTAATCAGAGGTATAAAAATGTAGTCTGTGTTGTCAGAGGAGAGCCAGAGGATGTTTATCCTTCTGAGAACTTCAATGCTGCCATTAAAATTTTCACAGATTATTTAATACATCTGTGCAAAGTAGAAATGTTTGTTTGGTATTGTCATTAGCACAATAAGGGATTCATAAACTCATAAGATGTCAGTGTTTATCTAAATAAAATCTAAAAGGCTTTGATATTGACATTTCATGGGTTTTCTGAACTGAAATCTAGAGGAAACTTCATAAATTTTACCAAATACTGACTTGAAAAGTGTTATTCTCTTTTTTTAATTAAAGACGTAATTGAGTCACCAAAATCAGAATAAATTCCCAGAATATAATAGAACATATGTCTTAGCAAATCTGCTTTAATAAAATGTCATGTAGCATTCATTACTGGACAAAAACTTTGAAAAAAACCCCCACAAAAACTTAGATGTCTCGACTGTGCTAAAGAGAGATCACTTAGATAATTATTTCTGGGAAAGCTGACCGTCACTATGGGCAGCAAGACTAATCCGATGTGTTAATGTTTCCACCATGCAAATCTTTAGAAAAGATCCACAAAGGAGGAGATGAGGTTAAAAAAAACAGCTCTATTGTTTATAGTGTTACAAGTGCAGCACAAACAGTACACTGTAATTACATGGAATGTTGGTGTAATTCAAAGACCCGTTATCATTTTGGCATTTCACACTATGTAACAGCCTCCTCTAAAGCTTACAGAGAGTAAATGTGCGAAACAGCGATAGTGAAGGAAAAAAATCATCTTGCTGCTTGGTTAGTTTGCTGCTAATCTGCTCTCTATTTTGAGCAAAAAACAAGGACAGAACAGCAAGTCAATAGTCTGTATTCTATAGAATGTGTGTGTGCCCATCAATCATTTTATTATGTACACCTGCTCATGGTTGTTAATGCAACTATGTAGGCATAGTCAAAATTACCTGTTGAGCATACATGCATATACACATTTAACCGTCATGCCAAATAAAGCATATTTCTTTCCTTCAGTCAAATCTGTGCTGTATGGCACTTTTTGACCATTTGTGACTGCTGCTGCTTGTTAACATTATAGGCATCTACTGTGAAGTCAACATAGACGAGTGCACGTCCTCTCCCTGCCTGCACAATGCCACTTGTGTTGACCTAGTTCATGCCTACGGATGTCTCTGTATGTCTGGCTTTGCAGGTCAGTGAATGCACTTTATGTGAATACTTCTGTAATGTGTGATGTGACATCCTATACATATATTTATTTTGCATAATGTGTGAATAGTTTTCCAGTACAAATAAACAGAGAAGCAATAAAACTTCACAAAAATGGGGGTTGTGGACGTGAACATGTCTCTGAGGTTGAACAAGTACTAAATCTGCAACAGATCTTGGGCTATGAAGCACTGTACTGTACGTTTATGCTAGCAGTTTATAGTTCAGACTCGCACTAACATGTGAACATGAATCTACAGCCATAGTCATTCCTCTGCTTTGTTGTATTTAGGTGTAAAATGGTCATGGTTATTTAGGAGCAATTAGTAGAGCGGTGTTACGTTTGCACTCATCTTATCCTGTAGTGCTTTTTGCTTTACATGTGGTGCTACGATGCTCACTGTTTATAGTGCAAAGTTGACTGTAGATTAAACCACAGGTAAGACTCCCAAACTTAAAGGTCAACGACAACAATGGCTTTTGAACTGTTTCCTAGCAATTTGCTAATAATTCTCACAGTGCAGACCCAAAAATAGAAGTGGTGCAGTGCTCAATCCTGTGAAATCTTACACGCACAAAGGAGGTGATTTCTCTTCTTTCTAAAATTCTTAAGGATTATGCATTTAAAACTTTTTTCTTTTTGCATGTTGACAAATGATATGTAAAATAGAAAGAGGATGTTCTTGCTGCTCCAGCTACGTTGCTGCAGCACAGCAGGAAACCCTTTATGGTATTATAGCTCTGTTTAGCACTTCTTTCATTCTCTGTGTGTAGCATTAAGGTCCGCAATATCCCCTCCCCACAAAGAATGCCAAAAGTACATGTTGTTTATCCACATTCAATTTGCTTTTCTTCGTCAGGTGAAAGATTGATGTAAAGTAACAGCAAGAACATGCGGTACAGCATAGATAATAATACAGAAAAGGTCATTTTTAATTGGTTGAATTACTGAATGTTTACGTCGATCACTCTTCGGCATAGCATATTTATCAAGTTGTGTTCTTTCCCGTCAAAGGTACAACATGTGAACTCGACATTGACGAGTGTGCTTCATCTCCCTGCAAGAATGGAGCCACTTGCATTGACCAGCCTGGTAATTACTTCTGCCAGTGTGTGGCTCCATTTAAAGGTAATGAGCACTGAGAGAATGGGGACAAAAAGCAAAGTTAATTAAATTCACATACTATTATTTTCACCTGTCTGAACTAACTTCACATGTCTCAACAAAATTAGTAAGTCTTTATTCTTAATCTGTAGTTAAATAAAGAACTCTTGAATAACTAGGCAGGTATAAGCCACAGTTGATGCTTCTCCCAGCCATGTGACATCTTTATTCTCACATGTCCTAAAACTCTTTAACTTGGTGTTTTTTAAACCCTAACCACAATATAATAGCTAGTGCAAATAAATATGAGAAAACAGTGAAATAGGGCATGACCATGACACTTTAGGCTTACTGTTGTGTTTTATGTCAGTGCCACGCCACCTGCCTAAAGTAAACTAATAACTGTTTTAACTTCATAATAATAATAACTTGTTATTATCCAAATGGCTCTAGATAGTTTACACAACATTTATAAACCATTTTCAAATATTAGATACAACTTTACATTAACTTTATAATCATTTTAATATGTGTTTACTGAAAAGTTATTGGGAAAAATTAAGAATTACAATTTCATTGTCCAGTAAAGAAACAAACAAAAAACTAAACTGAATCAAATGAAAACAAAACTAGAGTAAGTCTTTTTTTTTTTTTCTTCTTTTCCCGAATTCTGAGAAAAAAGTCAGAATTCTGACTTTAATCCCAGAATTCTGACTTTTTTCTCAGAATTTGGACTTTTTTCGTTGTTCTCATGACAATGACAATAAAGTTTCTGATTCTGATTCTGATTCTGATTTTTCTCAGAATTCTGACTTTTTCATCAAAAAAATTTTTTTTTCAGAATTCTGAGAAAAAAGTCAGAATTCTGACTTTAATCCCAGAATTCTGACTTTTTTCTCAGATTTTTTTTCCAGTGGCCCTAATCCTCTTCAGTACTAAAGAGCCCAGAGCCTGGGTTCTAATAATTTCTTATGTTTTTTTTTTTTTTTTTTTTACGTTATGTTTTACACAGAATTCTTCATAATTTTGTAATTATAGTGTGTTATGGTTTTATGTAATTTTTTGTTATAATTTTGTTTGTGTATTGTGAATGCAAAAGTCCAACAAAGAAACAAGGGTTGAAAATTAGAAATAGCTGTAACTCTACATGCAGCACATCAGTTAACTATGTTAAACTGCATTGTTAATTTTTGACATATAAAAAGTGACAGACCACATATTCCAAACCATTGGAATTAACATCAGCATAGAAACTGTGCTGAGCTTCATGGCATGGGTTTACATGACGGCCTAGTACTTTTATCCATGACTGGTTGTCAGATGCATTACTTTATCACGGTGAATTCATTTACTCAGTCATTTCATTTTCTCAAATAAATCAATAAATATGTTAAAAAGTAATTTTCACATTTTATTATTGATACTATATCCCCACATAAATGAATAAGAAAAGATGAGATAATTTTATCAGCATAATGATGAAAAAAAAACTTTTTTATGTTGCGTTTTGGCACAGCTGGGTTTAAATCCCATTCTGGTAAATATTTTAGTTTTTAATATATTATTAATCCACATGCTGGTCTTATAAGAGATGCACTGCTGACTGTGCGTGATACATTTCTAAAACTGGGATTTCTCCAAAACACAAAACAGTAAAACTTTATTATGTTTGATGGCAAAAAGAAAAAAAAAGAGAAAACATTTACTTAGCCAGACTCTTTTTAGCAATTCATCCTAAAAAATCAGGCAGCCAGTTGAGAAGGACCTCAGTAAAACCCAACAACCACTTTGACAGATCTAATGAGCTCATTGGCTGTGAGATCATCGTAGAAGGACAACAGTCAGGGCAGTATTTCACAAATTTGGGATTTACAGCAGAGTCATCAGAAGAAAATGACTTTAAAAAAGGCACTTCAATGACATACTGACAACATAAGCAGAAACATTCAGAGCTCTGAAAATGAAAGTGTTCTAGTGTGATTCAAAGAACTGTAGAAAGTAATGTCAAAAACAAGTGATTACCCTTGTAACACCACTTCAGTGTACAGTGTGGTAGTGGCCACTCTGCATCTCCAGTGTGCATCAGTGTGCAAAGCTACTTCTTTATACTATGACAGAAATAATTATACAGTTCATGAAGTCAAACGCTAAAGCCATTTCTGGGAGTATTTCTCAGAGGGTGAATGATTAACTCGCTTTATATCTGAGGATTTCAAGTGATTCAGTGTATCAAGAAAGCCATGGCTTTGTGGAGCTTTAATTTCACCCACTTGTACCGTACAACAAATATATCAGTGAAAAGTTGTACTACTGTTTACCAAATGATAACTAACTGAGAAGCTGTCACAGTAGAAGTACCATTTATCTGTAAATGAAAATATATGTAGTGTGTATATATTGTTTTTTGTTTTATATGTCTGAAACAAATAAAGATACAATACAATACAATACAATTTATTAGAAGCATTTGTAATATCAAAATCAATATTTTCACCACATTTATGTTAAAATAGCCATAACTACACTTCAGATTCTTTCATAATTCACGGATCAACCAGCTAACCAGCTGCTAGCTCAGCCAAAGTGCTTCTTATATATTATTTGGTATAAGAAACCATTTGGACTCAGCAGTTTCCTGACAAATAAGAAACTGATTCGACTACAACTTCACTCATTTCCTTCATGTGATTGTTTTACAGAAACGATCTCAGTAGGATGCACCACCACTGTGCTTTGTCTATTTTTGCATGTTTTGCAACATTTGAAGATTGTTATCATCTGCACTGATCTGGTTAATTTTCTGCACTGCTTTTTATAATTATGTTATTTTACTTTCTGTAGGCTCAGGAGAGATTAGCCTTATGCACAATCTATCTGAAGTGATTTTTATCCACTTTCATTTTTCTGCCTAGTTCTATCAGTTTTCATAATCAAAGCTGTTGTTAAGTTGCTCAAACATGATGCAAATGGCAGTATTCAATAGCACATTAGCAATGACATTGAGGGTTAAGTAGCCAGATGTGTGCTTTTATCACTAGTTTTAAATCAGCATGGAGCATTGTTGCATTGAATGAGGAAATTTTGTGCAAAACTCATTTTGTATGAGTACAAATATATATATATATTACATAATACTACATAACATTTTTTTTTTTAAAAAACCAAATTTTATATTTATATTTATATATATATATATATAAATATAAATATAAATAAATAAAAAATTTGGTTTTTAAAAAAAATATGTTATGTAGTATTGTAACAGCTTGAATGTTCGTAGAGTTAACATAATGTTCGTTACTTTACATGTCAATAAAAAAGAATGCAACACACCATATAAAACTCAACTCAAAATCAAATGTGCTGCCATTTTAAAATATTAGCTTATTTTAAATTTGATCAAAAGGTTAGAAAAGTACGTGGAGGAACATTATCCAATAAATTAGGTCAGTAACCTGATTGCGTATAAAAAGAGAGGCAGAGTTTCTAAGATATAAAGACACTCAGGGGTTTACTACTCTATAAAAAACTGTCTACAAGTTGTGGAAAATTTTCAAAATAATTTTCAGCCTTATTAATATCGCATCATCTACAGTATAAGGTGTCACTGAACTATTCTTCTTAAATTAGTAAATTTCCTTAGATTAACATTTGGTGTGTGTTCTCAATTCTATTGTAGGTTCAAGGAAACATATAATAGAGGTGTACACTTTAAATCTTGAGATCAATTCTTGCACTGTGTTTTTAACCAAGATTCTTGTCTTCTGGATTCTGTATTTATTTCTTTGCCTCTCCTCAGGTCATAATTGTGAGTTCTTACCCTGTGAGGCCAGTAATCCCTGCGAGAATGGAGCAGTATGTGTGGAAGAGTTGGATCAGGACCATTTCCCTTTAGGTTTCCGCTGTCGCTGTCGCCGTGGCTTCACTGGTCCCCGCTGTGAAATCAATGTAGATGAGTGCAGCTCCAGCCCCTGTCTTCATGGCTTCTGCTATGATGGTACGAAACAGCTTACGTCTTCCCAACATTTTCATGACATACACTCATGACGGAAGCAAAGCTGCATGCGTGTATTTAGACATTAAAATGCCATTTATGTGTCTAATTTGATTTTGTTCACTTGGAGTGTGATAGGTAGTTTTCAGTTGCTTCACCATTGTAGATATTGTGGTTAGAATCATTCATCTGAAGAGAGGAGCTGGACATTTTTTACTGGAGTGCACTTGATTAGTTTCTTAATATAATGTGTCAGAGAAGATCAGTCATCGATGTTGCGCTACAATTTGAATAATGGATATTAAATGACTTTGAATGAATGGTTTTGAATGGTTACTCCCGTGCATTTCATCTCTAGCCCAAGTATTTAAAAAAATATCTGATCATTAGAAAAGTGCTGAAAAGTAATAAATTCGAAATAATTATCAGTCAATGAATCTTGCTTTGTTTATGTTATACTGTGAATTTGCATGATTTTGTCATAAATTTAGTTTAGTTTTGAAAAAGCATCAAAATATTTGTTTCTTCCACCCTTCCTGGCGTTCTTGAAAACTGCCAGCTCTCCAGTCCAGTTTTGAACTGGCTTATGCTTTTTCTAAAATAGTGATGGCAGTGGATCACTGTCCTCTCAGTGCTACAGTAGCCTCCACAAGCTGTCTTGGCCAATTTTGAGCGCAGCCAGTTCACCTTAGGTTAGTGAAGGTGGATTCTTGGACCTATTGGCCAGTGCTCAGTCGCAGCCAGCCAGCCAGCCACAAGGGACAGCACTGCATAGCCACAGTGGCAGTGATGAGTAATGCTGCTGCCACCGAGGACTTACAGCATTTAATGAGAGTAATAGCATCTACACGCACCAAGACAGAGTGACAGCATAGATTACGTGGTAAATCTTTGGGATAATGAAGAATCCAGGGACCCTGACTGGGGAAGTAATAAATTCACTCCTGTAAGAACTGCAATTACCTCTGTCACTGGCTGCCTGTACCAGTGTTGTGTTGGAGAAACAGAATGATGCATCCTTGGTTAAAATCATTAATAAATAAAGAGAGGAAGGAATGGATTATTAGCCATGGGAAATTCTAACTTCTGATGGAAGAAATTGCCGCATTTGTAGCTTCTGAATTAAGAATAGCACTGAAATTGGTCCTCTCCCTCTGTTGCGCTCTTTCAATTTCAATTCAATTTCAATTTTATTTCTATAGCACATTTAAAAGTCACAAGTACAACAAAGTGCTTCACAAACGAACCATACTTGCAATTTACAACAGGAGAAAACAGTTATCAAAGAATAAAATTATAAAATAATAATATAAGAACAGACATGAATCAGGGAAAATTAAGCTAAGTAGTTTGAAAAGCGAGCTTAAACAGATGGGTTTTTAACCGAGATTTAAAAGATTGGATAGTTTCCGACACACGGACATCAACCGGTAGGCTGTTCCAGAGTTTTGGTGCAGCGAAAGCAAAGGCCCGATCCCCCTTCGTCTTTAATCGAGACATTGGTTGCATTAGAAGCCCCTGATTAGAGGATCTGAGTGCCCTTGTAGGGATATATAGATTAAGAAGGTCAATCAAATAACTGGGTGCCAAGTTATTTAATATTTTAAAAGTATATAAAAGAATTTTAAAAACAATACGGTATTTGACAGGAAGCCAGTGGAGGTCAGCTAGAATGGGAGTAATATGATCCTGTCTTCTAGCGCCGCTTAAAAGGCGTGCTGCGGCATTCTGGACTAATTGTAGGCGTTGAATAAGAGAGAGTTGGAGGCCTAAGTAAAGAGAATTACAGTAGTCCAGTCTAGAGGTTATAAAAGCATGAATGAGCCTTTCAAGGTCTTTATGTCGTAGGTAAGGCATTGCCTTCGAAATTTGGCGTAGTTGGTAGAAGCTGGTTTTTACCACTGCAGCCACTTGCTTATCTAATTTGAGGGAGCTGTCCAGCATTACTCCGAGATTTCTGACAGTGGGTGATAAGTGGCTGGCATAGGAACCTAAAGTCTCCGAAAGCTGTTTCAACGGCATGTGGCTACCAAAGACGATAATTTCTGTTTTGTTTTCATTGAGGGTGAGCGAATTATGCAGTAGCCCCATCATTCAGCGTGTTGCAAGTATGTTGAGAGTGTTGCAACAAATGACAAGACTTTCAGGCTTTCAGTGAGCAGAAATATGGTGAGACAAGGAAAGCACCTGGCAAGAAGAGGACTGAATGGCCATCGCAGACAGGTTCATTTAAAGCTGGTTAGAGTGTAAAGCTGTCAGACTAAGGCAGTTTGGACTTTGCCAGCAACAGGTCTTACTGATACAGCCTAAGTCATTTATTTAATGGTCATACCCTTTAAAAATAGAATCACAGTGGCCATTGTGTAGTCATTTATGCTCATAATCAGCACTTACCTGTGTAGAGATGTAGGACCCACAGAGATTTGAGTGAATTAATTTATGATGCAAGGTACTGTAACTATGCTCCGGCTTTTCCTTTAGTTGTAGATGGCTTTTACTGCCTTTGCAGTCCCGGTTATGCTGGGCTCAGATGTGAGAAAGACATTGATGACTGCGTGAACAGTTTGTGCAGCACCAACTCAGTATGTAAGGACCTCCATCTGGTAAGTTGAAACATTTTTCCAAGGCAGTATAATGGAGTGATGTTATAGCCTATGCTTCAGAATTGCCCAGTCCTGTAAATCGCCACAGTTGGTAACTCTCCATAAAATATTGATAGACATGAATCACATTAGTTACTGTATATTACCTTTGATGGCTGCTGTGCATTCGGTGTTTTAAAACATTTCTTTTGCAGTAAATATTAACAAGTGTGCAGTAACTCGAACATTGGCACATTATTAAAAACGAATAAATTACATTGGCATGACTTTGTGCTCCAGAGCAGCTCGCCAGTTATCTGGTTTACAGGTCCAGCATGATTCATATTGTTTTGGGTGTCTGGGGGGAAAATAAGGTAGGGAACTGTTAATATCTTATGTCCCATAGATGGCCATTATTATTTATATCTCATAATAGAAAAATTATGCCAATTACAGTGTCCCACTTATGCCTTGTAGCCAATGTACCATAATAACCAAAGGATTACCAAAGTATCCCTAGAAGGAAAACACTAATTTGTAATGATAGCGTCTCTGTTTTTAACCAATGTTGTTTTAGATCGTGTGTCCAAAACAACACATATACCTGATAATTAGTAATTATTTAAAAAAGCTTCATCTTTATGTTTAAAGTGTAAGTCATAATAAACATAGAAATATTCAATAGGTTTTTCTTTATTTATATTTTTGATAGCCATTTAATAACTTTACAGTGTCTAAGCACATCTATAGCACGCTATATTCCCCATTAAAGACCTCCACGTCCTGGTTATGCAACACATGGGCAGGCTTGACGGGAAATAAAAAATGCTTATGTCAGAAGTTAAGTTTAACAAAAAAAAAGCAGAACTTTTAAAACTTGTGTCTTGAAGGCACAACTCTATTCTTGTACTTATTCAAATGTTTTTTAAGCCAATAACATTGATATGTTGCAGCTGCGGAAAGGCCTTGGGAACCGCATGCTGCTCACTAACTGTGCAATGAGTACCAGGAGCCTTTTTCCAACAGCTGCTTTTTTGCTAACAGATTGCAGTAGTAAAACAGATGTGTCATAGATAAAGTCCATATATTTAGCCTTTTTTCCCCCCTCTGGTAACTTATGATGTGTGTAGTCGAGTTTTAAAAAAGGCTTACATTAGAGTAGTGATGTTAAGATAGAGGAGAACACTTTGTAATTACAAATTAATTTTTATAAAGTTTCTGTACCAAATTTAATTCTCATGAAATCAGTATTAAGATTTGCAGAGCTAAGTTTTAAGATTATAACATGACTTTCCTTTTTTGTAGCTTATCAGTAATGGTTGTGTTCTATCCAGCCGGTATAAAGAAATAAAAGTCATCCATCATTAAAATTTTAAAGTCAGTCAACATATTCTACTAATAATTTTATCTGGCTCTTTTTGATGTAGTTTATAAGGAACTAATGGAAGCCTATTGTGGTGCAAAAGCTGGTTAAAACACTGTAGTGTAATTTTCATTTTCTGGGATAAACTAAACTTCAAGTCCAAAGACAAAAGGACACCGTGTAAGAAGACGATGGGATCTGATAAGAGGAATATAATGAAATTTCCACAGGTATTTTTTTAGTCACCGTGTTTTACCGTTACATTTTTCTCGGTTCATTATTCAAATAGGGCCGTTTTTTGGAAACCCCATCACATAGTCTTGTTTACAGTGCAGCTATTTCTCTCTCTGAACATTGTGTCCCACAGAGCTTTACCTTATTTTGGAGAATTGCAGTCCCTGAAGGTGACTTAGCAGCAAAAATGAGATTATGTTCTATTGCCAGGGGTAAGGAATTGGAGTCTCCTGGAGGCATCTAATTTATCATGAGATGACGGCATTTTCCCCCACCACCATAAGGCCTACAGTGTACAAATTATATCAGACAAAGTTTAACGGCTCCCCTTCAGTGTATGAAATAAATATTAGCATGCATTCAACCGCAAGTACCCGGGACCTTTCGACAGAGGGTTGGCAATGATAAATCCCAAACAACCTTTGACCATATGACTACGTTCATAACGTATGCAAAGAGGAATTTAAATTAAGATGGCTTCTTGGAAAGTAATGGAAGAAAAACATTAATCTGTCTTGCAGCAATTCATTATTTTAGCGCCGATTGCAGTGATGAAATAAAGGACGAGTGGTCCACATACTGTTTTGAATGGAGGAAAGGCAAGAAAATAAAAGATTAGCAATGTTTGAGCTTTGTATAAAACGTTTTTTGAATTTAAAGTACTAACAACACATTTACTGGCTCCAGAATAAAAAAAAAACAACCTGACAAAACGAAATCCAACGTGTTTTACATGTTTGCTTGGCTGTGAAAATATCCCTCAAAGAATATGCGGTGGTAATGCTGTACGCTTCATAAAGGTTTTGTATCATCGTATCTTGAATGTGATGGAAAAAAACAGGCTTGCATACTGTCCAGAGGGTGGGTGGTAGGAGGAATACATCAGCACGGTAATGTGGAAATGTAAGACAAGCATGACTCTTCCTCACTTTAAACAGATTTCCACAGGAAAGCTTTTTGTGTGTGTGTGTGTGAGTAGGAGGTTTTATTCCGCAATGTTTTCAAGAACATTGAGATGAATTAAATCAAGTATATTAAGCATTGCAACATTTGTTTTTTAAAATGCAACCAATATAAATAACGAAACAAACGAGTGGCAAAATGCCCTGTCTGCTCCGTAACAACTTAATTAACAGTCCCTGCATGTGAGATGTGCCTACTGCTCTCCTAAATATTCGATTCTAACCACCTAAAATACTAACTCTACATAGTGCAGATGTGAAATGTGACTACTTTCCAGTGTTAATCTAATATTGTTTCCCTTTTTCTTGTATCGCAGAGTTATGAGTGTGTGTGTCGTTCTGGCTGGGAGGGGGAGTACTGCCAACAAGAAATTGATGAATGTTTATCACAACCCTGCAAAAACAACGCCACCTGCACAGACCTTCTCAACAGCTACAAGTAGGTGTGCGAGCTGGCTCGAGGGCAGCGTCCTCGCGAGGTGCATCAGTCACTTAAGAAATGCGGGGAAAAAAGAAGCCGTTCAGAGATAGCAATATGTCCTTCCACTGGCACCGGAGATAATGAATTGCAGATGGCAGGTAAAACAAATGAGTCAATCAATGGCTCACAGCATGAAAAGGTTTCAGGGGATCTGTGACTCATTGGAGGAAAAAGCTGGTGTATCTGCTTCGGCTAATGCCCGCTCTCACTGGGGAGACATAAAAATGCTTCAGGTAGAAAAGTTGGGGGATGGAAAGAAATGCAAGGTGGAGTGGTTGTAGTGCCCGGGTACTCACTGCCACCAAGTGGAGTATTCACCTGCCTTAAGAGCAGATACTTGAGATTTACATACACTGTGGTTGGCTCTCGGTTTCTCTGTCTCCATCTGTCTCTCTTTCTGTCTAGAACGCATACATTTCCATTAAATTCCCACTCAGCACTCTAACCTCTTGTGTCCTGCATTCAGCTGTCCAGAATTAAAAGCTGCCAGTAGTGCAGTTAAACAGTAAAATTCGTACTTTCTCTAACAGAGATCCAGGAGATCAGTGTGGAGAACGCGTGCACTGTAACACTGAGGTTTTGTGTAGAAGAGTGTGTTTTGTGGGTAATTTAAATTATCATTAAAAAAAAAAAAAAAGCAAGCTATTCAGGAGTTTGTCTGCAGCAACTCCCAGAACATCTGCTGAATGCATTTTTAGCATAATTGTCCCAAAGAGTATGACTGCCATAGCCTTTAGAACATTTTAAAAAGTGTTTATTCATTTATGATTCATTTAGATTTATGGCAAAATAACCTCTACTGTGTAACATCTCTCTGGTGTATGTAAGGTGTTTGTGCTCACGAGGCTGGACAGGTGTGGACTGTACAGAGGATGTGAATGAGTGCGATTCTGGCCCTTGTCTAAATGGAGCTCGGTGTCAGGAGTCAGACATACCTGGGGAGTTCTCCTGCACCTGTCCCCCCTTCTTCAGTGGCCCCTTGTGCAACCAGCCTTATGACCCGTGTGACCCCCTCCACAATCCCTGCCTACACAACTCCACCTGCCTGACACGCTCCAATGGAACAGCTTCCTGCAGATGCCCAGCTGGTGAGTGAACTCGGCGCCGCAGCCTCGTACTCGTGGTGTTTTTATTTTCGACTTATTTCCCAGCATAATCGTAGAATTTTGTTCAACAGAATTGTTTAAAACTTGAGGGATTTAAAAATTACAAACAGCATAATTTCATTGGAATAGAAAGAAAGTAGCACTATCCATTTGAAAATCGTCGTTTTATCCTCCCTCTGAAATGTGCTTTTCCTCAAAGTTGCTGTAAAAGAAAGGTTTAATGTCTTTGTGTGCATGAATAAAATGGTAAAATGTGCTCCTGATACCTAAAAAATGTGCCATAAAGAAAACATCCACAGGTGATTTAAAATAAGAGACATACTTTTTGCTGTAATATGGAGAAGAATATAAGTGAAATATGGCGGGTTTTCGCTATTATATGGGTTAAAAGGAGTGTTAGACATAATGAAAGTTAGTCAGAGGTACAATTTGCATTTCTAGAGTTTTTCATGCTCCACTTTAATTTTTGCATAAGAAATGGTCAACAAACCCAGACATTGGTGTCTTTTGCTTGCTTTTCTCCTCATTGCATTAATACTAAATTAAACTGAATACTTATTTAGCAGTAAATCTGTGTATCAGTGCCAGCTGAGTCATCATAATGCATACTATATTCTAAGGTAAAGACCCTACAGACACATGGGGAATCAGCAGGTACTACCACTCTTTAATATGATTATTATTTATAAAAACATTACTGTATACAAGACACATAATCTTTTAGCAAGACCCAGTTAGTCTAATGCAAGTTCATGAGCACCTAAAAAAAATTTGGACATTTTAATGAAATCAGTGAACCACTTTGGTCTGTTTTATATGCATAATACATATTCTACATCACAATCTTTTATTCTTTTTTGTTTGTTTGTTTTGAACTCTAATCAATACACAATCACAAATTGGGAAATTGTCAGGGATAAATTACATCTTTTGTGCAATTTAAGAGTATATCTGTAAAGTTATTTAATCATTATTCACTGTCATCGTCATTATGTTTCTGGACTTTCTACCATTGCCTATGATTGGGCGATAAATTGGTGCATCCCTACTAATTGTAGCAGCAGGAACAGTAGATGCTTGGCTAAAGACAGATGCTAATTCTGAACGTCTTGAATTCACGCATGCATCCAAATGTCTTAGAAATTACTCGTTACTGATAATGCAAAATTAGATGTTTTTTCTTCAACGTGTACATATTCTCAATATTCCCATTTACAAGCAAATTGCAAACTAACGCCCGTTCAAATTTGCAGCTAACAGCCACAGGATGAAAGAACTGTGGGTGACTGAGGAGTCAGACTGTAAATTATATTAAAAGAGAATAAAGCATTGACCTCATTTAGTACTGGCTCCTTCTCGCTCATTCACATGCCCTCGCAGGCATAAATAACTCGGGCATGCACATCCACTCAGATGTAAATGAAACGCAGGAAAATCTGTTTTATTTTCAGTTCATGAGATCAGTCAGGTTTTTGTTTCACAAGCAACATATTGGAATAGAGCACTGGCAATGATCGCTTTCTTCGTTAAAATGATCTATTACGATGTTTATCAGTAAAATCTTGTTAGCTTGTAAATTGTAAATGAAATATCATTTTAACATAGGCTTTCACTGTGGAGGTTAAGACGGTATAGGGTTATGTTGTACCTAATGGCTCCATCAGCAAAGAGATGAAAAGATGTTGCCAGATATAAATAGAGCGGCTGGGTTAGTTTCAGAAAGCTTCCTTTGAGAGGAATAGGAAATTAGGCGCTGCATACATTACACCAAGAGCTTTGCGTGGGTTTGGTCGTTTTCACTTCACACAACCGTGACTCACCTACTCTCCATTATTATTCACCTTAAATCCATCCTCCATAGCTACTACTCAATAAACATAAAGGAGCCCATGGCTTGATCCCAGTGCAGCCGTCTTAAAAAATTGTTATTTAGTATTCACTGTAGGTTATTTGTCAAGGAAATTGTGTAGGTCTAACACTATTCTTCAGACTAATTGAAAATAAAATTTGTCTGCATATGCATCTAAGATTTAGTACATTAAGCACATCCCAGTGCATAGACAAAAGCTTTTACACAATACAGCAAATACTGTCAAGGTAACTGAATTAAGGAGAATGATTTTTATGCTTTTAAATGACACTAAATGCTTGCAAATACTGTAACTGTGTTCAGTGTAGCATCAGTAAGTGTTTATAAGAAGAAAATTGAGTTAAAAATTAAAATTTAGAGCCTCTTATTTGCTTTTAGATACCGAGTCTTAAATATGTAAATAGAAACATGGCAGCTTCATTCAGTGGTTTTTGCAAAGATCAAGCGAGACCAATGATCCACATTCAAGTAAAGAGAGCATGTGCTCTTATATAAAGGCATGGTTAGCTGTTAAGGAAGTTGCACCATGGTAAAACAAGCCTCAGGATAAACATGAAGGCTTGTGTTGTTAATAAGGTTAGTTACTGAGATACAGTTAACTAAGATTAAATACATATTTTTAATTAATTCTAACTTTGTATTAGCAAACACATGCAGGTGAATATAAGAATCTTTGCTAAAAACAACAATCAGATAAACAGTTTATGTAGTCTTGTGTTAAAAAATTGAAATGCAATGTAGGGAAACTTAATAATATCTTAAATACCATCTCCTGCATGGTGAAAAGAATACAAACATGCAAAAAAAAAAGCACTTTGCTGCTACATCCATTCTGCTAATCTTGTTTACTTTAACCTTCTTTGCTCATATCTGGTTTTGTTCTGTAATAAACTGCTGCGTCTAACACAACAAAAGTCGCTAATTTCAGCTGTTAGGTTGTAATGCATAATCCATGGTTGGAATAACAGGTGTTCTATTCTTTCCATTTCACCAGAATTGCATGAGTGCAACTGAAGAAGCACTGGTATTCATTGTGATGATGCCTTTGAGGCACTGCTAATGCTGCGATAATAGATGGCGGCTGTCAAACCTTTCATAGCCAGCCCTGTGACAGTATCTGATGGCTGCTGACAGGGGTCTTTTATAAAAGCTAAGTGCTTTAACTTTAGTGGTCATTATACCAAACTTGCTTTACTGAAGAGATTACAAAGTTGGCTGTGTGGTCTTAGCTTTCTCAAGAAACTTCACTAGACTCTACGCATCTAACAAAAAGGTTGATATGGCAAGTTTAGTGTTCATCAGCTTAGCAGGATCTAAAAGGCAGCAATTAGGCGGTTTCTACTGGGAGCGGCATTAAAGGGATTTGTAAAACACAGCCACAATGGAAATGAGTTCTGTCTACAAAGGTGTACTGTGAGAAGCTGGGGGCCAAAATAAAACCAGAGCAAGCTGAAAGTCTCGTCTTAAAAAAACACAGGTGAAGCAGTTATCCTCTTTTGATTGTAGAGGGCTCCTGTAGGAAGTTTTTGTTCTTACTAGCAGAGACACTCCGCTGAGGCTCTGGCCAGGAGGCCTAAGTCATCTTGCCTGACCAGCACAGATGTTCCACTTTCCTCTTAATGAGGAGCCTCAGCAGGGAGTGCCAAACCTGATAGAAGAGCAACCTGAAAATGGGAGAGTTAGGGTAGAAGGTTGAGGTGAGGGTTACTGGCCGACAACTGCAACAAATGAAACAAACAACACATGGCATCACTCAGCCAAGACTGCGGTACAAGGTAGAGTCGCATCAGAGTCTCGCACACAATCTATAGTCTGTGCTGTCCTTGCTCGGTTTGCTGAATTCCTTGAGCAAAGACAAGTTCACATGTGTAAACTTTAATCTTATCTTGGACCTTTCCTGCACATTCTCTGCCTCTGCCGTTTAGTCAGGGCTCCATCCACTTAAACTATCTGAAGAGCGGAAAGGCTATATTTATGCTTTTTTTCCCCTTTGAATTTAATTAATAGAAACTACAGCTTAATTAATAAAACTTCAGCTTTAGTCATTTTTCTTTGAGATTTGTGTCAGTGGAGTTTAATTTTGAGTTACCTTTTTTTCTTTATTTTTTTTAATCACTGAGATTGTAAATAATTCTCACATAGTTACTTTATGTAGTTCTCATGGATTTTGTAAAACTGATTATAGGATTCCTTCGAGACTTCAAGACAAAACATGTCAAAACATTCTAACCTTTTGATAATTACATCAGAATTACTGATTATTATTCTGGATGTGAAATATTTATAATTGTCAATTATTTAAAATGATAATATTCTATGGATTAGATTAATAGATTGTAATTCTAGTTTCATTCGTAGGTTCTTTAGGATGGCATTTTCAATGGATATCACACTATGCCACTGCAGCACTTAACGCTTTAGACTTGTTAGTTAAAGTGCCTATATTCATTATGAGCTTTTTATTGGTTTTTGGGTGACAAGTTGGCATTTTTAAGTGTTAAACGTGAGCTGTGTGATATGAGGACAATCACTTTGCCTCTAGTCCATTATATGAAGTGGAGACTTTTTCTTTTTCTTTTTTAATTTTTGCAGTACAGGGAATTAATTCAAAAGCATTGTGTGGTCTCTTCACATGGAAAAACCATTTGGTCTCCATGGTTCAGAATATACCCAGAGGTGTTCCTGGCCAGATGGAGAACAAACCCCTTTATTTGCATGGCATGCTACACTAGCCTTCACCTTCCACAAGATTGAGATTGTGTCCTACCAAACAGTTGGTTAATGAGCTACTGTGGAGCTATGCCAACAAGAGAACTGACACATAGCTAATATGATACTGAAAAAGATGTGTGGAAAATATGTGTTGCCAAAATGTGTTGGAAAAAGTCTGGCCTCAGTAGATTCATTTTAGGTGATTATTCTTTTTTATAGAGGGGGCAGACTATATGACTTATAGCGGACATGTGTCAGTTAATAAACCAGATGCCCTGGCAGATGTATAGCAAGATCAATGAGACTTTTCATTATCTTAGTATAAGGAATTAGAAATACAGATACTGTAGGTTCAGTCAACTTAGTATATTTTGCCCTTTATAGTGTGCTGTTCTAGATTATTATGATTACCATCTTTATGATGAGCTTTTTTTATAATAATTACCTCATGCAATCCACATTATCTGCTCTAGTTTGTATTAGTTCATTTATAAAAATGAATAAAGTGTCAAACCAGGATTGGAAATCTCGTCTAAGTAAATGACTTGGCTGACATACCCTTTAGCATTTAGAGCATATAAATGCTCTAAATGCATTTATATGCATTTAGAGCATATAAATACAAGTGTCATATAAGACACTTGTATGCAAGCATATAAGACACTTGCATACTGTACAGAAACCAAAAAAAGCTTATATATGTTACGATTCATCACTGCCCAGCTTATTTTAACAAAACCAATGTAATGTGACTGAGCCTGCACAGTAGCCATTCACTTCTCATAGCACAATTACTGAGATTAAAGGTGTACCAAATAAATCTTTCTCACAGAATAATGGACCACGACAGAGAGGCAGTCAGTGGCCATATTGTATTTTAATCAGAGTTCATGTCATGTAAATCACAGCTCCATTTGGGAAACTATTGTCTGGTCTAATATTCTCACAGTGAAGGCACACAAAGAAGTGGGAAAATATTAAAATGTAGCTGGTGTTCGACCTCAGTATGAGAGCGTGCCCCTTCAGTTGGCAAAGGTCTCACCACACTAGTGATATTCCATTGCTGAGGGCAAAGGTGGTTCTCTTCTTCCACTGTAGTTTTGAAAGCTGTTTCCAGATCAAACAACAGCTGCGGGGGGAAAAGGCAGGAAAAAAGCATCAGTGATCACATAGTAGTGTGAGAGGATTTCCCTTCATGAAAATTCTTCATCATTATTTGATTTAACCAGATTGGTGTTTAACCCCTGAATGCCTAACAGCATGTAAAATGCCCAAATAGTCTCTGAATAAATATGTGGAAGCTACTACAGATCTGATTGAATGTTCTGGTTTTTTTTTAAAAAATACTCCATAGGTTTACTTTTAGAAGCTGCGAGATATCATTGAGCAAAGTGTATACATCATAATGACAGTTGCTTAGCACTGATGTGGATATTAGACACACTTTGTTTTTGTACTACAGGTATGCATAGGTATTCAATTATACGTGCATTTAAAACAAGATGGCAACAGCCTGACAGCAGAAAGAAGAGCACCATTGTTTGTGTGTTTTGCTAAACAACATGGAAGAAAATCACAAAAATAAGAAGACACGTGTAATCTCTTAACAAAAATAGGGCATGGGACATATAATACAATATATACACCATAAAATACATGCAGTACAAGGTCGCTGAAGCATGAACCGTTGATTTGCTTGCTCTAAGCAGAGAAAGGCATGAGCTACATAAAGTCTGCCTTGTCTGGAACAACCATGCAGCCTGAAATGATTGGCAGTGATATGATATAGACATGTCGCAGGTTACTTGTGGTGTAGTATATATGGGTAGCTGTTGTTGGTATCAGTGATTTTCAATTTTATAGTTTGCTCTACAGACAATAGTTGACCCTGATTTTTCAAAAATAAATACGTTTCTTATTGTGTTACAAACCAACACATCTTGTGACTAAGGCAAAAGAAATCTAACAGTAGACCTGGTGTCTTCTATGGGAATATGTTTCCTAATGTTAAAAAATGTCTTCTCATAGAGTGAAAAGATGTAAAAATGAGAACATTTTCTTTTTTTGTATTTCTGTCATGGGAACTGCAATACACTGCTGTACCAAAGTTTCTCTTTAGCTCATGACACTGACTGCTGTAAGCACAGTGTTACAGCCTAAGGTGACCTAGATGAGTGCATCTGCATTCATACCAAGTCGGAATAGTCAGAATTGTTTTATATTGGCATGCAATCCTCATTTCTCTGTGAAAATTATACAGCATGTTTAGGCATAATCAATAACTGTAACTTTTGATTGATAATATGTGTGGAAATACAATTTTTAAGCTTAAGGACTAAGCTAATACCCAACATTTCCACCTTAAAAAAACTAAACAAGCAAACAAAAAAGATGAATTACCCGTAGAACTTGGGCAGACAAATATCTAACTAGCTAGCTAGCACTATATCGCGCAAGCTAGCTATAAATGTAGCTAGCTATTTATTAAGCTATTTAGCTTTGTGGCTATTTACATAGTTATCATTAAAAAGAGAGAGGGAGGTAACAGAATTGCTCATCTGCAACAATGATGTTTACTAATGTACAGGGAGTGCAGAATTATTAGGCAAGTTGTATTTTTGAGGAATAATTTTATTATTGAACAACAACCATGTTCTCAATGAACCCAAAAAACTCATTAATATCAAAGCTGAATGTTTTTGGAAGTAGTTTTTAGTTTGTTTTTAGTTTTAGCTATTTTAGGGGGATATCTGTGTGTGCAGGTGACTATTACTGTGCATAATTATTAGGCAACTTAACAAAAAACAAATATATACCCATTTCAATTATTTATTTTTACCAGTGACACCAATATAACATCTCCACATTCACAAATATACATTTCTGACATTCAAAAACAAATCAGCGACCAATATAGCCACCTTTCTTTGCAAGGACACTCAAAAGCCTGCCATCCATGGATTCTGTCAGTGTTTTGATCTGTTCACCATCAACATTGCGGCTTCCTCTAACAGGAAAATGTGTCACAAAGCTAAAATCATCTCAAACTGTTTTCTTCAACATGACCGCAAGTTCACCTCCATTGTCTTCACATCTCAGTACCTGAGTTCAGTCTATCCCAAAAAATAATTAAGGCTGCTCTGAAGGCAAAAGGGGGTCCAGACCGGTATAAGCAAATATAACTAATAAACTGTCCAGATTTAAAGATTTAAAACTAAGGATTAAGTCAAAAAGCAAATGCAAAACACAACTGTCTGATTTGTAGGCCAGCATGGTGTTTGCTCACATTTTGCATCTTAAACCTTCTGTGTTATATGAAAGACAAGGTGATAGGCTTCAGGCCCAAACATATGAATCAGCAAACATAAATGCCAAGCAGAAAGCTGTAGTCATCATGGTGAAGAGTGTTGATTCTCAGTGGCATTTGTAGTGCTTTCAGCCCTCTCACACCACAGAGTGCCATTTGATTTAATGAATTTTTCTAAGCAAAATTGCCTAACAAAGCTTTAAAGTTCAAAGCATAACCTGATTGTTCTTTTATTTGTAATTCAAGAGGTACGGTGTCATGGTTATGGAGAGTGTGCATGATATAATAAAAGTCCAAAATCTCATATTTCCCCATTATTTCAGACCATTTAAAGTGCCTGTATTTGGTGCAGACCTCAGAGAGGAAATACCTGCACTCAGGCTGTTTTTTTCCCGTCTTTTTGTAAACTTCTTCATTCTGTAACATTTGGTTTCACAGCATGAAGGATTTTCCAAATGGACAGGGGGCAATGGTCAGAGTTGGAGAGGGCCAAATCTTTGACAGACCATAAAACAAGCAGTTTGTCGTTTTATGACAGCCAAAACTTACTACATATAAACATATAAACCAAAGTTAACGGCTTTAATTTGTAGATTAATCATTAAAATAAATAATATGACTAAAGCTAGAGAAACAAACAAACCATAACATCAAGAGTGTACACAGGGCCAGACATCAGTTGTGAAGAAGTAGTTTCATTTATACTAAAAGTATGAAATAGCAGCAGGTCTGCAGCAGCTGTACAGTAAACAAATTTTAAATAAACTCAGTGTTTAATCATTTTGTTCCTGCATTAGCTGTGTCGAAGAGGTGGTCCAGGTGTGTAGCAGTGGGGTAAATTGGCTGCATGCAAAGGATTTCTATTCTTAACCCACTTCTTCAAGTAACCCAGTTTTTGGTCCTTGCATGTAAAGGACCTTCAAGCGTACTCTTTTCTGTTTTTATTTCTATTCGTGTTGCTGCATTTTAAATAAATATAACTAAAATAATGTGACAGAGACTTGAAAAGAATCCAAGATGTCCAACAGTGTTCCATCAGTGGTGCGGGGATGGTTTGGTTTACAATACAATTGCTTTACAATACAAGAGTAGTGCAATTTATCACCCATTGTATTATCATGATACAGCCATTCTGTAGTACAACACAATGCAAAATGCTTCTCACTTCCTGCTGAGAAGCAAAAAGCAAGAATTGTGATATTGATCATAAAACACAGTAAAGCGATATTTTATATATAATCTTTTAATTATTTATTTTAATGACAGCTGAAAATAGCTTAGTTTGTCTTAGTTAGTTAGTCTGTTTTTTGTAATGTTCTCTATAGTTGCGATTATTTCACACTTATTTTCACAATTTTGGTTAAGCTCTAGCACATTGCATTTTTAGGGCCTTTATGAGTTTGGATACTGTAAATCTCGCTCTGATCTTGTGTCATAAATCTAAAATCCAGCCACTGACTGGCAAATTAAAAAGTGCAGTAGGTTAACTAAAACTCGTGAGGCCAGGCACAAAACTCGCAATCCTAGTTTCAACATGACAATCCTGCTCTTGGATTAAGCCACCAGTGACATCTAACATTTTGATGCATGACGGCACACAGACGCCGCTGCAGACAGAGATCGTAATCTGTACTGCAGAAACGCTGGGTTATAAAATTTTTAAATGAGCCCCTTCTAAGAAACGTTACATCAGACTGACAGAAGACAACAGTCACCAATGTAGCAGTCCAAACTAAGCTCGCTCTCTCAAAATGGAGACATTCCTCATATTTCAATTGAAATGTCAATCAAAGTTAGTTGGCTATCCACTCGGGATCACCCGCAATTTCTTCTCCTCCGAGACATTTACTGGCAGCAGCCGTGATCACATACTGTAGCTCTTGCCAGATGATGGAATGACTACGTGAGCCACGCGCCTTGGGTATCCCGCTCTGTACTCTGTCAAAGAGAAGCCTCAAGTCACTGCTTAGTAGCAGAAGATGCATTACATTGCAGTGACATTCGAAATAGTCCCCAAGGTGCTTCACCATCGCTTTGACTGACAGACCAGCATGGGAAACTTGTGCTGTCCCATAATTCACCAGATGCTCTGTGCTGTCTCTGGTTTCCTCTTCATGGATTCCTCTTCATTCATACATCCCAAGATGCACAGAGTTGTGTCACTTACCCTGCATTCCGTTTTTCTTTAGAAAATTCATTATTCATAGTGTATTTTTTTTTCTAATTTTAAACACATTGGAGACTACAAATAATCACAACTCCTGCATCTGTATATCTTGAAGTGAAGACGAAAGAGAAAAAGGCAGTATACAGTTACCTCCTGATATTACACAGAGGACTGAAGACCCTGTATGACCCTGCTAGACTGTGAATTCCAAAAATAGCCAAAATGTCATATTCAATACTTTGAATGATTTCTTCCTGTATGGCTCGAGTCTCACATTTTTTAAACATGCCAGATTAAAACACATGCTCTCCTGTCTTAAACAATTCTCAGGAACCTCATCGTTGTGAACAGATGTACTTCTCTGGGCATAAAATTTACTATGTGCAAAACCCATTACAGTTCAAAAATATGTAATTCTATCTTGAAGCAGTGGGAGTAACATAATGAGACAAGAAAACAATAAGGGCACTCACACACTCATTATGGGTTAGTTATATTAACCCTTTGCTATGCTTGCATTACATTTAATTATGCTCGGCAGATGGTGCTCTGCAGGGGAAACACAGTAGTCGTTGTTGGGAGTCTGAGCCCAGAATTTTAAAGTAGCTTGATAGCAGCATTGCACAGGAAATTGTATAATTACTCTGTGCAGCTACAATGGCATATTTGTGCAGCATCTATAGTAATTTGGATGCTGCACTGGTCTGTTATGGTGAAGGGAAAACTAAGTTGAAATAATGGCCAAAAGTATAAAACTAGGCTTCCTATGAAGGGTGTCTGAGTTTAGTATTAGAGATATGATGAGGAGCTCTTTCAAGGATGCCCAACTGGGAAGATTCCCATGCAGTCCCCGGATACACTGTAGAGAGTGGCTTGGTATTCCTCCTGAACAGCTGGAAGTGTTGGCAGGGGATATGGGGGCTTGGGTAGCTCTACTGCTTCCACAGGCTTGACTCAGATAAGCCATGGATGGATGGATGGATGGATGGATGCTTATACTGTACGTCTAAGCATTAGATGTACTTCTGATGTTTATAGGTGATTAAATTTCACTGCTAATGAAAGTCAGATCATGTCCATTAATTGTTTCCATACTTTTGAGCATTTGGTTAATTTGTGATCTTTTTTAATTTGTCAATTTTTTTACTTAATGAAACCCAGTCATGCATGGAGCGAATGTTAATTCGTTCAGCAGAAAACAATCTAATGGACCAGACCCAGGCCAAGCACTAGAGGAATACCTCTGGCAGGCAGAACACTACAGGCTCCTAGGCTGCTTTCAAATGTACAACAAAACATCCATGCTGATCTGCTTAGCCATGCTGGCCCTCAACCCCCTAATGAACAAGGGCAAAAGAGCTCTTGGGCTTAGCCTCTCCCTCTTACCCTAACTTAACAAGATGTCCCCCCACTCGCTCGCTTTCTCCCACACAGACAGACACAGAGACATATGCACGGTGGCACACACAGGCACACACCTCCCAAACCCCAAACCACTAACCCTCAGACCAATCTGTCTGTGGCACTAAAGTATTATTAGACTTACACACTCTCAAAGGGGAAACAGTGAGTGCTGAGAGCTGGAAGATGAGATATGCTACAGGGCTTACTAGTTCCATTAAAATGGCATTCACAGGGGCCTTTGTTATCATCGGTCCTGACGTTTTCAGGATGTAGTGGGGTTTGCTGATCCATGACCATCTCATCTATCTTTCAGGATTTGAAGGAAGTTGGTGTGAAATTGACACCAATGAGTGCAGTTCAAACCCATGCCAAAACCAGGGTGACTGTGTGGACCGGGTCAACAGTTACAGGTAAAAAGTGTTATCCGCAAACCAGCTTTTCATTTCTTAGTGGGTGAGAAAATGTCAGGAGTTTTAGTGATGAAATCTTTTTTTTTTTATGGGTTTCAGAACAATATGCTTCTTCTTAGCTTGAAATTTATTTAACAGATAGTATTATTATGGTTGTAGTTAGATGAAACAAAACATGTTTGTCGTTACTGTTTTTATCATATGCTACTGTGCATGTTCTTTAATTTAGTTAAACCAGTCTTTGTCGCTGTAGAGTGTGAGCAATCAAACTAAATGTGATCAATATCAATAAATTCCTATAGATTTTCTCACTCTGTGCACGTGCTTGTAAGAAACATCTTCTATTTTCCATCAGAGACAAAATATCAATAGTAATGATTTTTCTTTTCCAGCTGTGTTTGTAAGGTGGGATTTTCTGGCCTTCTCTGTGAGGAAGATATCAATGAGTGTGCCTCTAGCCCTTGCAAGAATGCTGGCACATGTCAAGATCTTGTGAACAAGTAAGCATATATGCAATTTTTCCCCCCTTTTACTTGCATCATAACCTTTTTTCATAGCGTGTTTAAATTTCTTGCGTATGAAGGCCAGGCAGAATTAATTGCTTGATTTTGTTTTGAAAGTTGAATGATCAATAACCATTCTCCAAAGAAAAAAAAGTAGTACTATAAGGTTTTGGCAGTCCTCCTTAGAGTATTGCAGTTTATACAACGAGCTTGTCATCCTTGACACACATAAGCTGCTATTCTAAAGACGAAGAGCAAACTCAGCAGGACCACATCATGTATCTAGATTGGGCTTTACTCCACCGGTGCTTTTCTCTGCTGTGCTTAATGGGAGCCCCGGGGCTTCCAGGCTTAGTCGGACAGATGGGTTGAGAAGTCCCAGGGCCAATTTGAGTCCTAAATGGTTTGTCTCCAGTTTGTCTTCCGTCATGATTTCATTCCCATGTGACCTGGCCCTGCTCAGAGCACTCTTCTGATTGCATAGTCCTGGGAGTTCACATCAGGTGTTTTTTAACCTCACTGCCCGCCACACACCTCTGAATCCATCTCCCTGACCCAGCAAGCCATGCAAGTTCATCTATACTGCGATAAAGAATCAGACTATGCAGAGCTGCGAGACTGCAACGAGGAAAGGGTTAATTGTTCTAATAAATCAGTCCAAGAGCAGAAGAGGCTTTCAAACAAATGCGCCACGTGACAATAACTACCAATTAGCATATTTCATAAATTTGATGTGATGTAACTTGTTTACCGATGAATGATGTTTACAGCAGCACTTAGGTGAATAATTGTACGTTGCCTCTTTACCTCGTCTCCTGCGAGATCTATGGTTAGGCCCAGCGACAGCTTCAGAGAGGGATTTCAATTGAGTAAACCACATCATCGGACAGATTAAGCCTTCCCTTTAGTAACAAGTCATGAAGCATAATTTAAATTAAGTTGCACACTGGGAAACTTAATTGCCAGTTGTTAATTGTTCTGCAAAATGCTGCCGGTCAGTTGAGAGAATCACTCCAGCGCAGTTTATCTCAGTGGGTTTGGAACACACGCACGCAACTGCTGTGGGAGCGTGTGCGCATGTTTGGCTGAGGAAAAACAATTCGGATGATTTTTAAAGTTATAAGAAATTAACATAAGTGGGCTATGATTGTGTGACACATTGCTTATTAATTTCTTCTTTAGGTTCCACTGCATCTGTCCCCCTGGTTATTTTGGAACGCTGTGTGACCTGGATGTGAATGAGTGTGAAGTTTCACCTTGCCTACATGAGGGCATCTGTATCAACACGCCCGGGGGTTTCAAGTGTGTCTGTCGCCCTGGATACTCAGGTAGCTCTTTCGCCGTAAGGCGACATTAAGATCAATATAAGACTTTAAAAAGCTTATCATGCCCGCTTGTGGCTGCACGCTATTGAAGCAAGTCTGACACAGAGCTGGCTTAGTGTAAAAAATGCTTCACAATGCTTGCTTTTAATTAGCCTGCCTCGCTGTGCAAGATACAGTGCCTGCTTTTTAGTAGAGCTAACAAGAGATAAATTCATGTCACCTGTTTTATCTGATAAAAACGTCTCAGTGTCTGTTAGCTGCATTTATTTAATTTCATCAGCCTCTTCAGTCTCAGAACGCTAGTGTTGTTTTACTTCAATCCATTTGTCTTATTTTCCACCCAGACGGATATCGAGCTATTTTAGCGCGCGCGCGTGTGCACACTTGTGTGCACTTGTGTGTGCGCTATCCAAAGCCGATTCCTGTCAGATACTGGGAAGATTAATTTCATTTGTCTTCCACACTGTATCATCAATTTATCCTTCCCCAGTTGAGAGAGAGGGGAAAATCTCTGAGGTATTGCTACTCTGGAGAGCAGAACCTGACACGCATGGCCCAATTCCCACAGAAGCAGCTTTTATTATTAGACCTACGCACAGCATAGTACAAGCCATTACTTTTTCTGTTGCTCTAAGCTCATCTGAGGAAACAGGGTCCCCCAAGAGAGCAAGTGGCCAGAGGATACAGTGTGGATTGGCTCAAACCAACTAGAACTCATACAAAATATTTGCTCTAGTAACATGTGTAACAGCAAAGCAACTTTTGTCAAAACGCACAAAAAAAAGAAAAAAAATGGGTCTACGATGCTACTGTAGTTGTGCTGTGTGTTCTTTTTGTTCTCGCCTTAAAGTAAGTTTGCTGTGTGAGGGTGATTCATCATGCGGTGTTTTTGCAGCCTGATTGGAATGAATTGAAATGTTATTCTCCTTTGATGGCATGATGTGTCATCGCTGCAACACTGTAATTCATTGTGTCACTTGATGGTATTAACATATTATTTGCTTTAGCCATCAGGGAAGAAAGGGGATATTTTTTGCATATCAAATGCCAAAAGTCATTTTGATAGTAACAGTTGAAGCCCCTCACTAATAAATGAGTCTGGTGCTATATCAGGTCACTTTTGTTGATGTCATTAGGCTGTAATGACGCTTTATTCCCACCTCAATCAGTACCTATGTGGAATATTCTTCAGTGCATATGTCTTTTGTAGTGAACGGGGTCTTCCTATAGTTTTGTGAGCCTTTTTACAGCTCTCATAAAAACACACGGTAAAGATCACGGAGATCAAATCTTTGCTTCTTCACGTAAACGTATTCCTCACGCCTTAATAATTTAAACTTTCACTGGATCGATAAGACCTGCTATTAAGCTTAATTTGTATATACAGTGTTATTTTCTTTCTGTATATATTGTATTAGCAAACATGCTGTCCTTTAATGTAAGTCAGTCTTGGCATCTGGCTGGATCTTTGCTGTCACATCATTATTTAGGGCATTTGGCTTAAAGGTCTCTGAATCCCAGTAATGTATCACTTAACTGTGTACAGGTGCTGTGTTCTTTATGGTCAAAGGTCATTACAGTGACATGATTAATTGCCAATCTTGTTTATATAAATCACAGTTTCTCCACGCTCTTTGTCACCTTCCCTTTTCTCTTCTTCACCCATCATTAGTGAGCATGTTCCCTTGAGTGATGGTACAGTGCAATCAGCACTTTATTACACTTTCCTCAGTCAGCACATTGCTAGATGATGATATTCTGACCCTTGCGATGTTGTTTGCTGTTAAGGCTTCAGTAAATTCTAGCTCTTGCTGGCTGGACTTGCTCCACAAAATGTTGTTGTTGCTGCTGGTAGTGTTTACTTATTAATGACACAGCATGCAGTATTGTGCAAATATTTCCAATGACTTTCTCAATGGAAGGGTATCAGTTATAAACCAATTATCTCTAACTGAATTCTTCAGATGTAGAAGTACTAGAAACTGTGTCATGTGAGCAATCAGTGTATGTTTTTCTATTTATTTCTCATAATTAAACAAAAAACAAATACATTTAATGCCTTAAATTGATTTTAATGAACCCTCAATATTAGCACAACATATGTATAGTAATATATAATCACATTGTGAGCAGTTTTTTTTTCTGTGCAAACTAACAGCCACAAACAAACAGTAAATGCTTTATAGTCCCCATTAAGGTTCTCAGCTTTATTTTTATTTAGTATAAACAATTTTTTAAACCCTGCTCTGTTCTGCAAGGAATGCGTCCCAGTGCATAATTACTTTTGTTTAGCCCTTATGTTTACATAATTTGAACATTAAAGTTAGGTATTGTTAGTTTGTGGGTGGCAAAGTAGTGCAGTAATTAGCACTGCCACCTCATAGCAAGAAGGTTCTGAGTTTGAACCTGACGCTCAGCTGATAGCTGATGTCTGCATAAAGTGCTGTATGTGCCTGTGAGTGTGTGTTCAGTTAATTGGTGAATCTAAAATTAGCTTTTTGTGTCTCTGAAAAACATTTGTGAACACAACTTGTGACACAAAGTTTATTCTTGCATTTTATTGAAATGGTATATCTAGCAATAATCATTAGTGTGATCATCACTTTTAATGATAGCATGAAACGATGGTGTCTAGGACGTGGAATTTTTCATATTTTTCACATTTTCACACTCACACTTTCAACTTAAATTTCAGCTTTGATCTTTTATTTGATATTGTTTTGTATCTTCAGAGCCATAAACTGTGAATTTCCTTGCTGCTGTATAGCTTTCCTTTTGGCTAAAAGAAACAACTCATCTCTTTGGCACAAGAAATGAATCGTTTTACATTCAGTGACGAGACAAAATGATAGATTTTGTGTACAAAAAAGGCAGTTTATTTATTCTCTTTCATGAATAAACACAGGAGGCAAAGTAGTTTCTTGCTCCTGTTGTCACTTTGTTTACTTTTGGCTCGGTTTGCAAATGAAAAGCCAACCAAATGATTAATGATGGGTCAGTAGTCATTTTTCATCTCTTGATTACTGGAGGTCCCGAAGAGATTTTAGGGTTATTAAATAATCTTTTTCAACCACTTTAGTAAAAAAAAAGAACATCACAAAATCCCTCCTTGTAGAATTATACCAAACACATTACTTTATTTTTAATTCCTCTGCATAAAAAGTCACTTATGTGCACCTCTGCAAAGCAGTACCTGCTGTAATTTAGACTCCTATGAACATCATCGGTGTGTCTTCCCAACTTGCATTCTGATTTGTTGGCAGGAGGGAGTCTAATTTTGTCAGTTTGTGTTATCTGGTGTTTCCTTCCCGGCTTGAACTTTCTCTCCTCCTCTTCACGTCTTCTGTGATCTGAATGCTATTTTTGTGCTGCCTTTTATAAATAATGAATATTATCAACAGTCTCACTAAAGCTGAATATTCAGCCTTATCTTAAATGTGTCTGATTGCACAGTTTGCGTGGGGGTTTTGCCCTTGTAGACACTGGGTACTGCAGTCTCAGCATGATCAGCGTTTAAAGTATAAGACACACTTTTCCATTAGCTCAGTGAACCCTCTCAGGGGCACACTACCCAAATTACATTGCACTTGGCTTTAGTAGTCTGTAGCCAGGCAAAACCCTTTGATTTTATTTGGAATTTTTTTGTGGCTGTTACAAAAACAAGAAAATGCATTAAAAAAATAACAGTTTTGTGGTTTCTTGGTGGCTTCTCCAAGAAAAAACTGTAAAGTTTTCAATACAGCTACCGTCTAATGAAGAAATACTATAGTCATGTTTAAAGACAGGTAGCGACATGCCTTCAAGTCTGGTGTAGATGGAAGCAGCTGTTTGAGAACTTTACATATCTTTAAATTGTCAGTTTGTATTTGTTTTATTTTTGTATTTTAAAGTTCCCTTTCTTCATAAGTGATTTTATTTTATTAGTTTATTGAAATTTTAGTCACCATACTTATTGTTACAGAAATAAAACTTGTATATTTATATTTTAATGGAGTCTTCTGAAAATGGAAAGTATGGGGAATATTAGGTGTCTGGCCTGGTATAAGCCATTCAGTCCCTGTATAACCATAGTGGGAGCTTGGTGCTCATAATAAGTTGGGTTAGTTTCTGGTGGGTGCTGGACTATGCTAGGGACACCTTTTGTTATGGATTCTGTCACTGATATCTAGGTGTAGCTACATGGTGAAAGGTCTCCACTTTGGTGGGCTCAGGATCCCATCTATGCTTTTTGCAGATGATGTGTTTCTGTTGGCTTCATCGGGTAGTGACCTGCAGCTTGCATTGGATAAGTTCACAGTGTGAAGCGTCTGGAGTGACAATCAGCACCTGAAAGTCTGGTCCATAGTTCTCAGCCAGAAGAGGGTGGAGTACCAATTCTGGGTCTGGTAGGCGTTACAGTACTATCCCAGGTGGAGGAGTTTAAGTACAGTATGTTGAGGTCTTGTTCACGATTGAGGGGAGAGTGGAGCATGAGATTGACAGATGGACTGAGACAATATCTGCAGTGATGCAGATGCTGTACTGATCTGTTGTGGTGAAGAGAGAGCTGAGCTAAAAGTGAAGCTATTGATTTACCAGTCAGTACACAGGTCAGAGATCCAAGCAGCGGAAATAAGTTTCCTTCGAAGGGTGGCTAGGCTTTCCCTTAGATATAGGATAAGGAGCTCGGCCATTCGAGAGGGACCGAGCAGAACCACTGCTCCTCCACATTGAAAGAAACCAGTTGAAGTGGTTTAAGCAGCTGACTAGGATACCTCAGGGATGCCTTCTCGGTGTTTGGGGCATGTTGTACCAGGAGGAGGCTCCAGGGCAGAGCCAGGACTAGCTTTAGAGATTATTTCTCTTTGCTCTTCTAGAAACACCTCAATGTTCCCTCCAGATAAGCGGTAAGATCAAAATGACCTGCTGAAGTTTAATGCAAGCAACACAATGGCGAAAAATTTGTTTAACTTTGAATGTGGTATGGTTGTTGATGTGTATCAGACAGGTTTGTTTGAGTATTTCATAAAGTGCTGATCTACTGGAATTTTCCCACTGAACTATTTTTAGGATTTAGAGAGAATAGTCCAAAAATATGAAACTAACCCATGAGTTTCAGTGCTATGAGTGAAGAATGTTATCTTGATGTCAGAATTGAGCGCAGGATGGCCTTGAGATGATGATGATGCAACCGTGTGATGCTATCGTGTCAATATGGCTCAAAATCTGTGACGAAAGTTTCCAACACCTTGTTGAATCTCCGTAAGGCAGTTTTGAAGACAGAAAGAGTGACCCAACCTTTTACTACCATTGTGTACCTAATAAAGTGGCCAGTGAGTTTAAATAAGTGTTGAGATTAAGGTTACTATGAAAAGTGGTCTTTTCTGTTTATGTGCTGTGTTTATGTGTCAACCTCGGGTTAATGACTTGAGATTGCTTCTTTGATCTGATCGAGAGACTAAAAGACACTGTTTAATTTCATTTTTTTACAAAGATGCTGAAGATTCTTTATCTGTGTATCAGGAAAAGAATAATAAAGTAGTTGTTTCAGCTCTTGTTTTGAACTTTAGTTATTTAACAATCGAATGCCTAAATCTTTACTTTCACAAAGTACAATCGGACCCTGTCTTTATTGTCAGTTATGTGTTGTTTTCCTTCTTGTTTTAGATCTGAAGTTATATTTTTTTCATTTTTACACACTTCATATAGCAAACAGTTTTATTAGTCCCATAAGCCCTATCATCTAAAATCCAATATCCCCTCAGAGTTCAAATGATATTTTATCGAACGTAGAGGTTTAAAACTTAAACAACTTCAGCAAATAGCCATATTTCTGCTCCGTGCTTTGAGCCAGTGCTATTAATGCACGGTCACGAAGAAGTTAAAACCACTTTGAATTGAGTGTTTCAGAGCAAGCATTACAACTTTCAAGTTGCATATTAAAGAATAATATGGAAGCAAGACATAACATCATTAAAAAGGAAAAAAAACAACCCAGAAATCCTTATGCAATGTAAACAGCACACCCATGTTTACCATTCCTGCCAGCCTGTGATCACAGTGCATCAAAGTTTACCAAACAGATCAGAGAGAAAAAACATGCTGGTGAGGCAGCTTTATCTGGACAGTAAGATCACACTGCTAGGAAATTTTTGCATCTTCAAGGCTTTAGTCCATTAACTGCAAATTTCCTTATGCTACTTAACTTTTCCATAAGTTTGTTGACAGATTTTGCAGAAATTTGAAAATAAATGATTACTGGTCAAAGAAGAAATTACTCATCAACTCAGACAATCGTTTTCACAGCACTGCTATTCTCTAAAGCTTTCTCTCTGACCAGCCAACTAATGCTTAAGGCAATATGTCTTGACAGATCATAATTACCACAAGTATTTGATACTTTGACATGAAGTGTTCGGCCATTATTCTTGTAAATGCTCATCAAAAAACAAAGGTGAGGAGAGCTTTTGCATGTATGTCATCTATACTATATGATGTATCTGGAAATAACTTAAAACAGGTTTAGTTTGACAGGTTAAAATTATACGTCCGTTGTGGTAACCATAGTCAGTAAGGGATACATAGTTTGAAAAGACAATATAATGCAGCGGTTGCCATTAAAGTATAAAGATGGCGTTTTTTTTAGTTTGAAATGGCAAACGGTGAGCTGTTCCTGACAAGTTTTTGTATATATCGTAGATAAACTCTCTCTCTGCCATAGAAGCACATGGCAAACAGCAGAGGATTTGATATATTACATGAGTACTTGACAAAATCAAACTTACTTTTCCAATTTTAAAAAAGACGCATATTGTGCTTCTGTGTGTGTGTGTGTGTGTGTGTGTGTGTGTGTGTGTGTGTGTGTGTGTGTGTGTGTGTAACTTTTGGAGTACTGAAGAACTAAAAAATAAGTTTTTCTAATAAAACAATTCTGACTAACATATATTTCATTTCTTAGGGCCACGTTGTGAAGTTGACGTTGATGAGTGTGTTCCAAACCCATGCCAGAATAGTGGAAAATGTATTGATGCGCCTAATCGATACAACTGCTTGTGTGCGGGTGGCTTCACAGGGCTCCGCTGTGAGGCCAACATTGATGAATGCATGTCAACGCCTTGCCTTCATGGAAGGTACATATTTTCTCTCCATCATTTAAAACAGAAACACAGCAAATTGTGCAGCAGTAGCATGGAATTATTTATAATTACGCCTCTTGCCAGCACAGTGAGTGGAGACATATGTCGCATGTTGTAAAGAGCTAATGTAATGCACTTACAGGTTGTCTCAGTGGTGTCTAAATTATAGTCATTAATTCTTTTGAAGGTGAATTACTAATTCATATAGAAAGATTACATCCGTCTCTAAGGATTCTGTATGGACTATACTGCAAAAGACTTCCACAAATAAATGCTTTTTAGTAGGGCTGGGCGATATATCGAGTTTTTTAAAAATATCGATATATTTTGATACGAGATATAAGATGTGGCAATATCGTTTATATCGATATAGCCTATGTTACGTTATAATTATACTTGTGGAGCCGCAGGTTTGCCTCTCTTTCGTCCACTTTTGTCTCTACGAAACGTTACTCGGCCTCGCCTCTCCTTCACTGAACACAACTCCGCCTCCCCCATAGCTTCACCTGCAGGCAATGACAAGATGAAAGTGGAAAATCTCCGTTAGCGAGTTACCGCGGATCGCCCCGTGCGTGGGGCTGGACGGCGTCAACGTGTTAGCGAGCTAACCGCGCTAACGACATGCAGCCCGGAGGGGCTGCACGGCCTAAAATCCTTTCATTTTCTCAAAACTCGACAGTGCGCCTTATGTATGAATTCTGGTTGTGCTTACTGACCGCGAACCGATTTTATGTGGTGCACAGCGCTCAGCAATCTGTCAAAAAATGTTTTAATATGACTTTGCTAAGCTACGGAGCTGCACGGCTTGATGGAGCCGCCTCGCGGAGTGATACGTACTGTGCTTCAACGTAATATTACCGTACTGTGTGTGTATAAGGACCACAAATGGCACCTGTTCAGAGACGTGGTGCAGCTGTGAAATCTGTCTCTTTGTTATTATGCTCAGCTTCTATTAGTTTACATTTTGACTGCACAATTGTGAGCTTTTTGTTATGCACAAAAACAACATTGTTTTCTTTTATTTATGGACCATGATTATTTAATAAATGCTGATAATTTATTTATGAGTAATTTCTTCATGTACATCTACGCTGTATGTAAAGAAAATGCCCGTGTGACATCTGGGACACAGTGTGACTAAGAACTCTCTTTTTGTTCTTAACTTATGGCTTTTTAAAAAAAAAAATTGAGATATATATCTTATATCGCCATGCAGCTAAAAAATATCGAGATATGAATTTTGGGTCATATCGCCCAGCCCTACTTTTTAGTTCACTTTGCACGCTAGTATAATTTTGATGAATCAATTCTGACCCTGTCTGTTGTGGCTCTCTCAGCTGTGACGATGGAATATATTCATACACCTGTCTTTGTGAATCTGGATGGACCGGCAGCAGATGTGAAACGAACGTCGATGTGAGTTGAGTGTAATTAATAAAGCAGCTGTGCGTTGTAGCGACATGTCAGGAGAATATTGTAAGCTCTGATGTGGTGTGGCCTTCGGTATCTTTAACTTTATTGACATTCCTACAAGATAAGTGAATTGAACTACCGTGATCATGTAAGCATTGTGCAAATACCCGATAAAAAGGAATTGCTTAGTCTAATGCCTAATTGATCTAAACCACAGCTTTGTGCTGGACCATAGCGATAAAACATTGAGTTGCTACCAAGGTCTCTGCTGAATCAATAATCTGATCATCTGCATTTTAACTACTAACAATTCATTCTTAATCAAAAGGTTTTTTTTTTCATTATTTAATCACCCCTTATGAGCTTTACATCGACAAACATGTATTTTATGGTTGCATCTTTTTAAAAAGCTCTTCCTGCCACAGTGTCTCGTTCATGTGAATCTTTGGTATTTTCTCATTGACAGGAATGTGCCAGCAGTCCCTGTCTGAATGGAGGCTCGTGTGTCGATCTCATCGATAAATATGCGTGCTTCTGTCAGGTCGGCTACACGGGGAAAACCTGCGAGGAGGATATAGATGTTTGCGAAGGCGCTACTTTTAATGTCTCGTTGTGTTTTAACGGAGCCACCTGCAGTGATGGTGAAGGATCAAACTTTACATGCAGGTGAGCTTGGTCACTATTTATTTATTTATTTATTTATTTTGAAGTGTTTGATAAAATGACGTTGAAAGGTCGTCCTTGGATGGAGTTATTGAAAGTTGAATGTGCAGCAGCTTTACCCAACTGAATGTTTCACATGCATTGCTTTTAAACTGACATCTAAAACCACCGTACCCAGATTGTAATCGACCATTTGCTAACCCCCTCGAGTGAATTGCACTTGACCTTATTATAGCTATACAACCATATCAAAGCGTGACAGCCCTGGCGAGCTTTGAATTTCTCTGATGATTTGTGTGTGGCGCTACTGAAAGGAGTATTGGACTGTGTGTTTACATACTCTAATGTTACCTTCAATCATTAGTGTCTCTGGCTAACTAGCGCACCATCGAAGCCAGAAAGCTTAAGGGAACGGAGCTTATTGAACCGCTCATGGACAGTGGGCAGGTTAAATATCTCAAAATATTAAATTACATTGCTGACTGTATACATCAGCATCAAGATTTTGCTGATCTGTGAAAAAAAAAAAAAAATTAAAAGTATCTTGTCTCAGAATAATAGCGCTGCATTACATCTGTTCTGCCTCACAGTGCAGCGGTAGAAAATGAATCATTACTTTTTAATTGCAGGCATGTCATCCCTGGAGTGATGAAGTGTATCTGAATACAAGGTGTATGTAGTAAGAGTGTGCCGATTTGACACAGCCGCTCCCTGAATGCCTCGCAGTTAATTACATTGTCTAACCTTTCGCTGATGTGCTGCTATATGCTCGCTGTCATGATTTATGTGACAATGACAACCACAACTCCACATATGTTGCCGCACTTTCTGAGCGTTATATTGAGGTGCTGAACTGCAAAATGCCTCGCCGCAGCAGTTTTTACGACGCTCCCTTCATTTAAGGTTTATTTGCATATATGTTGCAAGGAGGCAATGCATATCGTGCATTCACAGATAAATGTGCACACTAAGGGCAAGGTTTGTCTGTACACCCACTTCTACTTATGCAGAGCCAGGCTGCTTTATTACGAACACGTCTGCTGTATAGAACTGTACAGCTGACCTGTGGGTGTGCAGAATAACATGAAATATTATTCCTAGCCAAATCCATGTGTTAATGACATAAATGTGTTAATGTGTGCAGCGTCTTTTTTCCTGAATGTTGCGTGAAGCTGCGGGTAAATATTAAAGTCAAAGAAATGAGAAACTCTGATGCATCGCCATCTGACCTTAAACTGGTAGGAAAGGCATCTGCGAAAAGGACTGTACCTCTCTTTGCTCAAGGTGTAGCTTATCCTGTGCATTTCACCACCTTAAACAATTACCACATGAAAGTATTTTGCATTTCAATACCCGTAGGCTTATGCAGGTCAGAGCTGTCTGTTTAAAAAAAACATTTCAAGAACCAGATTTAATAATTGTCTGTTCCAGCCAAGGCCTTCTTTTGGTGTTAAAAAGCTCGTGTCGGGATTTACTCAACAGATGCTGTGACAATATTTGTAAGAGCTCCACAACAATTTGGAAGGAAAGTATTTAAAAGACTCACACAAACATGATTCATTAAAGTTTATGGCATGCAGTTTACTGCAAATTGCACTAAATTTAATGCCGGCAATAAGAGTGTCTTGTTTTGTGTCTGATTTGACTGTGGTGCTCGTCATTAGGAGTGTAAATTTCTCTGGAGTGTCAAGAGGCAATGGTGTCAGAAGCAGTGGATAATTGCCAGGGATGGACATCAAAAATAGAATGATTCTATTGCGGCTGCCCCTCATTGATCTGAATTGCCAGACTGCTTCAGAAGAGAAACATGAAAAATTTGCCTACATAGTAAGATTTTGGTTTGCAGATGACTTCTTGGGTCGGGTTTTTTTGATCCGCTAATTTCACCTGCAGAACATTACACTCCAATCTAAGCAGTTTTGCTGTTGCGTACTAATGCTAATTTGCCCACCTGAGCAAGTTAATTTGAGTCTTCCACAGTCAATGTTTTGGAAAGTCATAGGATTTAGAGCTTAAAGCTCCAATGTTTTACCACCACATTCACAGCTTTAAGCCATCCACAGGTGTATTTCTGAGAACACCTCCCCACGGCATTTAAAATGAGTTAAAACTTACTATATCACAAAAGTATTAGAAACAAAAAGTGTTCGTCTGAAAGGGAAACGCCTGCAAATATTCAATAAAATCAGCCACAAAAGTAACTCTATCTGCGACTTTTAAGTGTATAATTGTCACTTCCAAAGTTAGCATGTGGATTTGCTACAGTTGTTAGTGCATTTCCAAGCGTATTTTGTTTTTATCTAGGGTTGGGGTGGGGGTTTCCACTTGAATACAAAGGCCTTGATTAGGCTAATACACTGAATGATGGGCTTAAATATTAAATCAGTCATGCAATATTTTTTTGTCCAAAGTACCTCTATTACAGAGGGTTGTTATATTTGCATGCTATGTGCAAAGTGGTAAGCATCACTTGTTCACCTGCTCAGGAAATGGGCTTCAAAACCACTCCATTCTCTCTGTAATGATGGTCATCCAAGAGGTCACGCATTAAACCGTTTGCCCATTTTCTACTGTTACATGATTACATGGACTGGGCTTTATAGACAGCAGTTTGTAACAGAAGAGCCTCGTAAACACAACATACACTTGTTAGCATCCACTGAAACAGTTTTCAGTGGATGCATAACATTTTCTGTTATCAAATTTTTTCCCAGAGATGTTGAGTGGGTTTGAGGTGTGGCGACTGTGAATTGGGAATCCATGCGAGTCAGCAGACCTTGGGCTTCCTTGGCCCGGGGTAGCTTTGATGCACGATCTAGCTCATTGTTCATCTGGAAAATGACTGCTCTTGTACAAATCTTAAAGCAAGTAGAGATGACAGCCGCAGAATTGAATGTTACCCGTCTTTGCTTGAGGTGTAGCTTATCCTGTGTAATTAGCCAAGTCAAACAACTACCACACCTTCATATTTTCACTTTGAGTATCTGTGGATGTTATGCACTGCAGCGAGTGTTTTGGATTCTTTAGGAACCAAGCTTACCTCGACCAAGGTTATGTTTTTGTAGCGGGATTACTTGGCTGACATCATACAAGCCTGTCCACTTCGTACACTTCCTCACAACTGACATTCACTCTAACTTGTTTCCATGGGAGAGGGGATTATTTTATTATTATTATCACCAGAGACTGACATATCAGATCAATGAATCTAAACAAATACTATGATGTGCAGCCATTACACACAGTGGTTATGGTGGAGTTTTAGGAGTGGTGCAGTGAAGCAATTTTGAGGACCAAATGAACAACCTATTACATTTTGGTGGAGATCCCGATCAAGGGGTACATCGTGAATCTTTTTTCCTCCTGTTTTGCCCCTGTAATTCTGTTATATAAGCAGCTTGTGAGCAGAAATCTCACTCATCTGTTTTTGGGCCCCCCGACTGCTCGGGGGCCACCAAATGCTGACAAACATTAGATTTGCTAAAACTCCCTAAACAGACCCACTTAGCTAAAACCAGCTGTATCAGGATGTGAGTGTGTTGCAGACTTCTAGTGCGAAATATTGTCATTCTTTTTTACTGTTTCCCTTTTATTATTGTGGAATAAATTGTTATTAATCAACATCTCGGTGCTGGCAAAGGGTCTCCTCTGTCACAGTGAGCTTCTGGGTTTATATAAGAAATTAATGAATACTTGTGGAAAGTCCGGGTTGATTTCATCTAACTATAAACAGCATCTTTGGCAGTCAGGAGTGTGCTTCTTAAAGCAGCCCTATTATGCTCATTTCCAGCATAATGGGCCGTCTAATATGCTGGAAATGGGGTGATTCGTTCTATATAGGGCTTTGGTTATTACTATGATGAGTACAATAGTAGTTTGGTTTATTTCTGTTTCACTGAAATGCACAAAGTTGTATTTTTCTGTTCAAAACTGTAAAATTTTGAAAAAGTTTGATAAGTAATAACAAAAGCAGTTCTAGGATACAGCGTGTCAAACCCACAAGCAGGAAGTGACAGCACTGTGAGACAGCCTCACAGGTTTTAAAGTATGATGTTTTCTTAGCTGTCCACCAGGTTTCACGGGGGATTTCTGTGAAGTGGATGTTAACGAATGTTGCTCAGCTCCCTGCCACAACGGAGCAGTTTGCCAAGATCTTATTAATAGCTACATCTGCCACTGCAGGCCAGGTGAGTCACTCAGATATCCTGTGAATTTCTCAAATCTTTTTTTTTTTTTAAATGAGGCAACCAAAGCAGTTTTTTTTCCCTTTTGTAAGACCTTTTGCAGGCAACCTTTGTAGCTCATGAGCAAGATTACTAAACTACAGCCTTAAATAAGACGTCATGTTTTAAAGTGAACTAAAAGCTAAAAGCCTTTTTTTCTGATAGGTGCTAGAGTCCAGTTTACTACATGAAAACTACCTTAATACTTCTAAAATGCACATATTTGATTAAAAGAGACTGCACAAACTGCCACTTAAGGTTACCCTACTGCCTACATAGTTTCTGTACCTCAAAGCCATTCAAAAGTCATCTCCTTTTTCTCCAGGGAGAAATTTGTAGTCATACAGTACTGAAAAAGACAGTGATAAAAAGACGATACTGCCTTGGCTCATTAAAATGTATGTGGCATCTTACTCTTTAGTGAAAGCCTTTTCTTGTCTATGTATGTGTGTGAACCCAAAAAGAAGCAAATCAATGTAAGAGAATCTGATTGATATTCACTTCAGAGGGTGGAAGTGGGAGAGCCTGGGCTCACCACGGCACTCTGTGGGCTTTTGTTCTTGGCAGGTTGGACAGGCCTTCACTGTGAGGATGACATTAATGAGTGCCTTCCACAGCCCTGCAACCAGGGGATATGCATTCAGAATGATCCAGGCTATGGCTACACCTGTTTCTGTCGTCCTGGATTTGTGGTGAGCCTCTCCACCTTATCCTTTCTATACGTTGTGGTGTTTCTCTTTTTTTCCCCCATTAAAAAGCTACCATCCTGCACCTTCAGCTCTTGAATCCTTTTACCACTTAGATTTCTTTATTGTTTATGCTCTAATCATTTTTCTCTGCATTTTCAATGCAGGAAAAGTGAATGCTTTTTAAAAATGCACCACTTCATGTATTTTGTAACTGCTACACTGTATGGGCAACTTGAATCCTATAAAATAACCTGACTTTGTTGGTTTATTACTAGCATTTGTTTTTAGTTTAAACCGTCTTGTTTTTATTACATAATAGCACTGTCTTTTATTATTTAAGCTGTAAACATTACATTCCACTTAGTATCTCCACATCTCCACATACACAGGGGAGTAACTGTGAGCACAACTATGATGATTGCCTGCTGAATCCGTGTCCAGAAGCATTTTCCTGTGTAGATGGCATCAACAAGGTCAGCTGCCTGCCTCCTGTTATGGATCCTGTTCCCTTGGCGACTGCAGTCGAGAACATCACTCGCGGCTCCACACCCAGAGTGCCGATGCCGACACTCTTCCCGGCACCAGCAGCTGAGGGGTCCACAGGTATGGACGGCTCTGTGCATTCATGTGAGGACATGCGGCGGCGGGAGTCAGTGAAGATGTAGAATTTATAATACTCCTCCTCATGTCAGAGAGAAGTGTTTTCCAGTCTGCTACATTTATATGACAGCTCTAATTACAAGCTACTTTTCAGATAAAGATTTTACATAAACATAAGACACAGTAAGTTTATGAAAAATGCATCGCTAAGGAGCAAGCCAGTGGTTTCTTATGCGTTTTAGATAGTAGGAGTTGTTGATACTTCCCTCACATAGCTGCATGTAAATTCATCCTTAAGGATACAACATGAAAGTCTAAAAACTGAAATGTATAATTCTGTTATTCATTTAAAAGGAAAAAAAAAGCTGCATTTTCTTCTTTCCTGTCCCATTAATCGTATCGCAACCCCTCTCATTTGTCATGTGACCCTGACTCAAGTGAGTGGAAACTGCAGAACAGTCTTAACCTCTTAACATATACACTCACCAGCCACTTCATTAGGTACTGCCTTCAGAATTGCCTTCATTCTTCACGGCTTCAACAAAGTGCTGGAAACCTTCCTTAGAGATTTTGCTCCATATTCACATGATAGCATAACACAGTTGCTGCAGATTTGTCAACTACTCATCCTTGATGTGAATCTACCACATCCCAAAGATGCTTTGTTGGATTGAGATCTGGTGACTGCCGAGGCCATTTGAGCACAGTGAACTCAATATCATCTTCAAGATACCAGATGTGCACATTTATGATCGGAAAGGGATGGACATGGTCTGGAATATACTCGGATAGTCTGAGACATTTAAAAAATGTTCAGTTGGTATTAAGGGGGTGAAAATTACATTACAACACTACCAGCCTGAACCGTTGAGGACCGGATGGATACATTTTTTCATGTTATTTACAGCAAATTCTGACTCTACCATCCGAATGTCACAGCCCAAATCGAGACTTATCAAACCATGCAACATTTTTACAATCTTCTGTTGTCCAATTGGGCAATGCCAGTGGGAATAACAGCCTCAGTTTCCTGTTTTTTGCTGTCAGGAGTAGCACCCATTGTGGTCTATTGCTGTTTCAAGGTTTGAGGTGTTGAGGTGCATTCAGAGATGTTTTTCTGCATACCGTGGTTGAGTTACTGTCACCTTCCTATCAGCTTGAAGTAATCTTTCTATTCATTTTTCTTTGACCTCTGGCATCAACAAGTCATTTTCACATACAGAACTATTCCTCACTGGATGTGTTTTCTTTTTCAGACCATTTTCTGTAAATCCTAGAGATGATTGGGCAGAAACATCCCAGTAGATCAGCAGTCTCTGACTTATACAAGCCCATCTGGCATCAATAATCATGTCACATTTGACTTAACTAAAATTGCCTTTCTTCCCTATTCTGATGCTCAGTCAGCTGAATTTCAGCAGGTCGTCTATACATATGTACATGCCTAAATGCACTGAGCGCTGCCATATGGTTGGTTGGTTAGTTATGTGTGTTAACAAGCAGTTGAACAGATCTAGCTAAGAAAGTGACCGGTGAGTTTATATAATAAAGTGATACAATGTAGAAACGTATTATCTCAGTAGAGTGGAAGGAGCTGCTGAACATTTAATTCATTTCTTATTTTTACATGTGATCTTATCTGCAGGCCTTACTTATAGTGAAGTAATTTGACACTGCCGTATTGCTTTTTAAAATAAAAGTAAAATATCTGAGTACTCCTCTGGGCTCTGATGGATGAAGATGAATGCTGCAGTATCCTAATAATCTTCAAATGCAGTTTAGTTGTTTGTGAAAGTCAAACGAACAACTTGAAAGGCTGTAAACATTTAGAGTTTTCTTTTTTGCTTCTGTTCAAATTGGTTTCTAATCTTCTGACTTTTTGGTCCTAATGGTAGGATTTTTATTTATTTATTTATTTTTAGGATGGTTCTACGTACTTTTCTTGTGGCTCTTTTCATAAAAAGAACCTCAACTCCATATGATCGTGAGTTTTATTGTATTATTTTATATTTAGAGCTCAATGCACAGACTCAGATATTACGCATGGAATCTTAATGGCAGTTCTACTCAAATATGGCAGTGTATCAACTTAAATTAGCACTTCTCAATCGAGTCATAGCTCCCATTACTATGCTATTACTTCCATTAACGTTATGTCTTTTGAAAAGTGACATTAAATTATTTAAAATGATAAACCATTACAGCAATTAATTTGTACTGATGGTTGGTTTTCTGACAAATTACAAATCTATCCTTCCCTTGTCCTTCCTACCAAACACAAGCTTTGCCAGTTTCCAATGCAGGGAGACTCCCACTAAGCTGGCACTCCAAATGTGATTTTTAGAGTCTTTGGAACATAGCAGGCGATGATATATTTGGTTTGATTTAGAGCTTGTTATACTTTGTGCAGCTGTGGTGGAAAAATAAATCCTGCTGAAATCTAGTTCCGCATTTGCCACTGAAGTACCCTTTCTATTTTTATTTGAGAACAGTCATTTCAAAGAGTAACAAGTCCAATCATTATTTCGGGCTATATCCTTTAACACTCAAATGATCGACACAGAACACAATGTGATATATATTGTTGGTATTGGATTCAGTCATCTATGTGAGGGGAGGAATTCGGAACACTGGGCAGATTGTCACTCTGTGACAGATGAGGTCTGTCTCCCTTTGAAACTGTTCACAGAACTGTAAAACACACCTATTGAACACAGACAAGCTTGAACCAATTCGGTGCGGCACTCTGAAAATCACTGTGGGCCAAACATAATGGAGTCCTCCCTGCCGCACCTGATCCAGCCCTCGTCCCGTGCGTTAGTTTGGAAGGGGTTAAATGTAAACACCAATCAGCGGTGGAGAAAAAACCAACCCGACCACCTCTTTTACATGCGATACGTGCATAATGAAGGTAAATAAGTTTTAAAGTAAGGGGACCCAGAAACTCACGAGTTTATCTAACTAGGTCACCATCTAAACACATGCAGTGCCCTTGGTGATGCTTGAAATAGACTCAGACAGTGCTCCTTTAAACTTAAAGCTACTCCCCAAACCTCTCAAATATATGAAATCAATGGGAATTTAAATATAGAGTGGATAGTGAATTTCCGGTAAATTAAACAACCTATTAATATTGCCAGTAGATAAATATATTCATCTTTATTTTGATTTAGTTCAGTTTCAAAGCAGTACTAGCAACAAAAAATGAATAAACCTACCAGAATGAGGTGATTGTCTTCAGGGTTTTATTTATTTATTTATATGTTTTTCCCCCTCTCGCTCCACATGCAATGATGAGCTCCACAGTATTTATTCTCTACAGTGTGAGAACTGATGAGAATCTAGAAAGGACACTGCTGGTGGAGGGAGGCTTACTGCCGCTAAGCCACGATTTGGTTGACTTTCCTTGAAGTGATCACTACAGCACAGGTGAAGCTGTTATCTTTTCCTGCCACATGTAGCAAAACTGAAATTACTCAAGTTCCTCAAAATCAACTTGATGAGTGAAAAGTTAATCACTTCAAACATGCAGTGCCTGTCTCGAGGCAGTCAACTTGTTAATCTTCCTTTTAACGCACATGCATTTGTTCTCAGTGCCACGCGTTTATGTTTTGTTTTTTGGGTTGGTTTTTTTTTTTTCTCAGTTTGTTTGTAATTTAGATGACGGTGCATGGTAAGTACGCCTATAACTATTCTGATATATTCAGTGACACAGCTTTGCCAGTGAGTCATATTGACACTCACAAGATATGCAGAGTTATGAATATTCATGGAGGAAAGGCTCAGTAAGATGAAAAAGGCAGTGTCTGAATTTATCATTTCAACTCTAGTTTATGGCCTCTGCTTCTGTACAGTAACTGTCAGTGCAGTGCATTGGTGTAATTGTATCTGTTATTTTTAAAACCAGACAACACAGATATAATTAGACACTACATTTAAAAACGCATTATATTTAGGAATTATTCTCTACAGGATTCATTTATTGTCTACAGTGTAAATATATTCAGTTAAGTCTTCTTGTATTAGGTATATTGAATATAAGATATTTTCAGCCAGTTTTCCCAAGTACACAATGACCTTTTTTATTCCCTCAGGGCTCTGAAATTGCAGAGGTCCTGGAATGATCCTCAGCAGTATTATATCTCTGTCCTGTGACAAGTTCAATCAGTCAGTCTATTACTTTAGCCAATAAATCAGGGACCAAACAGGACTTATATCCTGCCTTTTTTAAATAAATGGGACATTAAGTCTATATCAATTAATTCTCACCGCCCAGAGTCTATCCTCCTATTAAGTGATCTTAAGTTCACATTTACTCCAAATATATTTTTCTAGTTGAATATCTCCTGCTTTAACCTGTCTGGCTTCCACCTACACTTTGTGCTGCAACATGGCGCTCCACCACTCTATGTTACATTAAATATGACTCATACCAATTTTCTAACCTCCTTTATGGTCATGTATTAAGACGGGCCCTAATTAAATCTGATCTCAGAGATTTGTATCAACCAATATTCCCAGAAGTGGCAAACTGCTTGGTCAGCAGTAATGTTAACTGTGGGGTTTTTGTTTTTTTTTAAAAAGAGAAACCTAGTGGTGCATTATCAGGATATGAAAGTGAGAAAATATAAGATAGTTTGCATTGTGTACATATACTATTTAGATTTAGCATGACTGGTTACTTGAGGCATTCGCATTAAAAACCCCAAAAAACATCTGGTATGAGAGTGTAGGGTAGTGGTAAAAACAGGAGACCTTTGAAGGAAAAGACTGAAGCTAACTGCTAATGAGGCGTGATACTGCCTCCTGGCAGCAGCCTCAGACTGCATCAAAGACTACATCAGACTAAACAAGGCTTTAAAATTAATGAATAGCTTTGTCTCTGAGGGGTAATTTTCCATCATCAGCATTGGCAAACCCTATTGTCAGGAATGAAGCAGTAGACAGCACCGCATTGTTGCTGCATGCATTTATCCTCATTAATTCACACACCGCAGTAGGTCTGTTCCTTATAATTCCTACTTTATGTTATCGTGTGTTTTTCCTCAGGGTATTGGCCATACTTCTCTTGAAAGAAAATGGAGGTATTTAGGTTAGCTTGTTTGCCAAATGTCCTAAGGGGCAAGCTGTCAGATCAAAGGAGGTCTGGCCTATTAGGACTTGACGTCTAACAAATATTGATAAAGGTCTCACTTGCAACTGCCCGATTAATCATTGCAACAACTTTAAAGGAGTGTCTGATTTCTCTGGTTTAAAATTTTATATGTATAATATTTTTCTTAAACTAAGATGAGAGCCAATACAGTATGAGACAGGTGCATCCAGTAACGCCTTTCATTTTAACAGGCTCTCGGCTTTGACTTTTCTGCAACAAATTCCAATATTTCCTTCAAATGAGAAATATATTGAGCATGAGCACCCTAATGCTTTTCTCCAATTGCAGTCTCAGTCAGTCTTTTAAAGTTGTCAGCGTCACTACCCCCAATAAGCTTGCGGGCAGTGGAACTTTTACTGAAATACCCCATAATTGCCCATTCTCATGGATGATATAAGCCAAGTTATTCCACTATAAAATGAGGCATGTAATAAACTTGTATGAATATGTTCATTTCAGCCAAGACTCCTTTTTCACCTAATCTAGTGCCATTTGCATGCTTCACAGCTTTTTGGCAAATAAGACTATTTATAGTATGAGTGTACAGTGAGCGAAAGAGAAAATATTTGAAGAGTCCTTAAAGTCTTTTCATCTGCTTTCAAAATAGTAATTATTCACTTTTTGCATCTTTTTTTGACTGTCCTCTCATCTCTTTTTAATGTATTCCATCCATATTTCCAAGATCAATTGATGGATAAAGATTGCATCTACATTCGTGAAGCAACATAGGCAGAAAAAACAGGAAGTCCGTAGTAGAAGTGGCGCAACCACTTGCCCTGCTCAGGTGTCACATTCTGAATCTTTAAAATTGTTAAGGGCCTTTTCTTTATCCTACTCCATGCACTAAACCTCCCTGTAGAGGAACCAAATGAAAAGCTGAATTCTCTTTTCAGGGATCAGTCGAGATTCTCAGTGGAATTTACAGGAAACTTCAGTCCTTTACCTTTTCCTCCCAATTGATCTGTCTTTCTTTTTTATGTCCTAGATTCAAGCTACCTTCATTATTTTGGGAGTTCATACCTGGAGTTTCCAGGTATTGACCTCAGCACTCTCAACAACATAACTGTGAGATTTCAAACCACTGTGGCCCAAGGAACTATACTATATGTGGACCAAGGACCTGTTAACGGTGATTTCTTTTTCATGAAACTCTTCATCCTCGATGGAATCTTACAGGTAGGTTAAATTTATTGTGTATTGTCTGAATAAGTATATTTTGTCATTTTTGCTCTCGAAAGACAAATATTTTGTAATGAAATAAAAAGCCCATGAAGCTCCCTATTAATGTTTCAGTATGCTTTTTGCTGTAATGAAGAGGAAGAGGTTACATGGATTACTACATTAAATCATGTTAATGATGGCACAGTTCACATTGTAAATATCAGGTATGTATTCTATTTTTTTATCAAGTCTTAGATTGTAGAGATCTACATAAGCGCTTTGAGGGTCTCGAAAAGCGCTACGTAAATGCAATCCATTATTATTATTATTATTATTATTATTATTATCATTATTATTATTATTATCTATCTGTGTTTCCCTCTTTATGGTGCAATTATATAAAAAAAAAAAAAAAAACACCCAGCACGCCCCTGCGGGCGGTTTATCCTTCAAGCTCGGGTCCTCTACCAGAGGCCTGGGAGCTTGAGGGTCCTGCGCAGTATCTTAGCTGTTCCCAGGACTGCGCTCTTCTGGACAGAGATCTCCGATGTTATTCCCGGGATCTGCTGGAGCCACTCGCCTAGCTTGGGAGTCACCGCACCTAGTGCTCCGATTACCACGGGGACCACCGTTACCTTCACCCTCCACATCCTCTCGAGCTCTTCTCTGAGCCCTTGGTATTTCTCCAGCTTCTCGTGTTCCTTCTTCCTGATATTGCTGTCATTCGGAACCGCTACATCGATCACTACGGCCGTCTTCTTCTGTTTGTCTACCACCACTATGTCCGGTTGGTTAGCCACCACCATTTTGTCCGTCTGTATCTGGAAGTCCCACAGGATCTTAGCTCGGTCATTCTCCACCACCCTTGGGGGCATCTCCCATTTTGACCTCGGGACTTCCAGGTTATACTCGGCACAGATGTTCCTGTACACTATGCCGGCCACTTGGTTATGGCGTTCCATGTATGCCTTGCCTGCTAGCATCTTGCACCCTGCTGTTATGTGCTGGATTGTCTCTGGGGCATCTTTACACAGCCTGCACCTGGGGTCTTGCCTGGTGTGATAGACCCCAGCCTCTATGGATCTTGTACTCAGAGCTTGTTCTTGTGCTGCCATGATTAGTGCCTCTGTGCTGTCTTTCAGTCCAGCTTTGTCCAGCCACTGGTAGGATTTCTGGATATCAGCCACCTCCTCTATCTGCCGGTGGTACATACCGTGCAGGGGCCTGTCCTTCCATGATGGTTCCTCGTCTCCCTCCTCTTTCTTGGGTTTCTGCTGCCTGAGGTATTCACTGAGCACTCGGTCAGTTGGGGCCATCTTCCCAATGTATTCTTGGATGTTCCTTGTCTCATCCTGGACTGTGGTGCTGACACTCACCAGTCCCCGGCCCCCTTCCTTCCGCTTAGCGTACAGCCTCAGGGTGCTGGACTTGGGGTGAAACCCTCCATGCATGGTCAGGAGCTTTCTTGTCTTTATGTCAGTGGCTTCTATCTCCTCCTTTGGCCAGCCTATTACCCCAGCAGGGTACCTGATCACGGGCAGGGCGTATGTGTTGATGGCCCGGATCTTGTTCTTACCATTCAGCTGACTCCTCAGGACTTGCCTGACCCTCTGCAGGTACTTGGTGGTTGCAGCCTTTCTAGCGGCCTCTTCATGGTTCCCATTTGCCTGCGGGATCCCCAGGTACTTGTAACTGTCCTCTATGTCTGCAATGTTGCCTTCTGGTAGTTCAATCCCCTCAGTTCTGACTACCTTCCCTCTCTTTGTTACCATCCGACTACACTTCTCCAGTCCGAACGACATTCCAATGTCATTGCTGTATAGCCTGGTAGTGTGGATCAGTGAATCGATGTCTCGTTCACTCTTGGCATACAGCTTGATGTCATCCATGTACAGGAGGTGGCTGACAACTGCTCCGTTCCGTAGTCGGTATCCGTAGCCAGTCTTGTTAATGATCTCACTGAGGGGGTTCAGGCCTATGCAGAACAGCAGTGGGGACAGAGCATCTCCTTGGTAGATCCCGCACTTGATGGTAACTTGTGCTATGGGCTTGGAGTTGGCCTCTAGTGTTGTACGCCACATCCCCATTGAGTTCCTGATGAAGGCTCTTAGGGTCCCATTGATCTTGTACAATTCTAGGCATTCCAGTATCCAGCTGTGGGGATACTGGAATATATATATATATATATATATATATATATATATATATATATATATATGTATATACATTATATATATATATATATGTATATACATTATATATATAATATAACATATAAAACAAGAAGGCATCGGTGGGCAAGGGACGAAAACAGGGCGTTGTTGGAATGCTACTACGCAAGTAACCCCGGCGGAAGGGGCTACATGAATAGGATGAGGGACCTATGGATTCTTCGATACCCAACATCCACAATGACGGCGAAACAACTAGTAGCTCAGTGTTCCAACATTCGAAAGAAGGGACTGCTCTCACAGCTAGAGATTGACGAGGTACAACACAAATGCTATGGCAAGGAGGAGTCAGGACGCCAGGTCAGGGGGGAGATATCATCACCCCCACCCGAGATTGGGTACATAGCCCCAAGTGCGATAGGAGAAGGATCGTTGAGTGCGAGAGGAACTGACCTGAAAAATAGGATCATGGCCAAGCTTGAAACCTGGATCCCCCGTAGCCGGTTACCAAGATTACGTGAAGTACCCTCAGAAGGTCTGCTAGATGATGTTAATGCAGCACTACGGGCAATACCTACAACCACGATTACCGACACTAACAAGCTGATCTACAATACGGCAGCAGTGATCAGTGAGATGCTTGGCTACAAGTTGAACAGCCACAAGGGGCAGTACCCTCCATGGAGAAGGAGGCTAGAGGGCAAGATCAAAGTAGCACGGAGGGAGGTTAGCCAACTAACGGAGTTGCAGAAAGGTGCGACAAAGAAGGTGCCTAAGAAATACAGCAAGTTGTCCATACCTGAGGCCTTGGAAACTGCCAAGCAAAGACTCACAGCCTTGGCCAGCCGCTTGAGGAGGTACACCAGAGAGATAGAAGGCAGGAGAATAAACCAGCTGTTCTCCACAGAACCAGCAAAGGTGTACTCTCAGTGGCAAGGGAACAATAAGAGAACAGCACCACCAAGGCTGGAGACGGAGCAATACTGGAAGAGCATATGGGAGAAGGATGCAACCCATAACGGCAATGCTCAGTGGCTAGAGGATCTGAGGGCAGACCACAGCGACCTCCCTGAACAGGGTCCAGTAACCATCACAGTGGCAGATATCCAAGAAAGGGTCTCCAGTATGAAGAGTTGGACAGCACCAGGGCCCGACATGGTTCACGCCTACTGGCTGAAGAAGCTGACTGCACTCCACGAGCGTCTGGCAGCACAAATGAACCAGCTGCTAGTTAACGAAAGACACCCGGAATGGCTAACTGAAGGCCGGACGGTCCTGATCCCCAAGGACCCCAAGAAGGGACCGGTCCCCTCCAACTACCGACCAATAACCTGCCTCAGTACTACATGGAAGCTCCTGTCAGGCATCATATCGGCTAAGATGAACAGGCACATGGGTCAATACATGAGCGGGACACAGAAAGGAATTGGCAAGAATACCAGAGGTGCAAAACACCAGCTACTGGTAGACAGAACAATCAGCCGAGACTGCAAGACCAGACTGACCAACCTGTGCACTGCCTGGATTGATTACAAGAAGGCCTATGACTCAATGCCCCACAGCTGGATACTGGAATGCCTAGAATTGTACAAGATCAATGGGACCCTAAGAGCCTTCATCAGGAACTCAATGGGGATGTGGCGTACAACACTAGAGGCCAACTCCAAGCCCATAGCACAAGTTACCATCAAGTGCGGGATCTACCAAGGAGATGCTCTGTCCCCACTGCTGTTCTGCATAGGCCTGAACCCCCTCAGTGAGATCATTAACAAGACTGGCTACGGATACCGACTACGGAACGGAGCAGTTGTCAGCCACCTCCTGTACATGGATGACATCAAGCTGTATGCCAAGAGTGAACGAGACATCGATTCACTGATCCACACTACCAGGCTATACAGCAATGACATTGGAATGTCGTTCGGACTGGAGAAGTGTAGTCGGATGGTAACAAAGAGAGGGAAGGTAGTCAGAACTGAGGGGATTGAACTACCAGAAGGCAACATTGCAGACATAGAGGACAGTTACAAGTACCTGGGGATCCCGCAGGCAAATGGGAACCATGAAGAGGCCGCTAGAAAGGCTGCAACCACCAAGTACCTGCAGAGGGTCAGGCAAGTCCTGAGGAGTCAGCTGAATGGTAAGAACAAGATCCGGGCCATCAACACATACGCCCTGCCCGTGATCAGGTACCCTGCTGGGGTAATAAGCTGGCCAAAGGAGGAGATAGAAGCCACTGACATAAAGACAAGAAAGCTCCTGACCATGCATGGAGGGTTTCACCCCAAGTCCAGCACCCTGAGGCTGTACGCTAAGCGGAAGGAAGGGGGCCGGGGACTGGTGAGTGTCAGCACCACAGTCCAGGATGAGACAAGGAACATCCAAGAATACATTGGGAAGATGGCCCCAACTGACCGAGTGCTCAGTGAATACCTCAGGCAGCAGAAACCCAAGAAAGAGGAGGGAGACGAGGAACCATCATGGAAGGACAGGCCCCTGCACGGTATGTACCACCGGCAGATAGAGGAGGTGGCTGATATCCAGAAATCCTACCAGTGGCTGGACAAAGCTGGACTGAAAGACAGCACAGAGGCACTAATCATGGCAGCAAGGGTGGTGGAGAATGACCGAGCTAAGATCCTGTGGGACTTCCAGATACAGACGGACAAAATGGTGGTGGCTAACCAACCGGACATAGTGGTGGTAGACAAACAGAAGAAGACGGCCGTAGTGATCGATGTAGCGGTTCCGAATGACAGCAATATCAGGAAGAAGGAACACGAGAAGCTGGAGAAATACCAAGGGCTCAGAGAAGAGCTCGAGAGGATGTGGAGGGTGAAGGTAACGGTGGTCCCCGTGGTAATCGGAGCACTAGGTGCGGTGACTCCCAAGCTAGGCGAGTGGCTCCAGCAGATCCCGGGAAAAACATCGGAGATCTCTGTCCAGAAGAGCGCAGTCCTGGGAACAGCTAAGATACTGCGCAGGACCCTCAAGCTCCCAGGCCTCTGGTAGAGGACCCGAGCTTGAAGGATAAACCGCCCGCAGGGGCGTGCTGGGTGTTTTATATAAAAGAATAAAAATCTGAATATGTTGATTGATTGAACCTTGAATATACTGAAAGAAACTTGAATACACAGTATGAAATTAAAGTCTGGGTGTATTCAGTGAAATTCAAATACATTGAATGAAAGTCTGAATACATTGAATGCAACTTGAATATACTGAGTGAAACACTATATATATAATGAAAGTCTGGATGTATTGAAAGCTGATGTTACAGAGGCTTTAGCCCCTTTTGTGTTGTGTTTTAAATATGTAATATAATAGCATATAAAGCAGCATTTCTTAGTCCTGAAGACAACACTACAGAAAATGAATATAGTATCCAAACTATGCCAGTAACATGTTTCAGTTTTGTGCTACAGATGAAGAAATTTTGTCACTCATTATAGAAGACTGAATGGACTGAGCCTTAAGCTGGCAAAAGCAATATTGACTGCAGAGAAACATTATCCCATTTTAAAGACCTGCGAGGTCTGTGTATCTTGTAGCATAAGTCGTTTACTACTTTTCCAGACCTGGCCATGAAACAGGCCATGGAGGACTTAGCTTGAGTTCCTAACACATCACTTGTTTTTGCATTATATAGATGAGATGGAAAAAAGACAGTGAACAATGAACAATGGACTAGAAGTCCCTAGGTCCTGATAGGATATATCTGTCATATTTTGCTTCCAATGAATCAGTCTAACTTGGATATTCTTGTGGTCTCTCAAAGTTTGACTTTGGCTGCTTTTTTACTCATTTTCAGTACTGTCCTTGTCTGACCATTTTCAGAGAAATGTTTTTGTACGTTACCCACTTAATACTGACATATGAATGATTCAAGGATAAAATAAAAAGACAGCATATTTTCACAAACATAATATTGTATTTTTATACCAGCAGTTTGGTTCTCAAGGAGCTATTAGCCAAAAACGTGGCATATATCAGCATGATGTGTAGTGTCCTTACATTTTTTTGGGAGGGGAAACTGGACATGAGGAGGACAAAACAAGAACTGGCAGGCCTAAAAAAAAAAAACTATCTACAGTATCTGAATGCCATATACTTAAAAATAAAAAGAGTCCAGCAAAAACCTGACACAAGACCTGAGAGATGCAGCAAACCCTTCAGTTGATGCATCTGGTGTTCGCTAAAATCTCATCAGAAATGATTTCAGTGGAAGGATGGCTTTCAAGAAGCCATCCTAAGGAAAGGCAGAAAATGTTGCGGCATGCCAAATCAGAGAAGAACTGGAATGAAAATCAGTGCAGTGGGTCTTCTGGAGTGATGGATCCAAATTTGAAAGTTTTGGTTCAAACCTTGGTCAGTATATACAGAGGAGGTCAAGAGAGGTCACCAATGAGTATCTACACCCATCTGTAAAAGACGTTGGAGGGTATGTCATTGTTTTGGCCTGCATTTAACCCAGTAGTGTTGAGGATCTTCGCAAAATTGATTTAGTTCTCACCACAGAAAAGTATCATCAGATTTTGATGAACTATTCAACTATCTGTCTGGAAAGCATCTGATTTCCAGCAACTTCTTTTTTCAACATAGCAATTAGGGGTGCAACGATACTCGTATCGATATTGAACCATTCGATACAGTGCTTTCGGTTCGGTACGCATATGTATCGAACAATACAAAATTTGTAATTTATTTTATCAACTTTCCTTCTGACAATGCTGTCTGTGTTGAGCGCTCAGTGGATTTGCGTTCGACTACTCCGCCTAGGCTGCACTGTCGAGCTCAGATCCACTGAGCGTTCAACACAGACAGCATAGTCAGAAGGAAGAGCGCAGGGCAAGCTAGCAAGACAGAAGTTAAGCTCTCCTTGCAACATGGCAAATTGAACCTCCCCCACCCTCATTCAGATCTGGCGTTTGGAATTATTTTGGTTTTCATGTGACGTATGACTCTGAAGGTAAGCGCGTCATGGACTAAAGTAAAACAGTATGTTGGATGTGCCACGCAATGCTCAATTACATGGGTGGGAACTAGGGTTGCCAACTCCCTGAAAAATAAATAAGGGACACCTCGTGGCCAGGGCCGGGCAACCCAGTTGTCTTCACCCTTCCCAGTGTGGTAGCTCTTTTTTTTGTGTGTGAAATTATTTTTTAACCATTTGACTTGAATTTGATTTGAGCAGATGCATATTCTTTGTGATATGACCATATGGGAAACAAATGATCATTTAGCCATTTATTTTTAGCTCAAAATGACAACATTAACACAGTAAAACAGGTCTCTTTCTTAAACAGAAGCCTGTCATGCTTAACTTTTGAGAATATAAGTAAATCTTTCTTTAAAAGAACTCTGTCCTGCTTAACTTAAAATTATATAAATTAATAGAAAACAATAGAACGAAAAATATTCTTGTAACTGTGCACATATAGTGCATTTAGTACAATTGGCTTCAGTTGAGGTATTATTTCAGCTTTTCTAATGCTAATCAGCTGCTCCTGTTTGTAAACCCACTTGTTCCCATGATTACGCATCATAACTCATCATCATTATTCATCTATGTATTACTTTTATGTATTAGTCATCTATTTGTTGTAATCATCTATCCTTGCAGTTGTTTATTACACAAAATAAATTATATTATCACATTTCTGGCCACATAGCGCTGCTATTCACTGCACATGCCCATATTAACCTTAACCAGAGGGTTTAAAAATACAAACCAGTGTTTACATACCATATCTGCTTCAGCCTGGCCTGGTGGACAAGAAATTGGTTAAGGGTTCCCCGAGCTTTCACGCCCCTCATGTTCTTCATGTGCCCACCATTAGAAGCATGCCTATGGAAAAAGTATGCCGGCACACAGTGCAGTGCGCTTTATAGATGTTATCGTGCACTTTTCCAGCCAGGTGTTTCCCTTTTCCCATTCCTCCCTGTACTTTTGCAGCCTTTTTTTTCTTTCTCTGAGGGGAACAAACATTGCTGCTCTAATGCTGGGCTTATATTGTGCGACTTTTGGCCCATTTTGAGCCGATTTTTGAGTCATGCGACCGATTTGGTGATCGGCCCAATTTTGGCCTTCATCGTGCATCGTGTAGTATACGTGGGGTAACGAGAAGCGATTAACACCTCGAGCAGCTCCCGATCATCAATCGCTCGTGAGGGTGTCACCGCAGCTGCTCACACTGCTCACGCGCAAACACGTAACCGTCGGTGAAAAAGACGGAGCAGCACGGCTGTGCAGCGTGTGATCTGGACACAAGTGATGGAGGCACTTGTAGAACTTTGAAAAGCTCATCCGAGCCTTTTCGATGTGGCATCACAAAATTATCACGACCACAACAACCGTGAAAATAGTTGGATTTACACTGCTGCTCAATCACAGCTGCCTGATCAATGTTTTTCATTAGAAATTTAGCAAAGTTGATGGTGGTGGTGTGCGTGTCTGTGTGAGTGAAAGACTGAGAGAGAGAGAGCGACAGATTTTCTGTTATAACCTTCATTTTATGGAGGCACAGTGTGAGCACTCAGGTCGCATCAGAGCATCGGGCGGTATAGTGTGAGACCCTGCATCGTGACCTACAAACTTATAACCCCTGCGAGTCAATCGTGCAGTTTGAAAATCGCACAGTGTCTGCCCAGCTTTAGGTGCACTGTCGTCAGAGACTTGCACCGCAGTGTCGGCGTTTGTTTCCCTGTTGGCCATTCTTCTTGTTGTGGTCATCTGTTGTCTTCCGGTATTTTCTCCGTAAGCGACCTTTCCTCGACCAATGAGATAAGCGGTAATCTGAATTGTCATACTCAAATTGTCATAAGTGTGCTGTCAGCTCATTGGTCACAAAGCAGGAGAGGGGCTGGGAATTATGTTTTCCAACAAAGCGTTAATTCCATTAACATTTATAGACTACTTTTGATTCTCACTGTATTACGGGACAAAGTGCGTCCCTTATTAGCTCAATACGGGACGATTCCGTTTTTTAAGGGACGGTTGGCAACCCTAGTGGGAACTAGTGTGTTAGCGCAGTTAGCTCGTTAACGTGTTGGCCGTCTAGCCCCACGCACGGGCGATCAGGGGTAGCTCGTTAAGGGAGATTTGCCGTGTTGTGGCGTTAACGTCATTTCAACGAAATTAACGCTGACAGCACTAGTGGGAACCAGGGCCGGCCCGTGGCATAGGCCGTATAGGCAAATGCTAAGGGCGCCGTCCATCAGGGGGCGCCACGGCAGTGCCACAAATGTTGAAAGAAAAAAAAAGTTGGTACTATTATTCCTAAATACAAAAAATAATCCCACGTTAATTAAAATGCAAAGTAAAGCTTATTTACTAGAAATATTATTTGTTACAACATTACGCCCCCCCCCTCCCCGTGGTGCGCCCCCTCCCTTCCCGTATCATGGTTCCTTTTGGACGTCACCACATCAAAAAATCAACACAAGATGTCAAAACGGCCAAAACTGTCAGGTGCCCAGAGAAGAAAAAAGAGAAAAGAAGAGGAGGAGAAACGAGAAAAAGACAGAGGTAGGTAACGTTAGCCTACATGAAATTATTTGTCTGAATGTGATAGTAACCTAAATTTTTAGCATTAAGCTAATGTTACATGATTCGCTAATTGCTAATCAATAAATAGCTAGTTAACTGTTTTAACGTCAGTTAATATTGTGGAGGGGGCTAAATTGTTATGGAAAAGAATAATGTAACGTTAGGTAATTACAGTACTCCCACCTTTCCCACCATTCCTCATTTGTATTCAACTTTTAAGCAGGTGTTTTTTGTTTACATTGTTATTGCCTTCTGGTTAGCTAACGTTTACCCTGCAGGTAATAGTCACTTTTCCACCCCTGTATATATTATAGTTGTAAGCCTAGTTGTTAAAGTGCACATCATTAATGTTAATTAAGCAATATCACATGAGAGGGAATGCTGTTTTTTAATATGAGCACTGCTGTGATTCGGTCAAAGATAATCATAACATAACATTCTCATATGATATTATACTGTTACTTTGCATTCTGCTATTCAGCATTTCACTGTAATGATGACAATAAATTGAATCTAATCTAATTTGCATATCAGTTAACATCATACATATATCTCTTTGGTTTTTCATTTATATTATATCATTTCATTTTATTCCTGGAATCATATGTTTTTATTATTAGACTTTAATGCTCAGTGGTGTCACATACTCCTCTCTTCAGATGCACTGTTGAAGTTTCTAAATCCCACCCCTGGGCCATCTACCACATCTACCGCTGCTGCCTCCACTTCAGCAGCACAACCCACCAGTGATGCAGCATCAGCAGCACAACCCAGCCATGATGCAGCAGCATCAATCGGTGTTCCTGTTGCCTTATTTATATTGTATTTTTAATTTATTTTATCCAACTTGTTGACACGTTTTATTGTGTTTATGTATGTAAAATTTATTGTATTTCATATATTCATTTTTTATTTTTTGTATTCATTTATTTATTCATATATTTTTTTTATCTTGTTAATTATTCTGATTGTGAATTTGCTTTCTTTAAGTAAAAAAAAAAAGGTCAAAGACAAAGCTATTCGGTTTCTTGTGAGTACATACACTACACTGCCGATGTAGGGGGGCGCCACCTAAAATCTTGCCTAGGGCGCCAGATTGGTTAGGGCCGGGCCTGGTGGGAACACAACGAATATGACTGCACATTTACGCCGACATCATCCTAATGGAAGCAGACAAAAACAACAAGCATGCATGCTACAAACTTTACCCGAGTCATTTAGACAGCCGTTAGCACATGATTCTCCTTATGGGGACCTGATATGTTTAATATTGTGGCGAGCTCAGACAAGGAGGAGACAGAGGTGTCGTTTGGTCTTGCTTCCCGTGAGCTAGCCAGGGAGCACAGCCGTTTATTGACATCTGCAGAAGAACACTGCCGCTAGCTAACTGCTCAGCGCGGCAACCGCACAGCAGCAACAACAACAACACACAGGGCGCCCTCTGACCCCGGAAGGACACACCGTCGCAGCGAGAGGGCGTCACCTGTCACTATGGCAACATAAACAAAACATAACTGTACAAACAGAACCCCGAACAGCCCTGACCCGCTACATAGCCCCCACCTAAGGGGTCAGTCGTCCCCGACGACCCCATTACCCCACACAAAGTCCTGCAAATGTCCAGGTGCCTTCTTTTGGCGCACCGGCCGGTCACGACCGGCGGGGGAAAAGTCACTCGGGTCAGAACATGGGGTGCCACCATCATCCCACTTCTGACACCAATGTGGCGAGCTCAGACAAGGAGGAGACGGAGGTGTCGTTTGGTCTTGCTTCCCGTGAGCTAGCCAGGGAGCACAGCCGTTTATTGACATCTGAAGAAGAACATTGCCGCTAGCTAACCGCTCAGAGCGGCAACCGCACAGCAACAACAACAACAACAACAACACACAGGGCGCCCTCTGACCCCGGAAGGACACACCGTCGCAGTGAGAGGGCGTCACCTGTCACTATGGCAACATAAACAAAACATAACTGTACAAACAGAACCCCGAACAGCCCTGACCCGCTACAATATGCTGCTGAGAATATAGCCCAGAAGAAGCGTATAGTATTGCTTTTATTTTGGAAAGAGCCATTTCTCTGTAATAAACTCTCTTTTCCAAAGATGAGTGATTTCTCAATCAGATACAGGGCTTGCAAAATCGCTAGCCCAACGTCCCGGGGCTAGCGATTTTTCCAGTCGGGCTACCAAAATCTATCTCTGCCCTGGCCGTCGGGCTATTGTAGGAAGGAAAAATATATGTCAATGCTTTTGCATTCTTTCGGAAATGTAGCTGGGTAATTATGTCATTGGCATCGGTGAGCCACTGTCAATATGTGACATATTGAAATCGCGTTTGAATTTGCGCTTGTTTTTTGCTTTCACTTTGCAATCGCGCGAACTGTGTATAGAGAGCGACAGTACTGATTGGTGAGTGATGATAATTTGCGCACCAATTCCTCTGACATAGTCTTATCAATCGTTAGCTTACTATGCAAACATGACAAGTGAAATCTCCCGCAGCAAGCTTAAACATGTAAGAGGTTGATCGCGCAGAGAATCGCTGACTGTTGTGTGTGTGTGTGTGTGTGTGTGTGTGTGTGTGTGTGCGTGTGTAAAAGCAGCAGGATATATATTTTAGTTCTGCTGAGCCAAATAAGACAGGTAAGGGTGAAGAAGTGACAGCCAAAGAAAAGCTTACCACAAAACGGAAAAGTTATGACAAATCAGACTAAAAGGCAAAAAGAAAGTGCAGCTTTATGGTTTCATGGACAAAAGAATTTCTGTGGCTGCAATATGACGAGCTATATAACCGGGGCTGCACATAAGTGGTCCGCAGGTGCGCATTCGCTGTCAAAATTTAAAAAAAAAACGCGCACAAGATATGAAGTTGCAACGCGTGTTTGCATACATAAGATTTTCTGGAGGAGGACAGACATTTGTTTAGAACTCTTAAAGATGTCGAAGAAGCAAGCTCCTTTAAGCAATTACTTTGGTCTTCCTCCACCTCCAAACAAATGTCAGAAGGAGTCCGGATCACAAAAGAACCACGTATTCTCGGAAAAGTGGTTGCAGGAGGTGAGCTGGCTTCAAACAAATGATGAACACACAGAGATGTGGTGCAGAATGTGCCGTGAAAATCCCACTCTAGCGGACAAAAACAGTGCTTTTTATATGGACGCAAACGCGCGTTGACACTTCTTATCTGGTGCGCGTCTTTTATTTTGACAGCGAATGCGCACATGCGGACCACTTATGTGCACCCGTGTAAACAACATAATGTTCTGCCGGGTGTGTTGTTGGTTTTCTCTCGATTTCTGAGTCGACAAGCGCCTTTGTTACTGGGACCAGTCATTTTAAGAAAAGCCCCCATTAGAATCCATGAGAAATGCAAGAAATGCATTATTGCTCAGTCTGCAATATCTTTCCCAGAACAAACACCAATTGCAAATAACATACTAAAAATAAACCTGAAAAATCTGTTTAGAACAGCGTACTATGTTGCAAAGAGTGAACTACCACTGGCAAAATTTAGCAGTCTTTGCAAACTTCAAAAAGATCTTGGTTCCACTTGTCTCTTACCCGTGACTTCGGTGGAAATTTCAAATTCAGGATCTGACACAGACTGATTCATGTCCTACACAGTTCTTACAAGTTCATAGAAATTTCTGTTCAATTAGAACCAAGTATTTGAGTTGATGATTGTAATTTTTATACAATGTTGTAATTTGTTTTTCAACAATTTTTTGATTAATGTTTTGTTTCCTTTACAATATTATACTTTAATGTATAATATTGTAAAGGAAACAAAACATCAATCCAAAAATTACTCTCTTTTTTTATTCGGGCTACTTACATTTATTTTGGGCTACCAAAAACTGAAGAGTCCCTGCCCGAAGGGCTACCAGGGATTTTGAAATTTTGAGAGCCCTGAGATATTTTTAATTACTTTTGTTTCAGCAACATTAAATTTAAAAACTGTACTTTTGAGTTAAAATATATATTTATAATTTTAATAAATGACAAATTAAAAAGGCATGAACATTTTTTTGTATCGAAAAAATATCGAACCGTGACACCAAAGTATCGAACCAAACCGTGAATTTTGTGTATCGTTGCACCCCTAATAGCAATGTCCCCAAACACGTGGCCAATGCAGTAAAACTATACCAGATAATACAAAATACAGTGGAACACTATCAGTCATGGATTGGCCTCCCCAGAGCCTGGACATTAACATTAATGAATTATTCTGTCCATCCTGACAGAGAACAGAATAAAAGGCAGCCAGTATCCAAAGAAGTGCTTTAAATGTCCTTCAAGACATCTGGTGATTTATTCCTGAGAACTACTTACAGGAATTAAAGGAGAGTTCAGGCTGTGTTGAAGAATAAAACTGGTTATATGAAATGTTGATTTTCAAGTTCGTTAGAATTATACAAAAGTCTTTTTGCCTTGTATATTGCATTTCTGTAAATGTGTGCATGTTTCAATATTCTTAATAATTGTTGGACCTGAATAGAGTGGCTCAAGATTCAAGAGCTGTACTGCATGCATGGTGAAAAGAAACACATATACCAGAACAGGCTGTAAACGCACTGCTGTTGGATGTTATGTTCAGTCAGCTCATTTTAATGTTGTTCAGTTGTATGTATTTTTGTTTCTAAAGATGTCATTATGTTGCAATTTAATGTTATATATTTTAATTGACAGGGTGCATTTACATAGACATCAACCTAGATGCATTTTAACATGTCTCTGTTTCATGCATAAGTGCATCCCCTGTTGAGAAAAGGAGTGCAATTACAATGATAAGCCAATTAGGGCCTGGTAATATACAATTTTTCTTCGAATTGTGTGAGCACCTCAGGTGGTATTAGCTTGATACCTAGTTATTCAGTCATTCCAAGTGTGGTGGATTCTTTTCCTCTTTTTTTTTTTTTTTTTTTTTTTTAGAGAGAGAAAGGTTATAACTAAAACAGGGGGAAAATACGTAATTGGCAGGAATCACCAGACTAAGAATTTAGATTTTATTACAAATGGGCAAATGGGCTTTCATTTTGAAGAACTAAAACAACCATCAGAATGTGCCTATTAAAATGCATTAGTGATCACTAGCCGTGTTTTATTGGCTGTTCTAAAGTCTTCATTTGCAGTTTTTCATTACGAAAAGATTAACAAGCAAGAGCCGAGCACAAAATCAATGTTTAAATGATTTAAAGTGAGGCTGTGGCCCCTTTAGTTATATTGTTTCTAAGCCCATGTGCAGTCTTGCTGCCAGCCCTTTCCATTATATTCTGACATAAGAAAGATTGTGGTCTAGCTTCAAGACACAGAGTTTATTATGTATGAACTGGAAGCTGAAACAAAGGAGAGAGCATCTCATATCAAACCACTTTGCTGTGCATTTGAGTAGAGACTACAATGACTTTTGAGCATTTCTGACTTATAAAAAAAGTTTCAGATTGTAAGACAGAGACAGAAATTAATTTTGGGTTGGTGATTATGACTTTTTTTTTTTGAGATGCAAACAGATAAAAGTTGAAATACTGAATGTGACTGAGTATGGTTTACCAAATGATTTCCTGCTAGAACAATGCTGAGTGGGAAAGTTGCCTCATGTTTTTTTTTTTTTTTTTGGCGGGGGGTTGGCAGAAAGCAGCACTGCTCTAAATATAAAAGAGACCAGTCAGGTTTGAGAGGCTACAGGGCTCCACCCTTCTTTCTTTCCTACAAGAAAAATACAGCAGCAGTAGAAATCAATCATAATGTTCGGTACCAACCCCTTGAGACACTGCAAGAAAGAGAGCTGTCATAACTAGAGGGTTGGGAGTGTGGAAAAATAGTTTCTGGTGTCACAAAGCAAATTCTCTGTAATTGTCTGATGGCTGAGTCCGTCCATCTTTGTCTGATTTGACCCACAGCTACACCACCACGGCCATCCTCAACGTCACCGCCTAACTCATTATAGACTTTTAATATATCTTCCCGTCAAAGACGCTTTTCAATATGTTAAATAGAAACCCAGTGGGGCTGACTTCTCAAGGACAGTGAACACAGTGCCCTCTGGCTGCTGGCCAGGCCGCTCTGGCAGACTGCTTCTAAATTAACCGCTTCTCCATGCTGGCTCTGGAGGAAGGACTTATGCAGCTCGGAGTTAGTGCCCCGAGTGTTTAGCCGGCATATGCAACAGCCTGCAAAGTACAGGCTTAACAAATCAGACTAGATTGCTTCGTGGGCCTTCTAACTTCCACTTAGGGAACAAGGAGTATCAGGAGACGCAGTAGAGGGGACTGTGCATCTGTGGCCTGAGTACCCTCAAGCTGCAGTTGGTTAGTCCAGAATCTGCACTTAGGTAATTATCTGCTCTCCCCTGTTGTTGCAGAGTGGAGAATTGGTTTTTGAAATCTATGAATGGCTGTGGGGTGGATCCAAAATAGTTGTGTGGAGACTCGCACTTACATAGGACACCTCGACAAAAACAAAATGGAGTTCAAAATGTCATTAGTGAGAAGATTTTTACCATTGGCATTTACTGAAATTAGTGGAAGATATGCTAATCATCTACCATAGTACCACAGCATACAAGAAAATAACATCTAACTTCTATACAGATAATGCACAATGTTTGATTTGTTTACAACATTAATACAAAACACATTTTTTAACACATAGTGTACCTCTGTTTCTTATACATTTTGATCTGATGTGTTCATACTGTTCTACAGACAACGCCTGGCACCTTGTGAAGCAGAGCTCACTCTTTCTGGCCATGAGAAAATTAAAAGTACTGCAAGCAATTACTGGTTGGGACACATGATCCAAAGAACGAACAATGTCTTCACAGGGGGTTTGCCACAACAGTTTATTCCCAGTCAGGTACAACTTATAATTACTATACACCTATCCACACATGGGTCTGGGTCATGAGGGCAGCAGTCAAAACAGAGAAGTCCAGGCCACTCTCCATGGCCACTTCTTCCAGCACTTCAGGGGGAAACTGAGACCCAGTGAGAGATATAATCTCTCTAATGTCCTGGGTCTGCCCCAGGGTCTCTTCCTGTTGAGACCTGCCTGAAAAACTCCACTTAGCAGGTGCAAAGGAGACATCCTAGTTTGATGCCTGAACCACCTCAACTAGCTTGTTATAATGTAGAAATGTAACTGCTATATTCTGAATCCCTTCTGAATGGCCAGGCCCTTTACCCTGTCTCTAAGGATGAGCCCAGACATATTAAGGAGGAAGCTCTCACTATCGTTTACTGGGACAGAATAGCCCACAACAATGAGTCAGATGAATTACACTCCCAGAGCTAAGGGATGTGGTCATATACCATTTCTAAGTCTGCAAAGCACATTTAGAGTAGTTAGGAAAGCACCTGTGCACCCTTAAGTGTTCTTGGGAAGGTCAAGAGCTGGTCTACTGTCTCACAACTTGGTCAAACCTGAGGTTTGACTAACAGGTGGACTCTCTTCTCATTACTCTTCCATAGACTTTAACAGGGAAGCTGAGGTGTGGGATCTCCCTGAAGTTGGAGCATACCCTCTGGTTCTTATTCTTGGAAAACGGGAACCAAAATCTCTAGTTTCCCAATCCAGATGCACTGTCCCTGACTTCCATGCAATGCTGCGGGGGCATGCCAACCAAAACAACTCTGACTTCTACCTCAGTAATGGCCAAGCCGTTCCTAAGTCCCTGCTTCCTTCACAGACATGTCAGTGGAGTTAGGGAGATCCTCAATATATTCCTTCCACTGCCTAACTGGGTCAGTAGCATTCATTGCATATAATGTGAGCAGAGCTCTGCTTCTCCTTTCTGGGAGTCTGACAGTTTTTCCAAAAGTCTTGTTCCATGACCATACCAAGGTCCTCAGTGAGGTGAGGCAAGGCTCCAGGGCCTGATCCCACATAAAAAAAAATTTTGTTTTGTTTTTTTTGTTTTTTTTTTGTTTAACTTACTGCTTGTTAAAGATTCTGAATAAAATAAATTCTCTGCATGTGATATATTTTTTAAGAAAGCAGAACCTTTCCACAACTACACTGGCTGTCTTGAAGTCATTGAAATTAATAAACTGAGGAGCTTCTACACATCGGATGCGATTGCTGGCAGCAACATAGCTCGATGCAGGTAAAGTCTCTGCATTTTTTGGTTTTTATTGCTAAAAACACTGTACTCACTTTTCCAAGGTGCATTACACTTTGTCCGAAGCCAGGGGGAAACTGACTAGTAATCATGACAAATAAAACTTGAATTCTCTACTTCTTTCTGGGATTGCAGTCAAAAATATGTCTATTTGTTAAATGACTGCGCCTCTTATTTACTGAGTAATTTCACTTAATACAAATCAGAATTTTTTAAAGCCTGTATAATTTATGTCAGATTGGCTTTTGGCCACTCAAACTTTTGATCAATCTTCCAGATTCACTGTGCATGCCATACAAGCCTCCACAACAAGTTCCTCAAGTCTGGAAGCTCAATCACCTACCTTTGACATAGTGTTTGCAACAACGTTTGCAGTTCCCACACAAGCGCCAGAACATCCAATGAATGAACCTCAAGTTTGCCGCGACAGTCTTTGCCACAACGGAGGGACGTGCCTTCAGCTGCAGCCGCCTGGTGAAGCTCAGCTTTCTTGTCACTGTCCGCTTCATTTCACTGGAACGTTTTGTGAAAAAGGTAGGCTTTTGCATTCACCTGGTGGTGTTTACGCTACATTCATATACACAATACATAGACCACACACAGGCTGTACAAAGCTTAAAGACCTACTGTACTGTGACCTCTACAGTGGAATCATCAAGAGACAGCCAACAAATTATGTTGGTTAATATATGCTGAGCCTCTTTGGCTAATAGGTTTCACTATGGGGGAGAATAGTCGGTTGCATTAGGAATTTTGAGTGATGTGAATTATTCAGTATATGATTAATGAAATGAAAGATCTATATAAGCAGCTCAAACCATTGGTGTGCTTCTAAGTTCACCCCTAGAACACGCTGAGAATGAGAATGTGACCTTGCAGCACTTGTTCAACATTCAGCTGAAGCGTTCACGTCTGTCCCAACCAAAAAATATTTATTTTGTACCAAACACTCCGACACTAATACTAGGGAGACGGTAGTACTACACGCACATACCAAGGAGCTGTTCCTTTGCAGATTCCTTCACAGTTCTCTTGATGTACCTCCTGACATCCCTCTGTTGCCATGCATGATATCCTGAAAGTGTAAAATAATAAATAAATAAATGCTTCCTGTATTTTGCCATTGTAGTCAGTTCCTGTCAGGGATAACAGAAGTAACACTAGAATGTGTGAGTTAATAGTTTGTGTACTTGATAACGCAAGCCAAGCTGCTGAGAGAAATCTCAAATTCTGTGTTGTGATAGCAGTGTGCAGTGCAGCTACAATATATGATTAACATTTCAACACGGATTAAAAGAGTATTGTACTTCTAATATGAATTAAACATGTTGATGGCTAATTACATTTGTTAAATTAACTGGTGTTTGACCTGTTTCTTGTTACAATATGGTGGGCAATTAAAGTTAACGTAATGAGGACTGGAAATCAAATGGTATCAATTTAGCCTCTTTCTATCAGTGGCTGTCCTTTCAGAACCAAGAAAACAGGAGCATAAGTATAAGGAGTGCTGGTTCCTTGGATGATTTCTACCTGTAGTAGAAAAACAATGTTTATTTTGAGGCAAGAGAGCATATGACTAGTAATTTGTGGGGCTCCAACATCGTTGCCTGAAATAGGTGGAACCTGTTGCACATTCGTTTTAAGCCGTAAATCACTGCATCCCCTTATCAATTAGTCCCATCCACTCTAAGATATTAGCGGAAAACAAAGCAGGCAAACATAAAAATTCTATTAAAAAATAAAGAGTAGTAGTTAAATATGTTACCTGAAAACTTTCTTTACTATTTATTGATGATAGAAGATGTGCTGTTTTAAAATTTGTGGGTGAAATGTCAAATCATGATATGGGAACTAGCAACTACAGTGCTAACAGTAGCTTAGTTAGCTAACAACAGTCGATAAGAATCTTCCTGTAAAGCCTATTATTTCCTTATGTAAAATCACAGTGATAAACAAAAAGAAAACTGAAGCCTTTCTTTGTCCATTTCTGCCTAATCTCTTGTTTTAAAAATAACAACAGATAAATTTTGAGTGTTAAACCTGCCACTCTTATTGTTTGAGCTGCAGGTGCCATGTGCAAGAACAGGTGGCTAGACAGGGAAAGGGAGAGGACACAGTCAACATTCAGTTGTGAGTAGGGTTGCCAACTCCCTGAAAAATAAATAAGGGACACCTCCCAGGGCCGGGCAACCCAGTTGTCTTCACCCTTCCCAGTGTGGTAGCTCTTTTTGTGTGTGTGTGTGTGTGTGTGTGTGAAATTATTTTTTAACCATTTGACTTGAATTTGATTTGAGCAGATGCATATTCTTTGTGATATGACCATATGGGAAACAAATGATCATTTAGCCATTTATTTTTAGCTCAAAATGACAACATTAACACAGTAAAACAGGTCTCTTTCTTAAACAGAAGCCTGTCATGCTTAACTTTTGAGAATATAAGTAAATCTTTCTTTAAAAGAACTCTGTCCTGCTTAACTTAAAATTATATAAATTAATAGAAAGCAATAGAACGAAAAATATTCTTGTAACAGTGCACATATAGTGCATTTAGTACAATTGGCTTCAGTTGAGGTATTATTTCAGCTTTTCTAATGCTAATCAGCTGCTCCTGTTTGTAAACCCGCTTGTTCCCATGATTATGCATCTTAACTCATCATTATTACTCATCTATGTATTACTTTTATGTATTAGTCATCTATATATTGTAATCATCTATCCTTGCAGTTGTTTATTACACAAAATAAATTATATTATCACACTTCTGGCCACATAGCGCTGCTATTCACTGCACATGCCCATATTAACCTTAACCAGAGGGTTTAAAAAAACAAACCAGTGTTTACATACCATATCTGCTTCAGCCTGGCCTGGTGGACAAAAAATTGGTTAAGGATTCCCCGAGCTTTCACGCCCCTCGTGTTCTTCATGTGCCCACCATTAGAAGCATGCCTATGGAAAAAGTGCGCCGGCACACAGTGCAGTGCGCTTTATAGGTGTTATCGTGCACTTTTCCAGCCAGGTGTTTTCCTTTTCCCAGTCCTCCCCGTACTTTTGCAGCCTTTTTTTTTCTTTCTCTGAGGGGAACAAACATTGCTGCTCTAATGCTGGGCTTACACTGTGCGATTTTTGGCCCATTTTGAGCCGATTTTTGAGTCGTGCGACCGATTTGGTGATCGGCCCGATTTTGGCCTTCATCGTGCATCGTGTAGTATACGTGGGGTAACGAGAAGCGATTAACACCTCACGAGCAGCTCCCGATCATCAATCGCTCGTGAGGGTGTCACCGCAGCCGCTCACACTGCTCACGCGCAAACACGTAAACGTCGGTGAAAAAGATGATCTGGACACAAGCGATGGAGGCGCAACTTGTAGAACTTTGGAAAGCTCATCCGAGCCTTTTCGATGTGGCATCACAAAATTATCACGACCACAACAACCGTGAAAATAGTTGGATTTACACTGCTGCTTAATCACAGCTGCCTGATCAGTGTTTTTCATTAGAAATTTAGCAAAGTTGATGGTGGTGGTGTGTCTGTGTGAGTGAAAGACAGAGAGAGCGAGCGACAGATTTTCTGTTATAACCTTCATTTTATGGAGGCACAGTGTGAGCACTCAGGTCGCATCAGAGCATCGGGCGGTATAGTGTGAGACCTGCATCGTGACCTACCAACTTCTAAGCCCTGCGAGTCAATCGTGCAGTTTGAGCAGGAGCTGAATAACGTGACTGAAAAAATCGCACAGTGTCTGCCCAGCTTTAGGTGTAGTGTCGTCCGAGACTTGCACCGCAGTGTCGGCGTATGTTTCCCTGTTGACCATGCTTGTTGTTGTGGTCATCTGTTGTCTTCCGGTATTTTCTCCGCAAGCGACCTTTCCTCGACCAATGAGATAAGCGGTAATCTGAATTGTCATACTCAAATTGTCATAAGTGTGCTGTCAGCTCATTGATCACAAAGCAGGAGAGGGGCTGGGAATTATGTTTTCAAACAAAGCGTTAATTCCATTAACATTTATAGACTACTTTTGATTCTCACTGTATTACGGGACAAAGTGCGTCCCTTATTAGCTCAATACGGGACGATTCCGTTTTTTAAGGGACGGTTGGCAACCCTAGTTGTGAGTAATACCAAAAGCAATGTTCTGCTGGATGAAAATAAAAACAATTTCAAAAGGTAATCTAAGCCATCAGTTGTGAATAGTTTTCAATTTTTGCTTATTTGTGTCCATGTGAGAAGATATTACTTGTTCTGAGAAACTCAGTTCTCTGACAGTTTGAATGCTCTCTGTGTGGGCTTTAACTAAATTAGGATCTTTTGATAACAGAAGCCACTAAATGTGATACGTGCAGAGAAAATTTTGAGAGATTTACATTCTTCTTCGTGCTAAAGTTGTTCCGAAAACAGTGTTAGGTTTGCGTTCACCTTTGCAACCTTTGTAAATGACTAAATCAGATGGCATAATCTTATGTTTATGAAACATGTGGAATCCTGACAGAACGCTGCTCAAAGCTAATATTAACAGTCATTAATGTGGCAGGAGCAGCCTGTATGCACCTGGCACCCTGATTTGACACATCTGCCATGTGTTCTCAAAATGCTAATTTACAGGTGTTTAAGTAATCAACTGAAATATTATGTTTCTCTCCAGGCGCTGTAACAAAAGTGATGCTATTTTTAAGGCTTCACACTGATTCGATTTTCCCGTGGGAGAGCGCTATGTCGAGGAAAGCGGTGCCCCCCCCCCCCTTTGCTCGCATGACAGAGATGCTTCTTTGTTAAGCCGGTTATTAAAGATCCTTTGGCCAGCGTCTAAACAGCCTGTAGAGATCAGAGAATATGATTCATTCATTGACTCATTTGTTCTTTCAACCATTTCAAGTTCAGGAAAAAAAAATAAGTGTCACAAAATATCATCATTTGTAGCTGCTGCACATGAGCAAGCTTAAGGCTGACTTCAGTACCGTAATTGGAAATGAACCCTGATAAATCAAGCCTGCATTATGACATGATTGTTACATATTATATGTAGTAAATTCCCACCATGATAAAATATATCCACTGTTATGTTAGAGCTGATGATACAGTCTCACGATCACGGGTTGTGCCCTCAGCCTTTCCCTTTCAAGCAGTGAGTTCCTGCTTATTCCTCAACTTGTCATAAACTTTTCCTTTAAATATCAGCAGTGGCCTTTTGGTGTCATTTCTGCTGAGTTTGTGAAATTGCACCTCCTCAAAAGCAGTCTAGTCTCTCAGGTTTAACAGAGCGCAGTCTCATGTGGGCACTCATCGTATGATGTGCTTTGCAAGACTAGTTCTTCGCCCGCAGACAGAGTCCCGGGGCTGTTTACATGCTGACAAAGTCTGTGCATGTGAATTGCTGCAGCATCTTTGCTAGGTGACAACCTTGTCTTCACATCTTGTTGAATTAAGTAATGGGCACAAGAGAACAGTGGAGCAAGTCACCCCTGCTCTCAGTTAATTATAGACACGTCATACCGCATAGTGACTAATGATGTGGACTTGTTTGTGTCCTAGATGAAACGCTGACATGTCATACTTCACATATCCAAAAATAATAATAATAATAATAACAACAACCAGGAAGTATTGTGTTACCAACAGTTAAGAATGAATCACGACACGAGAGTGGCTAATTTCATCTGAGCCATAGTTTTTGCCTACTTAGCCATGTAAGACTGAAGTAATACAGTGAAGTTAAAGAGTCCCAGTGCTCTGTCTCAGTAAATTAAGACAGTAGCTTTTCTTTGTAATGGCAATAGATTTATTCAGTGTGGAAAAAAAACAAACATACTGTTTGAAATTACACTTATTTTTCTTAAGGCACCCCATGCTGATCATCATCTGTTTTGTAAGTGGATGGTTCATTAAATGTGTTCCAGAAATATACTTTTTTACTCTAAAAGAAAAGGAGCAGGAAGAAAAATAAGGAAATGAAGGAAACCAAAATCTATATTGTTATCATTCATAATCCACCCTTTTGCTTTTCATTCCTTAAATTATTTTCCAAATTATTATTTTTCTGTAATAATTATGATACTTTTAATAGATCATAAGTGCCTTTTTTTTTTTTTTTATAATGAATGTGTTTACATCTGTCAGTGCGCCCCAGGGTGGCTGTGGTTACAATGTAGCTAGCCATTACCAGTGTGTGAATGTGTGTGTGAATGGGTGAATGACTGGACGTGTAAAGCGCTTTGGGGTCCTTAGGGACTAGTAAAGCGCTATATAAATACAGGCCATTCACCATTTACTTACTGTATTTATGTATGTACTATATGTATACTTGGTCACAGCTCCATTAGAACTGCAACCACAACTACACGTGTTAGCAGTCAACAAAGAAATGTGGCTCTACATTTGCAGCCAGCACACATCTCTTTTATCACAAAATTGATAAAATGCGATATAATAACAACTATGACCAAAAACATCGGAGTCAGCTTTAGTCTGAATCATATGAGCAGTTCCTACTTAGGGAGCTTGAGTGCATTCACTTAAGTTTGGCCCTGGAAGTGCTCCGCTGGTAGGATGTACCATAATCCAGGCTAGTGCTTTTGGTTCAGTGAGTGTTCGATATTACCTAGCCACCCATCACATGGTTTTGTCAAGATAAAAGCAGTCCAGCTGAGCATATCAGAGTTTTAAGGTATGATAAATTGTCTCTTCAGAGAAGGCACAGTAGGTAGTAGACCTCAGCAAAGACTTTCTATCAAGCATGCAAGAAATCAGTTAAAAGACACTACAAAAATTATACACACACACACCATCATGGAGTAAATGGTTGAAAGAAGAAGATATAAAAGGTGAAACCATTATTCAGGCTTGGTGTGTATTAATCATGACCTACTGCTTTTAGCTCATTGAGTTGTGTCTTTGCTTCTCGGGAATCTGAAGCCATGGTTTTGGATGTTGGCCAGAAATGAATAATACAATGAAAGTTGAGTTTTTTTCAATTGAGTCCTTAACTACTTTTGTTTAACCACAACATCAGTCCAAGAAGCTTTTTCATTTCATTTTTGTTTTTCCCTAAAGTGCCTTTTTATGTATCTATCTGCATCTTTTTACATCTTTTCCTTTGACCTTATCCAGTCCAAACAATCATGCTAATTATACTGATTTTATTTATAACAGTAACAAATATATTTGTTAGAAAATCATCTTATAAAATGCCAAATGTGCCACCATGGAGATGATATTATCAGAAAGTGGGAACCTTGTCTATAAATGTAGTTGGGAGAAATAACAAACCATTAAAAAAAAAATGAAAAGACATTGTGGTGAACCTTTCCTGCTTTTGTTTCCGTTTCGTGTTTGACATTAATTGGACTTGATGAGGGGTTGTCAGATTCCTGCTTTGCCAACTCACTGGCTAGGTGCTGGCAGCTCTTTATGTGGGCATCTAGTGTGTGTTTGCTGTAATGGCTGGTGCCTTTTAAAATGAGCCAGTTCAGTCTTCCTTACTCAGAAATTGCCAACAGATATTATAGGATTGATTTATCATTTTCACCCCCAAGGAAACCACGCCTTCCACAACAAAAGCAACACAATTTTTGTTTTCTCTTTCTGTGTAATTTCAAGCATTGGCTGTCATGTCTGCTCCACATAATTCTATGTGCAACTCGGAGGATTCGTGTGCTCTGGTTGGTCAGGAAATCAGCGAGGGTAGGAAAGTGTCTGAGCGGCTCTTCAGTCCAAGCAAAGTAAAAAAAAAAAAAAAGGAATATAACTATGTGAAAAATGATATGACGGGAAACTCATCTCTGGTGTTGGTCTAGCGACTGATCATTAAACTGGACCAAGTCAGTGTCCCATGGGCCCCCGGGCCACTGGACAGTCCTTATTGTCAAACCCTGCAATTCACCTTGGTGATATTTTCACTTACTGTACGACTTGAATCCTTTTCCTAGGCTCATTAAGGCCATTTTCAGAATGCCCTGTTGACACGAATGACTGATACAGAGGAATTGCGTTATCCCTGTTGCCATGAGTGAACCCACTAACAATGCATTAGCTGTCCAAGAGTAGTTCCTGACTCACAAATCAAGCAGCCCAACAGTAATTTTTGAAAAAGAGCTGCAGCCAGTTACACAAACCAGTAGCAGGCTACAATACGCTGCATAAATGTGACCACAGGAGAATGCATTTTCTCAAAACCTTGAAACAATACTGCATAATGTGAGTAAGGCTGAGCACATATAAAAGACAATGTTTGCTGCAGGAAAACATTAGATATCGGATTAACCTTTAACCTGATTTTAAATAAACGTATAGTGTCACAGAGCTGTGGTAAGGTATACATGTCTATAAGCACATTACTTGAATAACATCTGTGGTTGGTCAAAAATCCTCAAATTTTTCATATAAAAGATAAAAACATAAGGCCTGTACCTCCTCTGGTGCTGTCACACTAGAGTAAAGTAAGAATGGCAATCTCCTTGCTACAACTAAAAATCAAGGTTTGCTAACTTTTGCGTCCTGTGACCAAATGGTTGCCCGGTGGGAGGCAAACTGTCTCCAAAAAGAATGGGGAAGGTTTGCAAATGATATTTCATAAACATGGACAGATTCCAACATGCTGCAATCAACTAGATTCAGCTCAACTTGTCTGCCATGTATCTCTTTACTGATGAAATCACTGTTCATCAGCAACTACTGTTTGTGGAACGATTTCTACATTCTTGTTTCAGATATGTGAGTATGTGGCTGGACTCTGAATTTCAGTAGTTAATGTGAATTTTTGTGTATGTTAAAGGCAGCAGATTTGCAACAGATGGCAAAAGATTTACGATATTTGCCAATTTACTTCAGTTAATCGTGTATTATCACAAACAGATTGCACGTAATTGCCAACATGATTCCATTCAGTCACAAACAGCAGACGTACTCTGCCTTATTGCCATTTTATCGCTTTCTTAACATATCATAATCGTTTTGAAGGTGGCAACTGACTGCGAGTGGTAACATTTCTGGTCCCCATCTTGAAAGCAACCATGTCAAACGAGATGAGATCGCAAGCTCGTTGCACACAGTCGTAGTAATTCTGTTCATGTCACGGTCTCCAACCTCTGCTTTCCCTGTAGCATTGCAGCCAGAGACCTAACCCCTCTTATCACTGCAAGTGGTCAGAACTGTACTTTCATAAACATAGCAGGGGTTTTTATCGATGGAGTTCGAGAACTTTTTAACCATACCTTGTATAAGCATAAAGTTAGTCTATAATATCGCCTCCATTATAGGCATCCCTAGAGATTTCCCCTGCTACAACTTCATATTCTTCTTATTCCATTTCTTTTACTTTGTAGTCTGTTCTAAATATTGTCAATCATTCACATCCTACTTTAAAAATCCATTTGATCCAACATCAAAACGCAAAAAAGTGAACACTGGAGTCATGAAAGAACATTCTCATATATCATGCAATAAAAAAATATCTCTCTATTTTTTTTGTACCCAACACATATTGTATATTATGAGCTCTCAACTTGAGAGCTGGACTGTTTTGTTAGAATCCCCTGAGCTGAAGTCAAGGTGGCCTATTTTGAATTGGCTGTCATGTACCTGAGCAGTAAGCTATCCACCAGGTGTACAAAGTCCTTTGTGTAAAGGCCAACATATCATCACAGGCTTGCGAAGTTGATGACCTGAGTGTGTACCTCCTCCACCTCTCCTTATAGTCATATCACTTTGTCATCCAATGGGAAATGACACTCTAGCACATAGCCCTGACAAGGCCCTGCTGATTCTGCACACAGATGGCTGTCTATGCTGCAAAGGCACACAGCAGCCAGTTTTTGCTCTTCTGTTTGCAAACAACAGCCCTGTAGGGCATTGCTTTTACAAGATATGTCATTCTTCATTTATATATAAGTATATTGTCTAATGGTCAATAAAGTGTGTATGAGGGTTTTTTTTTGTCCAAGTAATATTACAATTCTAATTCTCTTACACCATGTAAGCTCAAAGCATCAATTTGCATCTAATGCTTGTTTCCAGATGCCACAGTATATATCCCTTCATTCGATGGAACTTCCTACTTGGAGCTACGGCCGCTTGCGTTGCTTCTCCAGCCTTCTGGTGTCAGCAATAATCGACCCGCAGGAGTCAAGGACACCCCCGTTTTTCTCTGTTTGACAGTGAAAACCCGATCCAGACAAGGAACGATCCTCTACAGTGAGTACAGTCTTTCCCATTACCAGTAAAGACCTGCAACACTGTAAAAGGAACCTTATAATAGAGTGTTTCCCCCTTAACTATATCTTTACAGGTGTAATATAAGGTGAAATAAAAGCCATCACTTCTTTTATACTGCATTGTCGTGCAAGAAGATGCTAATTTATCCAATAAGTAATTCAGCTGCCATTGATGGAAATTCCTCTACTTGTATCAACATTTACACCAAAAAATGAGTTTGCTTTGTTTTCAGGAAGTTAAATCAGAGGCTCAATAGCTTATTTGTGTCATTTACATTTAAATTTAATCCAGAGCCAGCATCCTATTTGCTTAGCTGATCTTGTGCTTTCTGAAATTAACACAATGCCAATAGCCACCAACTCTAAATTTCACAAATTAGCATTTCATTAACATCTCATTTGTGCAATCTGCACAAAAACAAAGTGTACTCATGAGAAGTACACTTTGGGGTTATGTGCTGGACTATTTCTTGTCCAGATGCAATAATTTGCTTTTAAAAAGCCATTTCCTCTTATTTCCTCAGAATTAAACAAAATATATATTGTCTTAGTAAACGTAAGAGGATGTGTTAACGTCTTCAGAATGCATCTTGACTCTTGGGTGATTGGCAGAACAAGTGAAACAGGTTTATTTGCAGAAAACAGACATAGTGGCATTGATAAGAGCCTCTCAGAAGACAAGTCTATACTGCTTAATGGTTTCTGGACAAGCAGCAAAAATTCATCTGCTGTCATGCTCGTTGTCTCTTTATAGATGCTCTCGACCTCCTCTGTGGGAACGTCATGTTTTCAGAAGTTGATTACACTGACATGTTTACATAAGCTCCAGCAAACACAACTGCTCTGCAACAGTTGTTATGCCAAAGAAAACAAGAAATACGAGAGTGAATGAGAATCGCATTTGATCAGCGTTCTGTAACATATTCAAAACGTACCTAATGCTATTTTACATATAGATATTTTCTTCTTGTTTGATTGTTTCATTTTAATCACGTAAAATCTCAAGAAGGGTCTGGCCAAGACAGCAGCAAACCTAGTTACAACTATCAAACTACACAGACACAATATCCATTTCATGTATAGTGAAACAAATCAAGGGCGAAACACATCGAATCTCAAAAACAGTTTGACTGCAAATTTAGGAGCAATCACCCTGACCGAGGCTGCTATTTTCTCCATCCTTGAAATGACTTCAGTTTCCCCCCAAAGTAACCAGCTCTGACAATTTCAGGTCCTTCTGGACATTATTCCAGAGAATGTGGCGGCATATTTATTACACAAGAGATATGTAAAGAGTCTGGGCTAAAGCAATAGTCTATTGTGTTTCCCTTTCACTTTAAAAGATTACATGCACTGATCAATCTCAAGTATTAATATTTTAAAAAAGCCACTGGCCTGACTTTAAATGTCACCCAGGGCATGCAGTGAGTCATCTATTGATGCAGGGAATTGTGGGATACAAATACAGCTCTTACGTTTCCAAGGCTGCAAGTAAAAGGACACAGAAACCTAGAGAGTATCTTGTGCCATAGCTGCCATTCAGTCAATGTTTAATTAGTTATGACATTTTCAGCAAATAAGTGGATTCAGCTACAACCAAATGTTAAGATAATGTGTCAGGAGCACCATGTACTTCTCAGAAGGAAACGCAAACAGTGCTCTGGTGGAGGATTACAGATAGCCTTGTCTTCTGTCGACAGCTGGGAGTTTTTTCGCTGTTACAGTGCTGATGATTGAGCTGTGAGGTAAAAGCGAACAAAGGAATCCTCATAAGGCAAGAGCTGGACACTCACACGCAGAGATAGCATTGGGATCACCCTTTATGTCCACTGTGAGCTCTACACTGTATGTCTGCCTGCTGCCAGCTCTTTTGTTCCCACACCTGTGCACACACATACACACTCTCCTTTGTTAAAGTAGAAGATTGGGGTGGGTAGGCCAGGCAACCCCGAGTAGACCCTCATAACAATGGAGTATTGTTTTGGGAAGAGAAGAGTCAGTGATTTTTTTTTTTTTTTTTGAGGACTGAGAAAGCTGAGCCATGAGAACTTTAGTTAATTTACCCTGCTTTGTGTGTATTACACATCTGTTCAAAATATGTATGCATATATTAAGTATCAGCCAGCTTAGGGGTGAATCCAGAGCATGAACGCATTGAGCTGCTCTAATAAAAAAGCATCCAACTCTGGGTCTCCGTGGACCGGCTCCTCGCTCTAAAAACTGCATCCACCTTGAGTTTAGGAGCCTCTCGTTGTTCCCGTGTTACAGCACAGCAAGTCAGGTGCAAGTGCAACAGAACTGTAACCAGCATACATTGTGTGGCGATCATGGGTAATTTATTCTATACCCACCAGCAGAAGACATCATAACATTCATCTTTCTGGTGTAACCTAGATCAACCTCTTATCGGTGACATCGTCTACAGGTCCTGGACCTATTAAACAGCTCAGTACACCTCAGGGTTAAACCGTATTTCCTCTCCTTTGATCATAATGTGGAATTTCTGGCTTGACTAACTGTAATGAGAGTGGCGAGGAGTAAATCCAGGAGTTGTTTAAAATTCAGGTGTGAAATATCCCCTTGAACCCAAAATATGTGATGAAGAGTGTATGTTAATTCATTTAACAGTCTTACATTATCACTAGGAAGTTATGCTTGTACCAGCTGACTTTTGTTATGCAGTTTAATTCTGAAAGAACTAACAGAATTATTCTTTCTGTGTGCTTTTGACACTATAGGCTATTTTGTGGGGGGGAAAGGTGGTTTTACTTTTACTATTCTTTGGGGTAATAATAGCTTGACTTTTCTTCACTGGGCTGACATTGGCCTCCCACGATGGCTACTGAGTGAATTAGCGTTGCACCAAAGACTTAAATCTTTGTATTTAAAGAGCTGTTAATTAGGCTGCACTCAGAATGTAATAGAAGTCTAAATTAGTGCTTTATATAGGGTTGGTGTATTTGAAAGGTCAGCCAGCTAAACCTTAAATAGACATAGACAATGGTAACATCAATTTAAAGACAGCTATACGGTATCCTGTCTGACACGGGCGCTTAATTACAGTGTTCAAAAATCAACCAGTCAGTAAATTAAGGAATGAAAAGTCTTTTTAAAATGACATATTCCCAATATATGTGCATTTTTATTATATGCTAAAAATCTTTCTTTATCTATAAAATCCAAATCTACATTTGGTTTGTGTTGCAGAGATTTAGGGTATATTATTAAGGACTTTTTTAAAAATGTCAAATGATAGGTTTGAGAATAGAATAGCGGAATAATTACAAAGCAAAGCCATTAGTATGCTCCCCCATACTTGAAGTAATGGTTTGAATTTTGATTTTTTTTTTTCTTTTCTGTTTGAAAAACCGAATATTACATGGATAAAAAGAATATAGCTTCAGGGAGCTTTTTTTTCTGCCCAAGAAAAGCTTTTCATAATATGACTGAGAATGCATTTGCATCTGTCATAAGTCATAAGCTATGTATTTTATATACAAAGCTATGCATTACAAACTACACAGTTTAATGCAAGTTGTTGCCTGAGTTCTCTAATTAGTATTTTTCCCGTACTATATGCAGAACAATAACAGGAAACACTTATATTATAATTACTTAAATCAGGACTCTGTAACACAATTTATCTTTATTCTTAAGGAATAAAGACAACGACGTGATTTGAAAGAATGTGGTTTCAAAGGTTGTACAGTAACACCCCCTTTGTAGTTGTCAGATGTGACTTGACGTCAAGATAGCAGTATTGTCTCACTTCCACCCTGGCATAAGTCGCCTCATATATTCACTGCCACCAGTTGTCTAGCTGTGTGGATCATAAGTTATACCAGTCTAAGCCTTTGCAGATTTATACTATAGATCAGTTTGAAAAACTGACTGCTGTTTCAACCTGATGTCATCTTTATTCCAAACCAGCTTTCACCACACTCAATTGTAGACGTGAACACGGCTGTAAATTACAAAACATAGTCATAATTTTAGGTTAGTTGGTTCAATTAAATCCGCCTGCTCACTGTTCTCAGTAATATTTACAGTATCTCACTGGCACAGAAAGCAGACTGCGAGCCTTGTCACGAAAAGAGATGGATGTTCAGAAAGCATAAATAGTGGGCACGGTGCCTTTTATCTAGAAATACTTCCTGGCATATAGCACCCATCTCTTTCACATCAGTGAATAGGAACTGAAAAGAAAACTCGAGAGATCAAACAGACAAAGTTAATCAGAAGAAAACCAAAAGACGTGCATTGAGATGCGAAGACTCTCCGCGCCAGACCTGCTCCTTATTCTCTGCTCCCCCTTTTCTTTACACCTCTCCCTGAAGCAAACTCGCGAGTCTCCCCCTGGACTTCAATTGTCAGCTGGAGAAGAAAAAATAGAGGAGGTGGGGTGAGCAAGAGAGAGGGGGAGGGGGAGAGAGAGAGAGAGAAAACAGGTGACAGCGACTGGCAGAAGGACGAACGCTCTGTTAAGTTCAGCACAGAGTAACAGGGCCATGGGGACTGTAGGAAACAATATCCTTACAGAAGAAAAATAGCAAAATAAAAGATGCTGCAACATTGACATCTAGAGAAAATAATATCTGGCAGCGAATGAGTTATAGAGCTAAGCAGAAATTGATTTGAGAGGAGATGAGAGAGGCTTATTTTTGCAGTAGGAAGTAAGAAGTGTAAGGCTTCCTTTGTTAGTCCATTCATAAACATTTGACAGCCCACTGTGTTTTTGAAAAAATTTAAAAAAAGGATATTATTCAGTATTTTAATACACAATATCTTAGTGGGTAACACAGCATGTCTTTTGTACTGTCTTCTTCCACTCACTCCCAACTGGTAGATGACAGATGACTCCCCCTCCCTGAGCCTGGTTTCCTTCTATTAAAAGGGAGTTTTTCCTTCCCACAGTCACCAAAGTGCTTGCTCACAGTCATCTGATTCTTGTGGTTTTATCTGTATTATTGTAGGGTCTTAAACTCACAATATAAAGCTCATTGAGGTAACTGTTGTTGTGATTCGGTGTTATATAAATAAAATAAATGGTCATTCCATGTTGCCCTTTTAATGTAATTTTTGCCCTTTGTTCGTTTTTTTTGCTTTGTTTGCTTTGTTAAAGAATATTTTACTGGTTAGTTAGTTTTACATTTCTTTGGCAGAATGCAGCATGTTTATGACAGCAGCAGGTTAAATTCAGACTTAAACATTTCAGTCTCCTTCAGTATTTAAAGTGACTCACTGGCTGCTGCCCTGTTCCAACCAGCACCGCCCACTGCTTGCTTTAAAATTATAATTGTTTTTTAAACCCTTCTGAAGGTGATTTAAAAAAAAACTGCAGCATCCCTTGTTTCTCACCTCATGTAAGTTTTTCACAGCAAATATATGCACTGCTATTAACAGGCCCCGGGTGTCCGAATATTTTTGCACCATACCATAATGTTTGAGTCATATTTCCTTTCCACTTTCAAGCTTTTCCTCTCAGCGCAAGCTTTTTTTTTAATAATGCCTTGTGACTTTACCACAAGCAAAAAGCGTCAAAAGCAATTGTTTGCTAGAGGAAAGTCAAGTACTGTGTATCTCAAATTATTATCTCATTTCATGCTGCTGACTAAGATAAGATAAGATAAGATAAGATAAGATAACCTTTATTAGTCCCACACGTGGGAAATTTGTTTTGTCACAGCAGGAAGTGGACAGTGCAAAAGTTATGAGGCAAAAATTAAAATACAATAAGAATAAATACAGTACACAGCTGTACAGAATAGAATAAAATAATATACTATATACAGTAGAATAAAATAGAATAAAAATATACAATAAGATAAAAATAGAATACGAATGCTATATACAACTGAGTAAAAATACAACGATGCCAGAAAAGATTATTGCACTTAGTGTTATTGCACATGTGTGGATGTGTATGTTTGTTCAGTTAAAGTCTTTGTTGTGGAGTCTGACAGCAGTGGGGAGGAAAGACCTGCGAAATCTCTCCGTCCCACACCGTGGGTGCCGCAGTCTCCCACTGAAGGAGCTGCTCAGTGCTGTCACAGTCTGCTGCATGGGGTGGGAGACGTTGTCCAACAGGGATGACAGCTTAGCCGCCGTTCTCCTGTCACTCACCACCTCCACTGGGTCCAGAGGGCATCCTAGAACAGAGCTGGCCCTTCGGATCACCCTGTTCAGTCTCTTCCTGTCCCCAGCAGAGATGCTGCCGCCCCAGCAGACCACACCATAAAAGATAGCAGAAGCCACCACAGAGTCATAGAAGGTCTTCAGGAGTGGGCCCTCCACCCCAAACGACCTGAGTCTCCGCAGCAGGTACAGCCTGCTCTGCCCTTTCCTGTAGAGGGCGTCTGAGTTATGAGTCCAGTCCAGTCTGTTGTTCAGATGAACACCAAGGTACCTGTAGCTGTCCACAGCCTCAAAGATTATATTCAAAACATAACTGCATTTAACAACTCATCAGTTGCATTTTGTCTTCACGTATAAAGAGTCCGTGTTGCTCTAAAATTAAACAGGTGCTTGCATTTAAGCAAACAATACATTTTTGACTAAACAAAGGCTCTTGGAAGGATTCAGACTGGACACAGATTTATCAGCTTCTCAGACGCTTGCCAGCCCTGTAATAATTTGTGAAAAAGAGCACTTTTAATATACTGGAATCAGCTGAGCCTTTTTAGATAGATATATGGAAATCGCCAAATAGAGATGAACACCAGAATATGTGTTTTTTCTGCCCTTGACATGAAGTCTCTTGCATAAGATGTATTTTATAACAAAGCGGTTTGGTACTGTTGCAGGCACGATCCAGAGTTAACACCTTTATTGAGAACGGTATCAAAAGAAGGTTGACTTTTATGATTTGAATGACAACAAAAGGCAAGTTGGACACAATTTTTTACATCTTAAATACCGCTGAGATTTATTAAATCACTGAGAGGTGAACTGAAAAATCTGATTACATGTTACACTGCGGTGTTCTACTGCCGAACTGTGGATTATGACTTTTGACTGGATGTTAATTTGTCACATTCTGCCCACCAAAAGCATTATTAGTCACTGACCCAGTCTCCAAACGTCCCAGATTCTGATGCTATAAAGCATCCACAGCATGAGCCGGATCCACGGAGGATCCATGCCACGACCACAGGACATTTTAGGAAAGCTGTAACAATGAATACTGTGTCTCTGGATGAAATCATGTGCTGGCAGCATGATCATACAGAAGAGCAGACGACCAAGAAAGGAAGATTACTGAACAAGTGAATGAGAGTAATTTTATCTCTTCGAGCAGGATGCAAACTAATTAAATGCTCCAGACAAATGAAGCCATGTAAAAGCCTCTTATTCTACTATGAATGATGCCTTGCTACCTACAGTGTCCCTACTGCTATTTTTTCTTGGGCTAAGAGTCCTACCCTTCTGCAGAACAAAGATCAGAAAATTATAGGAGTGAGATATTTATTCCTGTGTGTCATTCTGCAACAGTGGCTTGTAGTATGGCACTGCACTGTTAAATGCATCCCTGTTGTTTCCTAAGACAAAGAATGGTCAGCTTAAAGAATACATTTATCTGAGTGTAGCATATTAAGCTAAGCATTGCCTCCTGTGGACAAAGAGATGGGGATTTTCTTGATGCCCTTCTTGCCCTGGAGGAATTGTTCTGAGCTTTCACATGAGTTGCCATATACCCTTAAAACAACAAGCTCTGCTTTTGTTCAATTTTTCTCCCGTGTCCAAATCCTCCACTCATTTCATTACTTCAAGAGAGATGCCACAGGAATGTCTCTGCCCACACACCTCTGTCCTGGTCCTAGCCTAGCAAAGAGTTTTGACGCAGTTACCATTGTCATTGTGAAATGAAATAGGCCAACCCTGATTGTGTTGAGTCTACTCAGTAGTTCCCTCTGGGTGTGTGGTCCCCTGTCGCCCTCTGTAATTCAGCTGAAATGTGCCCTATAAGCCCTGTTGGAAACAAAGAAATATTTTAGGTCCCTCTAACTGGGCACTATTGCTGTTCAGTCCTCTGACTTGCAGGAATGTCTTCCCTGACAGTGGGCAAGTTTGGTCTCTGTCTCCCTGCTGCATTTTATGTTGCTCCCCTTTTGCTCCTGTGTTCTTAGACAGTTGAAGACCTCGATAGTGTGTGTGGGGGAGAATTTCATGCTGCTGCTGCTGGCTGTCGCTCCCACAATGCACTGTCTCACTTGCAAGACACTCAAAATCTCCCATTGAGATATAATGTGCTGGAGTTAAGTGACATACTGTAGAGGTCATATTCCTGTTTTGCAATCAAGACCACAAAGGTTGGGGAAAAGTCGCACCAGCTGCCATTTCCCAGAGGCTTTTCCAGCAGGAGCAAAATGTAGATTTACCATCAGTCCTCCAGTCGCAAGATTGTTCTGCTTAAATTTAAAAAAAAAATGTTTTGGATCTTGAGAGCCCAAGCTGTGATAAAAGTACCTGGTAATCATTCTCCTGGTAGGCAGGCAGAATGAGACCTACTAGAGTGATCCATGGGGAAGATACTTATATCCTGAGGATACCCTCTTGCTTGCTACCTCTTACCTCTCCTCCCTGCAATAAACCTACTGAAAACTTGTGTGTTTATGTGCACATGAGTGGATCTTTATCTTTTGAAGCAGAAAACTCACTGCTTTCTGCTAACCATACCATGGCATAATGGTAATAAAAAAACATTTTACTGTTATCCTAGTAGCTCTGAATAGTGTGGTTCCTGTGTGGCACACGCACAGGGATGATTCAGCTCATATTGATGCAGTCTTGGTATGTTATAATATGAATCATTACTCATAAGTGAACAGCGCTTTATGTTCGATGCCAAGTCTCAGATAGCTTCATATAGCTCAGACTGTGAAAGGAGCAGTTTGATTTAAGGAGGTCTGTCAGACAGTGAGGACCAAAGTTTCAGTTTCCACCAGTGGTATAAGGGACAAGGAGCCCTGTACTTACTTCCTTGTAGGTCTTTACTAACACGGTGTCTGCAGCAGTGGGCAGAGAAGATTTATCTCGAATCAGTCTCCTCTCTCTTCTCTTCTCTTTTCAACAATTTCCCCCTTGTAGGTGGGAGTATCCAGTGGAAAGTTTCGATCTCTCAGCGAGAATTGATTATTATTCACTATACTTTTTCAATTGAGCTCTCCATGACCTTTGAGTAGATTTCTATCTATTTCTTTCATATTTTCTTGTTACTTTTAACTCGGCTAAGACTGAATGATTTGTATGCCATTTGGTCCATCCTAATTTAATCCTTCAACAAAAAAAAAACAGTGCGAGTGCTTGCAATGCCTTTTAAGCCTTACACTTTAGATTTTATCAGGTCTAAGTCAGTTTATTCTTAGCTGTTTTGTTGAGGGAATGATTGCCCAGTTTGTGCATTTATTGTAGAACTCACAGCAATGTGAACTAGGTCTTTGTAAGCTTCAAGGAGGCATGTATTTTGACTGTGTAATGGCATTTGTTGGCAGATAGCAATCTTCCCTCAGGTGTCAGGTAGTGGTCCTGTATATTACCTCTGTTTTTGTATTTGTATTTGTATTGCATCTTTATTTTTAACACATTAAAATGCATCACACAGCAGAGATTAAAGATCATTTTGAAAAATTAGCATACAATGTGAGGAAAGCATATGGAAGAAGCCCTGTGCAGCTACCGTAGTTACTCAACTGAACATGTTCAAATCAGATCATCTTCTATTTTCAGATTTTAAAGTCACACACAAAGGGGCCTCATTTTATACACTCAGTATCTTTGATAAGTTTGAAATCATGTAACGAATATTGTACTGATACAATACAGCAATATGCAAAAAGAGGCTATTTACTAATTGTGATTTTCTTACCTTTCCAGCTCAGGAGCAGAACTTTGGGGATCAGTTCCTTCATGTTTTCCTTCAAGATGGAAGCCCTGTTGCTAAACTTGGTTGTGGTGGCAGTCATATTTTGCATGCAGCTGTAAATCAGAACATCAATAACAACAGATGGACGTCAGTCACCATCAGGTAACGATATGGTGCTTCTACTTTGCTGTCATTCACCTAGAATTCAACTGCCAGGGAAGAACGTTTTTTGTAACATGTGTCAAGCAGGCCTAGAACGATTGAAGGTACAGTCAGTCATTTTTTGAAGTTATTTAATAGAAAAAAGAAAACTGTACTCATAGGTTCCAACAAACTGATGCATTCTCATAAAAGCTATTATAAATCTATTAAAAATACTGTTGTGGGAGGATCAAAGAGGATCAAAATGTGTTCATCATGCTTGTGTATTCCCGATATTGTCGCAATAATTTGTTATCAACATTCATTGTCTGTACAGCTGACAAGAGCTGAGTAAACAACAACTAGTTGTAAGCTAACATTATGCCCGCTAATGTTAGGCTCAGTTGTCCTTAAAATCGCACTTTCCCGTTACAGTCTTTCAAGCAACAGACTCCAACAAAGTTACATCCACCCATAACGGACTCCTTTCACAAAATGTTACAGACTTTTCTAGCGTAAAAGAAGGTGGACACTTCTCAGTCAGCATTGCCAGCTGAGGTAAACAGTAGGTTGATGGCCTTCCACAGACTGGGAAAGCTCAGGAGCAAATCGGGATCTGGAACAGTCAATAGTAGAAACAATCTAAATCTTCTTTAAATGAATGTTTTTGATCTCTGTTTGTTGGCTAAAATGTGTTTTACATACTGTAACTGTACATTTGTGAACTAAAATAATGAATAGTAATATGTAAATTGTTTACATCTTATCGGCATTATTTTTTACCTATCAACAGTTTTAAAACTCCACTAGCATACACAAATTGCATAAAAACAATAGCAAAATATCCATCTTACTAGTAACTAAATTTAGCTCCTTTTTTATGTCCTTTAGTAATACTGCTTATGAAAAGGCATAAGCAACAAATATAACTACTCTTTAGATTTATCATGGGAAAACATCTCACTTTCAAACATTTGGCAGTAGACTCGTTACCAGACCTGATTCATATATATTTTGACTTATTGCTTGTTCCTTTCAAATAGTTCTGATCAGCCATCCTTCCCCCTGCACTGCTGATCTTGTGTCTCTGTACTGCACACAAAGGCTTAGAGGCTTCATCACTGTGGGGCAGAGTAAGCCAGCAGGAGAAATGAGAGAGTGCCTGCTGCTGAGCTCTGCTTCTATTTGCTCTTGATCGGTTCAGCAATTTTATTCATATGCAAATGAGCCCATGACATCATCAAGTCATGTTTGAGCACAGAGTACCTACTTTCCTTGGGTGATAGTTGGCAACACTGAATACAGATGCCTTGCTGTTGTCAGCATGTATGCAGTGCAGTGCTGTGGTTGTATTTAACTGTAAATACTGTAATCCAGACTCCAATGACCGGTGAAAAAATTGAAATTGCCTGAAGGCACTGTAACACAGTCTCATCTCCATATTTTTTTTCCCAATCTTTCCCTCTTGCATGACTCTCAAATGCTCTTTTTTTTCTATCTTGCTGTCATCTCGGGTTGTGTGGTGCCACTGCACCTAACATCGGAAAGGGAAAACATTTACCTGTTTTTATACAAATACAGTTACACCCCTTTGACTTTCTCATGTTATACCCATAAATGTCTGTCTGTTGCACCCACACAGCAGCGTTGCTACAAAGCCTATTCAACATTACCCGACCAAGCTTCAGTACTATAGTATGAAAACATTGACACTCATTTTTCATAAGCTTTATTTCTGGTGACATAACTGCTGCACGGGGTACGACGTCGCAGATGCAAAAATGCTTGTTTGTTTTTTACTTAAATTGTTTTCCCTACATTATGATCACATATAATTAAGCAAAAATCCAACTTAAAACCATGATAAAGAGTGTTAATGTTTCTTTACCTCGCCCTATTTGAAATCCTCTTAGCTATGAAGGAACACTGTTTAGCAGTCGTGCACCACTTCGTCTTGCTAATCATCCTCAACAAAGGGATAAAAGACATTATGAATATTTAATCAAGAATTTAGAAGCCAGTCCTGACAGTAAACATAATTGAATGAATCACATTTTCCTTTTGTTGGTCTTCAAAAGGAAAATGTGATTCATTTCACTGAAACATTCAGGACTGTTTAAATTGGCTGCCACATACATGAAATATAAAGTCCATACCTTTCTCTCCAGTGAGCTTCCATTGAATTATGAACACTTTGGCTGTGTAGAAACACTGAGTTTGGTTTCGGGAAAATGGATTATAATAACTTATATTATATTTATTCAGACACGCTATCAATAGCTATGCAGATTTTCTAAATGTAATGGTGTTACGGTGCATTGTGTTTTCACAAAACCGTGTGTAACGCAAAGGCAGATTGATAACAGCTGTGAAGCATGCAAAACATTTCCACAAGGCAGCAACTTTGTATTATATTTTCCCTCTCCAGAAATGTTTAATTGTATTATTTCACTTAAAGCACAAATGGGCTGTAGCACTCCAGAGCAGACAAATGCTGGCAAGACAAAAAGCCACTGCTGAAATGCCCCTTGCTGCCAGATAAATTCACAAAGGGGAGTGTGCAGGGGGGATGCTGTGTCATTTTTCATTTGGGGAGGACATGTTTGTTGCTGGCTTGGTTTTTGATGTTGGGAAGTTTTCCTTTGGGGATGTTTAAGGCAATACTGCTGCGATTAAATTTGAGAGTGGCAGACTCCAAACGCTCCCCTGGTCATTTGTGAGGTGTGTATGCTTTTAGCTGAATCCCGTACTACTTGCCATTCACTGTTGGAGTAATTTCCATTTACACTCAGTCAAAGATCAACAAGGATGACACACAGCATTCTGCAGCATCACATTTCTTACCTTGTCAGAGGTGAACTCGGAGTCCCTGGCAGACATGATTATTTAAATTTATGCTGCTTTTGTTGGTGCTTTTTTCTCTTCAGTCAAAGGAATGGGAGTAGTGTCTCAAGTATGATTCAGGCTTACTGAAAAATATTCTTTTTTGTCTGACTGAGGATCCTGTGTCTAGCACCTTCTGGGTTTTGATGTTCATGTTGATGTTTTTTACTGTTGAAAATGCACCAAATTTTCAGTTTGTGTAGAAGCAGTGCATGAATACCTCGTCATCACGTCTTTTCTTACAACCTTTGTTTGAAAGGATGAAAATGTCAGCGTTCTGCTTGATCACTGAAAGCAAAGATTCTCAAAAAAACTTGCCTTTAGTCTTCTTTGGTGATGCCATAGGGTAGTATTGCAGGTTGTTTTAATTCTGTCTTGAATTGCTTTGATTTCAAAAGAAATGTACATCTGTATTTACACTTTATTAGGTACACCTTGACAATACTGGGTTGGACTCTCCTTTTCCCTTTAAAACTGTCCTAATTCGTGTCCTAATTCTTCATGGCATAGATTCAGCAAGAGGCTGGAAACAATCCTCAAGACTTTTGGTCTTGGCATGAGAGCATCACACAGATGCTGCAGATGCAAATCTTTTGCTCCACCACATCACAAAGGTGCTCTGTTGGATTGAGATCTTGTGATTGTGGAGGCCATTTGAGCAAAGTGTTGTTCTTGTTCAAGAAACCAGTTTCAGATGATTTGGGCTTTTTGACATGGCACCGTGTCCTGCTGAAAGCAGCAATCAGAAGGCGTGCACTCTGTGGCCATAAAGGGATTGGCATGGTTGGTAATAATACTCAAGTAGGCTATAGCATTTAAACGATGGTACTAAGGCACCTAAAGTGTGCCCCACAAAGTACCGCCCACACATTACACCTCAATCAGCAGCCTGAGCCGCAAAAACAAGGCAGGATGGATCCAGGTTTTCATGGTTTTCATACCAAATTCAGACCAGTCATCTGAATGCTGCAGCAGAAATTGAGGCTCATCAGACCAGGCAACATTTTTCCAATTTTCTCCTTTTTAGGTTTGGTAAGTCTGTGTGAGCTGTAGCCTCAGTTTCTGTTCTTAGTTGACAGGACGGGCACCCGGTGTGGTCTTCTGCTGCTACTTCAGGTTCAAATTGATCTGCCTGCACAGATGCTCTTCTGCATATCCTGGTTGTAACGAGTGGCTATTCTGGTTACTGTTACCATCCTGTCAGCTCAGTGCAGTCTCACTTCTAGCAACAACAAGGCATTTTCACCCTGAGAACTCCCACTCACTGGATATTTTCTCTCTATCAGAACATTCTCTGTAAATCCTAGAAATGGCCGTGTGGAAAAAAATCCCAGTAGATCAGCAGTTCCTGAAATACTCAAACCAGCTCGTCTGGCACCAACAACCGTACCACATTCAAAGTCACTTAAACCACCGTTCTTCACGATTCTGATGCTCGGTTTGAACTGCAGCAGCTCGTCTTGACCCTTTCTACGTGTTTAAATGCTCGGAGTTTCTCCCACGGAATTGGATGATTTGTGATAATGAGCAATTGAACAGGTTTGCCTAATGAAGTGCTTCTCAGTGAATGTTTATTTCATAATTAGATCCCTTAAATCACTTTTCTTTTAAATTAGCACCGTATTCACATTACAGCCACATTATAGGTGGGTTGTTTTGTCCAAGCAATGTTTTTGTACACATACTCTTGAGTGTCTTTCCTCCAGCACAGAACAGAATGAGCCAAGGATCAGTCAACCAAGTCTATGACTAATGGATGAGGCCATGATGTCCAGACTTTTACTTCCTCTACAGCTCCGATAAACGAAAACAAAACACTGGTTCACGATTCTTCTAATGCAGCTCTTGCTATGCCCTTCCTGTGTGTCCTGAAATAGTATGTGCTTGCTCTGACCACAAAACACAGGACAGCAAATAACAGGAAGAGCATTAATTATTAGTTGCTGATTAAATTATTATGATTCTCTAACTGTTGCTTTTCACAATAATAAAAGAATTTAAAAAATGGCGACTTTAGTTTCTCGTTCAGTTTTTAATTCAGCGAGCATGCTATCATTTGCATCGCATATTGAACTTTAACGATTATTTAATTATTTAATCATTAAACTTATATTTAATGGCCTGTTCAGTGATCATCGAATAGTTTTGTAGAAAAAAATGAACATGTGGGTGTGAAATGTCTCCTAGCAACAGCCGCTGGTACCAGGAAGAAAACAGACTTATGCTGTGAGAAGAAACACTGGAAAGAATTTCAAAAAAGTAACTTATTTCAGGGCATCTCAGGGAGTCGGGGAATCTGACTTCTTTGAATTATTGTCACAGAAACATTGGAAACTCCGCTTTCTGAGTTCGAGTCCTCTTCAGCTCCGAAACGCTGATTTACTTCACTCAGCATAATGTTTGCTGATATAGAACTAAGAGGGCATTTTAGTGCGAGTCAATCAATGGTGCATTTTGTTATACGATGTGGTTAGATCAATCTTATGATTTGCGTCTATCCTATTAATGGGTACATAACCCCTTTGCAGTTTGTGAAAGTAATTACCAAACTGCTACATTACAAGTGAACACTTCCCTGCTGGGTATTAATCCTTTGGAGAGTAATAGAGAAAAATGTATTTGGGGAAATGGCACGCCATATGTGCGCTTGTTTCAAAAGTATCTGATTTAATAAGGGCCGTTTTTGTTTTTGAAACCACGTCCTTTTTTTTTTCACAGCAAGGTATATGTATCAATTACACACTATTCAGAGTTGTATTGACAAGTCCTCCCATGAAAGATTCAGCAGCAGCCCTGCCTGCTCACTTGGAGTTTCTTTTGTGAAGCTTCACAATACCACGAGTGTTGCTGTGTGCTGTCTAATTGTATTGCTGGAGATATAATGATAGAACACAGGCTACCCAAATTAATTGAGGCTTGCCAGTCACAGCACAAATTATGCAGCAAATGCTGCAGTGCTGCTTGTGTGAAAGTAACTGCACCAGAGCCAGCCATTACAGTCAATGTAGGTGTAGTTTATGATCTGATAAAGAGCATGTTGCACTTATGGAAAAAACAACAACAAAAACAACAAACAGACCCCTTTGTATATCTTGTGCAATAGGTGCAGTGGTGTGATATGACATTTCATGATTTGTAACCATATGTAAGGTTATTTTCAGTTAAATCAGATGCAGCGCCGCGACCTGTTGTGCTAATAAGAATATCAAAGTAACAGTTGGTACTTGTCTTCTTTGTGTGTGTGTGCCAGCTACAGCTCACTGATAATAAACCCTACTGAGCATAGTCTCCATTTGCAGAACTAACAGACACTTAAATCAATCAAATGACTCACAAATGATAACTTCACAACTTACATGTTACACATTATGATTTGCTCTTTGTAAGAATCAGAAATATGGCTAGAATAACAAGGCTTTTTTGTGCCTTTTTTCCCCCAGACACTAAAAACTGTTGCAAGGGCACCGTGCAGTGCATGATGTTTTACTGCCATCTGTTGCCAATACTTTCAGATGTTTCATGCAAAAGTAATATTTTAATGATTGTCCTCCTTTATTATTAGTTGTCTGCAGGGGACTGTGAAGAGGGAATGTTCTTATTGGATTGTAGAGACAAACACCCACCTTCAGGTTTAACAAATACCTCTGTGTAAAGGTGCAGTCCTGAAAATATTTGCAAGGTCCCTTAACATTCCAGGTAATATTTCAGTTGTGATCCTCCGGAAAGTTGCTGTAATGCAGTTGCACCTTAATTAGTCACACACCAGACGCAGTCTAAATGAGGATGTTAGAGATGACAAATCACTCATGATTAGAACATTAGCCAGATGAACAAATGCATAAATGATGATTGAGTTAGGAAAATGATCACAGCCATATTGTGGTGTGGTCTGTCTTTGGAGAAATATTTATCCGTCTCTGTTTGTTTACCTCAAACTGGAACTTTGCTGCGTGGGTCCTGTGAGACCCAGAAATGAATGGTGCACAAGGGGCCCAATAAGAAATCACAGTTTCTTCCCTACATTAGAGAAAACCACTGTTTCTTTTCCTTCTTATTCATTCATATGTTTGTTTGTTTGGTTTTGGGCTTGTGTGTATGTGTGTGGCGATTATAATGTGGAGCTGTAGGTCATATTTCTAGCTATCTACACCACATAAAGTAGTTGTACTCATTTTTAAAAATATATAAATAGTCACGTTTTCCTTAAAGCAAGACTATTGTAAATTAGCTTGCTGGAATATTAAATGTGCTCATAAGAACTCATCAAGTTCGCTTACTTTGTGTGCATGCTTTCCATATCTCCCAGGGACAGTTTTTGTAGCATCAGTAGCCCGAATAAAAGCTACTGTGGTAAGCACCAAAATATTCATCAAGCGCCCTCAGCAATAGAGGTTGTAATGATGTTGTGATGTTTCATACCTCGCAAAATGGTCCATTTTTGTTGCACAAAGATAAGGATTGATATATCGCACAACTCTATCCCTTTCATTAGGATCCAAGGAACAGCGGGGCAATATCCCAATGTAAGAGAGTGAGCTCACTGGAACACACTGAGCACCACCAGGATGTTAATGGATGTCTTTTGTGGACATTAGGTTGCCTTTCACATTTGCCAATGTAAATGTGCCTTAATTTATCAGTGAGTGTGTACAAAACGGCTCTTATGATTTCCACACCTGTAATTAGTCCTACCTGAAGTTGAGTATGATTGCCGCAGGGAGGTGTCCTGGAAGGCTGTTTCAAATTAGCAGGAGGGCGATTGCTCTGATTGTTTCCATCTGGCTATTAAAGCAGACGTTTGAGGGTTGTTCCTCATCAGTCATCATCGGTACAGTCAAAAAGAATGGCTGAATAAGTTACGAAATACACACAATCGTAGTTGTGTGGCGTGTTTACAGGCTGGTGGCAAAGAAACCCACAGAACACAAAGGGCATCACGCATTGCCGTGTTTACGTGTGTGGCGGAGAGCGTGCAACCTTTTGCATAATGTTGAGTCTTTTAAAGTGGCTTCTATTGTGTACTGCCAGCATAAGGCCGGTGATGAATTGGGGAGAGGGGATCACTTGACTTTGCCAGAGCTGGAATATGACACAAGTAGACCATCTACTTAACATTACGGCTGCAACATTAATGACTACTACAATTGTATATTTCCCCAGAGAGACGCTGAGGGTCAAATGATAAAATTATCTTCCTTCTCATTAGGTTTGTAATGTATATCTAGTTTGTGCCCTCGTTTTTATCATTAATTAATCCTGAATGACATAATGAGCACTCATACCCATAATCATGTTTTTGGCCTATTGTTATCATTGTTATCAGTAGTAGCAGTGGTAGAAAATCATAGAAAATGTTATTAAAACTGGTATTTATGTCACAGATCATGTACCTGGTTATGATTGGTGATCTCACTCTGTGGTTTTTCTTTAGGCACTCCATAGGTACTGTTGCATTACTGTGTCCATTTCAATTTGGCTGAGAAACACAACTACTTACAGAAAATAAAAAGCACTGCAGCACTGAGCCAAAACCTGTTTCTGGCTTTCTTATTTAAATCCAAAACTGGGGAAAACATTGCCTGTTTTTTCTTGTCTCTCCTGGGTTTAGGGTGAGAGCTTGTGATACAAACGGACCATTACTTCAGACCCAGTGTGCCAGTGCATAAAGTGTCTTATAAAACGATGTGTAATGTATATCTAGTAAGTTTATGGAATATTCTCCATGGTCACATTAGGAGCTTCACTGCTGTCTGCTCTGTTTGTTTCTCCATCAGAGCCTTTTCCACACTTTGTTGGCGTTATTGTGAGTATCAGACATGGCAGGGAGAGGGCTTCCTAACTTACCCCTGGTTTCTGTGTCTTCTCTTTTAACAGATACAATCTGCCTGTTGGCAAACAAGGAGGCCCGTGTATGATTGAAATAGCTGCAGATAATGGCACGGCTCAGCATCTCGAGGAGTACATCTCATACCCTGTGTCACAGGTATCCTGACTTCTCTGCACTCAAATCTACCCTTTGTACAACCATCATCTCATTTCAAACACATAATTATCTCTCAGTTATCTTATTCCTTTTACAGCACAGTTTGCCTTAAAAACATTGAAATGTTGGTACAGCAGTAATATCATCGCCCGTGGATCCCGATATTCTTCAGTAAATAATAATAATTAAAGAAATATGCATGTATTTCCATCGAGAGCCATTCCAGCATTTAAACGCTGCTCTAATAATGAATGCCACAAAGCCATCAGTGGCTTTTAGTTTTTGTAGCAGGGTTGTTTGTCAATGTCTTTGCTTATATAAAGGCTGCATTGTTATCTAAAATTTCTGAAATCTGCTAAATGTCATTGTGACAATTATGAAGTAAAACAGTATAAATGCAGCATTAATGTTAAAGAGCAACACAGGAAATATGCCCTGGCATTTATGTCATATAGACCGATGATGTTTACTGGCAATTTTTTTTCCCTGACATCCCTGCATTTTTGTCCCACAGCCCTATACATTTGGCACCCCCACAGTGCCAACAGACTCGCCACATTCAAATAAACAACTTATAGAACTCATGACAGCAGGGCCATCAGTAGATTGACTGTATGTTGTTGTGTGCTGCCAAAGCCCATTGCTTTATGAATACAAAACAGGCTTCCATTTAGAAAAAAGTGCATCTTTTACAGTATTATCTATAGATAATCACAATTGGCAAACATGTAAGCCACATCAAGCTTGTTCTATTATTAATCACAGGCTGGTCTTTTTTTTTCTGGCTCATTAATTTGATTAACAACACCTATATTTGTTATTAATTAATAATTTTGCTTTCACATTCAAATATGCAGAGAGAGTCTCAACCTTCCCACTGGCCCAACATGCCTCCCACTCCTCAGTGTGATTTATGGTCTTCTAATTTGAGATGCCAACATGTTTCTTTGTTCCTCATTCATTACACGAGCACTATCTTTGCTACAATTAGACATCACAGTGCTAAACATTTTCTTGTATTGTCAGGTTTAAAGATGAAGTGAATGAGTGTGTTTCTAAAAATAAAAAAATACTACTTACACTTACACTTACACGCTGTGTATATTTGTGGATAAACAATACCAGTAAAAAGCTACTTGTAGTGTTTTGTATCAAATGAAGATCTTAAAAATGTCTTGGAAACAAATATGTGCTTTAGTTATTTGTGTTGTATTTGTGTTGGCTTTATCTGACACTGTCAGCCAAGAGAAGAAGTGAGTGGGCTCAAAACTAAAGCCAGCTGTAGACTTCAGAGAGAGATAGCTGCTGTCACTTTCCAGTCTAGACTGCCGAGGCTAATCAGACAGCTTAGCAGATGTTGGTGAAGCAATATTGCCATCTATTTCACTGTTAGTATATGTCAAATTAGAAGTATCTTGATTTCTCACTAAACACTGTTATCTAGTTACTCAGGGCTGTGGCAAAGTGGCAGGCTGTAGTTTTCATTTTGGATCAGTTTCTTTTTAATTAGTACAAAGACAGGATACACCCAGCTATAGAGCTACTGTGTCAGGGTTCACAGCAGGCTTGCTGCTCTACTGGTGTATGAGACCAGATTGCATTCAATGCCCAGTAGCCGGTGCCGTAGGGGTATAATTACTCATAGATAAAGGGAATGAAGGTATACATGTAGATATATAAATACTAATAATATGGCAATCTTAAAATAATGTGGTGAAATGTAGTTGTTATTGCAGTACATTAAAGTGCTTAATAAGCAACATCAGTTAGTGTAGGAAGTAAGTTTCCTCAGTCTGGCTTGTTGCACTTTTCATGTTTACATTCTACACTGGTTATAGTTTTGTATTCTGTGTATATAAAGCTTTATTCTGGTTATATTTTTTATAGCTGTTGGTTTTCTCTGTCTTCTTGTTTTTGACGTTTTGTTACATGTATTTATATTTACATTTTCTTGACATTTTTGATTCATGTTAAACTAAACAGCACCACGTAGACCTAAGGGCAATGATCATTTCGCATACCCTTCACATACGTAATCATGGTTAGGCTCTAACCTGAAGGCCAGTATTTTTTTCATCAGACAAAGGAAACAATCAAACTTTTTTGAAGCATTAAATGAACATATCTATTTTCTGGCTTTGAAATATTACCTCTACTTATTCACACTCTATCCAGTATTTACTAAGCAGAGCAAATTGGCTTTAAGCCGCAATCAGAAAAAGTGCAGATTGGAGTAGCAATTTAAGCCAGCGAGTCAAACGAACAATTGCCAAATTTCTGAAAACAAAAGCACTTAGTTGATTCCAGTAATGATCAAAAAAATTTACCAAGGGCAGTACAAATTAGCACAGGGTCACAGACATGCATGAGTAACCTGCCGTCAGCACAAATACAGTTACTTTTAATCTGACAGGCATAATATACGCATGTGTTTTAAGGTGTTTGTGTACAACTTCTGATAAATACTACAAAGGGTCATTTGTAGTACCATAAGTAGTAGGATTGATGTGTGTGTGCGTGCGTGCACGTGCGCTCTCCATGGTCCTGAATTGTGGAGGGAAAAAAAGAAGAAATAACTTGAAAATTCAATCTGAAGATTTCATGTGTGTCATGAAATATTTGTTGGTGTGAGGCATGCCATGAGGCCCTGTGACATTTGTAAAAGTAAGAGTCAGATCTTGTTTGACCCCTTTAGAAGAACGAGAGGGAGAAAATGAAATGAAGGTTTGGAAGCAGTGGGCTCGCTGTGAATTCTGTTTGGAGGTTTTAGGTCTTCCTTGATTTTTTCCAGCGTGTTTTTCTTTTAATATATATAACAATGTATCTGTAGCAATCTATAAGCTGTGATAATGTCCCCCTACTGCCAATCAAAAAGAAACACATGTAGCCCTTTTGACACACCCTCTCTTTTCTTGTTATAGCAGCAACTAGTGAAACCATGCAAAGTGTTAAAAGACAGAAATATTGTTTCTTTATTAGATAATGGTGCAATTACTAAAGCATTTTAAATAATCCCCTTGCCAAATGCTGTGGTCCGAAAGGGAAACACCTTCAAATATATATTCAATAAGGCTATCCACAAATAAAACACGGCCTTGGCTTTTAAACTTTTCACTATGCATCTTGAGTAAATCCACACAGTATGTTTTTTTCCTTGCCCAAAGATGGTTCGCACTAGCCCAAAGGCATAGTTAACCTCGCCCCAAGGTTTTTGTCTGTTTTTATTGTGGCCAAGTTTTACTCATCTAAACTGGCCTTACATGTGCATAAGAAGAATATGAAACAGATTCCACACTGCCTAGCCCTGCCTTCAAATAAAATTCGAAAATGAGCACACTGCTCGTGTGAAAGCGGTGCTGTGGGTCCACTTACAAAGTCATGAATTTTACATTAGTGGGGCTTTTCAAATGGACTCTTCTCATAAACATGGTAAACATGCTTGAAGGCACCATAAAGTCATACATTATCATCAGCCCATCATCATCACACAGCTACAGTGAATCACATACAAGCACAGTTTAGCATGTTTTAAAAGCAGCCATCACGCGCTGCTTGTTTTATATGAATCCTAAGCTTTTTTAAAGATACTTTCAAGGTCCTTACAAGTGTGGCTTCATTGCACATACATTCACAGGAACCCTGTCATGCATGTCTCTTTATAGGCTTTTAAATCTGCAGCGGTTATGTCATTTAAAGCTTGTATTGAGCCAACGTCCTAAATGATAATGTGGTCTAACACTTAAGTGTCCCTTCACTGAACACCTCCACTTCAGCTGTCCAACACTTCCTCCGATGCCAGCAAGCAGTTATGACGAGTGCCAAGGATGTATAAATTCTGACATGACTGATGTGATTTTGTAATGGCAGAGACGAAACTGGAAACAGTAATATTCAGTGTACTTTGAGCTCTTCATACTGTTAACATCCAGTATATTACATGACAAGGTTGCATTTTATCACTAGTGGCAAGTGGCAAATGAGCTTTTTTAATCTCGTAGTTAACATCCGGTGTCCATAATTTGACTCAGAAATGTTCACATCAACACATTTCTCTTTTATTATAGTTTGTTTTGTTTTATTACCCATAAGACCTCAGAGTAAACCACAGGAACAGTTAGAATCTTTTAGGACAGAACTTGAAATCTTCTGTAGGTTGAAGAGAAATGACAAAATGTAAAGGAAGGAAATTTATACAGTACGATGGAATAAAATATAGGCACTTTTATGCTTATGTGATGTACTCGTTTGTAGCATTTTTGCAGACACAGCTGCAGTTGTTAAGTTGACTGTTACAAAAGAATAAGTTACAGGTTCACACAATTTCTCTATATTAGCCAAATGTTACCCAATTACCGCACATCAAAGGAACCTACCAGTGTTTTTTGTTTTTTTAATGATCATTATCTCTAGATATGTGACATCCAAAGAACTGAAAAAGAAAACATTACTCGGTGCTCATATTTCTCTAAACTCACGAACGCATTAATTTTGATGGTTAGTCTCACATTAAACATGGAATACATTAAATGCCCAGAATCCTCACTTCCCTTGCACCCACTGTTTTTTTCCACACGCCATCCACTGCCTTTAATTACCCATTAACTTCACAACTGGAGGATAAGTTTTAACATAACAGTTAAAAAAGGCACAACATTTAAAACAAACAAACAAACAAAAAACAAACATGGGGTCTAGTGTAATAATGTAACAGATAGTGTAACTGACTTATTAACAAGAATAAAAGTTAGAGTCTAGGTGATACTAATACCGCATTACACCAGAGGGTAACAGTAGCTGAGTCTGTTATCTTTCTTCTTCATCATCTCAGGATACATTAAGGTCCTAATAATGTAATAGCAGTAATAATTTCACACACACACACACACACACACACACACACACACACACACACACACACACACACACACACACACACACACACACACACACTGTGTTTTCATACCTTTGTGGGGACATCTAATTGACATAATGCTTTCCCTAGCTGCTTACCATAATATATACTGCTGATCACTTATGTGTGTTAATTATTTATTTATTTATTTATTTTACAGGGGACCTTTGGACCCATATTTCTTGGGGATGTTTCATCTCGGTGGGACATGCATGACAAGAGTGAAAAAGCAGAGAAGAGATTCATTGGTTGTATCAGAGAACTTCAGGTCAACTCAAAGGAGATTTACCTGATGGGTGAGGCAGTTAGAGGGAGAAATATCAAGAACTGTGACCCTCCTGTCTGCCAGCACTTTCCTTGTCGTAATGGAGGAACTTGTATCAGGTAACGGGTCACTTTTTACCCTATTAAAGTTTACTTAATTATCTTTAAACCTGAAAGGCACAAAGAATATAAGAAATCCAACTGTCCTTCTTTATGGAGTAATAATACATTGGACTCAGTAACTTGACGTGAACTGCACCAGATTTGTATAGAAGACTGAAATTTCCAGAATCAAAAACCAAGAAAAAAAGAAAATAAATAAATCAGTATATAAATTAGAATGCCATTACATGCATAACTTGAATGTATCACATAAAATAATGTAATTGAAACCAATGTTGGTATTTATGTAAATATGGCTATTCACTAACCAATTCTTAATGCAAAACTCATCAGTTGTCAGCCTTATTATATCAGCACTGATCTAATTCCAGTGTGGGCGTACTGGAGGGTAGCTGTGCTCTATGGAACATTGGCTTGTGCCGTGCTATCAGTGCAAAAACAACAAACAAACAAACCAAAAAAAATTGTAACTTGATTTTTTGTTTTATTAAGCGAGAAAAATATTTGGCAATTTCTATGATAAACTGTCATCACACGACAGACATTTTTGTCTAGTTTTGATCTAAATTAGCAATTTCTGCTCTTTCTTGTATTCTAGCCACAATGATGCGCGTTATGAGTCATTGAAATGTCTGTAATGACGTCTGGAGCAGGCGGGTCAAGAACACTTCATAATGCTGTCTTTCTGCAGTAAACAAAAATAATTTCAATTAGCAAGCTGATTTATTTTTCTTCTTTTAATGGATGATGGCCTTCTCAGAAAGCTTGTACCAAAACACTGATTGCACTATGAACAACACAAAGAAAGGGGGTTCAGGTGAAAAAGCAACTGCTGGCTTTATTATATTGCTTTCCCTCAGCTTTTCCATGTCATGGATTCAAAAAGGTGCTGGGAACATTCCTCAGAGGTTTTGGTCCATATCTTTATGATATCATCACACAGTTGCTGCAGATTTGTTGGCAGCACATCCATGATGCCAATCTGCTATTCTGCTTCCCTAAGAATCTCTATTGAATCAAAATCTGGTGACCTTTGGGTACAGTGAACCCATTGTCATGTCCAAGAAAGCAGTTTGAGCTTTGCGACATGGCAAATTATCCTGCTTGAAGCAGCAATCAGAAGATGAGTACACTGTGGTCATAAATTGATGGGTATGGTCAGCAATAATACTCAGGTAGGCTGTAACATTTAAAAGATGTTTACCTGAGGCCCAGGTATGTCAAGAAAAAACCCTTGCCGCTATAAAAATGATGGTCTTACCAAAAATAAACTATTTATTCTCAATGATCCCAACTAAACCGCCACAAGATTGGTTCAGATCTCTAGATTCATGTATGTCCAAATTCCTTTGGAAAGATAAACCCCCACGTATAAGCTTAAAAACACTACAAAAGACCAAGGATAAAGGAGGATTAGAACTACCTAACTTTCGGCACTACTTCTTAGCCAACAGGCTTCAATTTATCTCAGGATGGCTAAAACATACCCTCTTAGATGAACCTTGGCTAGATGTAGAACAAGCACTTTGCAATAATCTAGAGATTTCAGACCTACCATTTATCAGCTCAAACATCCATGAATGAATGCTTCAAAAGCATCAACATCAGCTCTTCTCTGACAGCATGGTGGGAGTTTCTAAAATTGACGGAGTCTTCATTAATCCCATGCAAACGTACACCTATCTGGAACAACCCTGACATATTACAAAACAATAATATGATAAACTTTCCAGATTGGAGTGATAAAGGAATCAAATATTTAGAACATATATTAGAAGGAACAGAATTTATTTCATTTGACGGACTAGTTACACAATATGGGATCAACAAGAAAAGATTTTTAGAATATCAACAAATTAAATCCATAGTAAAAAAGAAATTTAAACCAGATCAAGTTGAACTACAAACACCACCAAGTGTGGTTCAATTTCTTACTCTTAAAACCCCAAAATTACTATCCAAAATATACAGAATGCTTTCTAAAACAGATGAATCAATATCACTTCCTATTGCAAAATGGGAAGCGGATTTATCAGTTAACTTAGACCTAAACTTCTGGTCTCAGATTTGCTTAAAAACCTTTCATCTAATTAGAAATCCCAGTCTTCAATTAATTCAATACAAAATATTACATAGAGTGCACTATACAGGGCATCGGATGTTCAAGATGGGCTTTACGTCTACCAACAACTGCTCACACTGCCAAACCAATTCACCGGACAATTATATCCACGCTCTTTGGTTCTGTCCACCAGTTCAGAAGTTTTGGCGCGAGATATGTGAAGACTTATCGAAGTGTCTGAAATGTAACATTCCAACTTCCCCCTTAGTGTGTTTGTTGGGCAGCTTAGATAATGTCACTTCAGAAAAGAATATAGCCCATATGGTTTTCACTGCCCTATGCATAGCCAAGAAAACAGTCCTCATGAACTGGAAAAATAAAAATAATCTTAATTCTAACCAATATAGAAATTATCTATTAGATTACATTAGTCTTGATACAGCCTCTGCCACCACATCAGATCAATTGCTCTGGGCTCCTTTGATCAGCTCCATCCCCTAGTGGGGGTGGGGGGTCATAGTTTGGTCCCGCCTTCACTGTTGTGATTGGTGTGGGGGTAGGGACAGGCTTAGGGTGTCGGGGGGTTCCCCAGGAGCATCTTCCTTGGAGGGCTCAACCCGGGGTTGCGGTCATGGCCTATTAAGGGCTCTGTTGGCTCTTAGGTGATGGTTTCCTCGTGGCTGCGTGCAGCGGGGCTAGGGGAGGGTCTGTGCTGACAGACGTGGGTTACTGACCTGGTAGCCTGGCTGCCCCTGGGTGGGTCCAGGACGGACGTGGGGTTCTGGGGGTGCTCGGTCTCTGGGCTGGGGCCCTGGCTGGGCCTTGGGGGCTTGGGTCCTGGTTGGTGTGTTGCCGGGGTTGTGGGCGGGTGGGTGTATGGGGCCCCAGCCCTGGCGCAGGGTCCGCCAGTGCATCAAGCCACCTGGGGGGCTCTTCAGCTGGTGGGGGAGGCTGTTACATCTTGCAGGAGGTCTCCTCTCTTCAGGAACTCACTCTGCAGGAGTGGGAGATACAGGAGAGGTGGAGGAAGATCTCAGCCTGGGCGTCTATTGTTTTGTGTAGTCTGGAAGATGAGTGGATGATGGGGTGGGTGCAGTTTTCTCTGTGGTGGGCTGTCCCGGGCTCTGTGGGGCCAGGCGGCGCGGCTGAACCGGGCCCTGGTCCGGATGGGCCTGGGACCCCTTAAATACAAGCGCGCTCATGCTCACAGGTGTACACACGGGTGCTCACACACACAAACAACACCCTTTTTGGCTCCTACCTCAAAGCACACTGTGCGCTGTCCATCTTACGTGCTGCACAATAATGTTTAGTATTTACTGTTATATTCCCATAGATCATCGTGATGTTGTTTATTCTATTGCTTTCTTTTTCTTCTGCTTGTTTTCTCTCTTTTCTTTCTCAACAGGTGATCCAGGTGATTGATATATGTATTTTTTTGTCTGCTTATTTTGTTGGTTTTTGTTTTTGCCCTTCGTCCCTCTTCTCCGCTGTTTTTCTTTCCCTCTTTCTTTCTCCCCTTTCTTTTCCCCAGTCAAGTCTGTCCCGTATTTAGCAAGTGAAAATAAAATAAAATAAACAATAAAAGGTGAATCAAATAGACCATAACGGCAAGGCTGGGATGGTCTATTTGGTAAAGTAAATCCGTTGGGCATCTTTCTTCGCCTTTAGACAATAATTCTGATGGCAAAAGAGCCAAACGGGACAGGCAAAAACCGTCATTAAACCACCAGCAGCAGCAGCCTGAATCATTAATTCAAAGCAGGATGGATCTGATTAACATGTTTTTATGTTATATACCCCACATTTTGACCCAACCATCTAAATGTCACAACAGAAATTCAAGACTCAACTGAACAGGGAAGGTTTATCCAATTTGCGACTATCAAATTTTGATGATGCAGTGTGAAATAGCTTCAGTTTCCTCTTCTTAGCTGAGGATGAGTGGCATCTTGTGTGGTTTTCTGCTGTTGTAGCCCATCTGCTTCAAGGTTTGATGTGCTTTCAGAGATGCTCTTCTGCATGCATTGGCCATAATTAGTGGGAGGATTTTTGTGTTACTGTTGCCTTCCTGTCAGCTCAAAACAGTCTGACCGTATTCCTCTGATCTCTGGCATCAACAAGGCATTTCCCCCCTGAGAACTCCCACTCACTGAATGTTTTCTTTTTTTCAGATCATCCATTCTCTGTAAACCTTAGAGATGGCCATGTGGGCAAATCCCAGTAGATTAGGACTTTCTGAAATACTCAGGCTTGCCCTGCTGGCACCAACAACCATGCCAGGTTCAAAGTCACTTAAATCACCTTTCTTCGCGATTCTGATGCTCAGTTTGAACTGCAGCAGCTCGTCTTGACCGTGTCTACGTGTTTAAATGCTCTGAGTTTCTCCCACAGTATTGGATGATTTGTGTTAATGAGCAATTGAACAGGTTTGCCTAATGAAGTGCTTCTCAGTGAATGCATACTTCATAATTAGATCCTTTAAATCACTTTTCTTTTAAATTAGCAACATATTCACATTACATCTACATTACAGGTGGGTTGTTTTGCAAGCAATGTATTTGTACACATACTCTTGGGTGTCTTTCTCCAGCACAGTATGATATGTGAAAAGAGCAAGCCAAGGATCAGTCAACCAAGTCTATGACTTATGGATGAGGCCATGATGTCCAGACTTTTACTTCCTCTAAAGCTTCAATAAAAACACTGGACCCACAGTTCTTGTGATGCAGCTTTTGTTATGCTCTTCCTGTGTGGTAAATGTCTACATCTCTACATCATCCCAGAGTCTGTAACATTTGTTCTATTGAGAATTTCAAAATTTGAACTTATGAGTATTCTGCCTCAGGTCTCAAATCTCCTGAAATAACATGTTCTTGCTCTGAAAAGTCGATGTAAAACACAGGACAGTAAATAACAGGAAGTGCTGCTGCTTGAGTTCCTGCCATGTGATTGTTTGATTAGATATTTGCATATTTTGCATTGACAGCCAGTTGAACAGGTGCACCTCACAAATTGGCCAGTTAGTGTGTTTTGGTCTGTTTAGAGCTGTGATTTCTTCTAAGGGAAATGGATCCATTTGTCTCAGGTGTACTATTTAGCCTATTTTCTCTGAGCTTATTGTTTTGGGTTTTACGAGCCAAGATTTTAAATCTGACTTTATTGGTGTCATCAGTGCAGTCAGCTGTTTTCAGCTAAAAGGCTCTAAAATCTTATTTTCCATTGTCTGTCAAATATTACGACAAGAGGTATCAACCAGCAGGTAAACATACATTTACTGGATGACGGGAGTTATTTCTCCTGGGAAATGATGAAGTCAAATGAGAGAGAAAAGAAAAGAGATATTGGATTTTAATTCATCAGGTCATCAGAATGTGTCGCAAATGAAATACAGCGTAACATCTGCTGGATGTGTGATCTTCTGTCATCTTGAAAGGAGGCTGGAAAGATGACACATGGGTGTTGTTTACAGCTTCAAATTAAAATCTCCCTAAAAGAGTAATGTAGCCATGGCCAGTTAATTTTCGCTTTTTCGTGTCAATTTTCTCTTGTCCACTAAAGGCAATCGCTACGCCAAGTTAGTCCTGCATGCCGAGGCGAATATGCAAAGATCTGCTCTTCCTTTATCTTTATCTAGTGCAGCTCATCAGACTGCCATCAGGCCCCACTTACCAGCCATTTTGCCTGTCTTTTTAAATATGCATTAACTACACATGATGCTCTTTCACCTTAGGTAATCCAGAAAATAGTTGCTCTAAATGCCTTCTTCATTGTGTTATGACACTATCAATTAACAGATGCATTTATTCAACAGGAAATGAAAAAGGACACCATGAATATTGGAATGTGAATAGCTCCAAGAATACCAATTAAGAGCTGGTGGCATTGGCTTGTCATGTGCGAGAGACTGGGCCTTGCAATTATCTGTGTGATGAATACGCGTTATTGCAGTATCCTCTTGAACCCCACAGCATGCGGAGGTCACCAGGAGTTCAGAGAGCTCTGGTCTATGTGGTAGTTGCCCTGAATTGCACTACTGCAACATAATAAGATGAATAAGGACTTTTATCAGAAGTTCAGTTGGGGTGATTTTTACCACTGCCTGCTTTTAATGTGGCTCCTGTTCATTTAGGCAAGTAGAAATATCAATATTAAACCCAAGAGGATAATGGCTTGTGGCTGCTGTGTGATACATACACATTAACCAGCCAGGCAATCAGCACCTGAAAACTGTGTCCTTTTTATCTTCAGTGCCAGCCCTGCGATGGTTGATATCTGTGTCGTTTATAAATCTCGGCTGCAGGTCACACAGGCAGATGTTATTAGACCGAGTGTCAATGCAGTTTATTTTCAAGACATATACACGCATATAATCCTATTTTCAAAAAGGTTAGAAGACAGTGTAAATATAAGCAGAATGCATGGATTTGCAAGTCATTTTAATACTTTGCTTTATTGATAACAGCATTAACATTCTGTTTATATTTCAGCTGTTACTTGCCGATATTATACAGACTTCTACCACACAATTGTGTCAATGGCTTCCAGCTTTGCATTCAGAGACTTCTTTAGATTCCGTGATTTATTTAATGATATTATGCACCTTGCATAATTAAATAGCCGCATTAATTGTGCACACAAACAATATTCTTAAATTGTTGAACTGTTCGCCCACACTGTGTTTTACAGCACCCTGAACCCATCTCCATAGTTACTTCTGAAAGCCTCTCTGCGATCCTCTTTTTATACCCATTTATTGTTTAATTGGAGGTAAATGCGCAGACCTGATTTCATACAGTTAGATAATAAGTCAAAAGGCATCATGATGATTAGATAGTTTTTTAAATAAGTGTCTTGTCCCTGGATACTCTTCTCCCTGACTGTGAGTGTCCTGCTGGGGTGCTGATGCTGATGGCATCCCAGTATGCCTCTCTCTGTGCGTGCGCTGAACCTTTTGAGTGAGCAGTTGGCAGCGCCTGAGGGTGTCTGTGGTTAGGCTGCGAGCATTAGGAACCGATGTTTACTCTCCCCAGCGAGGTCCTATTTTGTCTTTTTGTGCTTATATCTAGGCCTTGTTTGTCGCATAAGCAAAATTTGATTTCAAGGACTTTGGAAAGTAATACGGCAAATAATTTTCTTTATAAAATAACAGCTTTTATACTGCTTTTTTAACCATAACACAGGATTGTATCCCTCTGTCTTTGTCTAATTTAAAATTTCCACAATGATCTCAAACAAGTAAGTGGGGCAGATAGCATGACAGGAAAAAAAATTAAAAAAAATCAAGTTAGGGGGCAAAGAATTTTTTTCTCAGCCCTTTAAGCTTATTATCCAACATGTCAAGCTACTTCTTTAAGTCCATCTATCAAACCGGTAAAGTACAGTTGATGAGAGCTCTAACAAGGATGAAAATGACCCCAAAACCTAAAACTTGAGCTATAAAACCAAAGCTGAATTAGATGAAACATACTGAAATTCTGAAGGTAACTGCTGAGTTAGAAAATGATTCTCTGTGAGCCTGTAACTCTGACGAACACATTTCTAATAAAAGCATTTCTGATTTATTGTTAATGGAAACTTATTGATTGCAGCTGCTTTAGTGTATTCATCATGGAGTGAGATTGTGTGATCTTCTCAGGGAAGTAAAAGGAAACGAGCTGATGGTCTACAAGGATAATATAGGATAAGGATAAAATGAACAGAGCACATTGTATTCACACTCAGAGGAGAATATGTGCTAATTGGTTGAAGTAGAGATGGCGCTTTGCTGATTCTGTGGTGGCCGTGTTTTGGTAGCACTCAGTCCTCCTCATAAGTTCACTTCTGGCAAGTGTTCTTCACAAAGAAAGTGCAACTAATTTTACCTTAATCAGACCTCCAGCTATGCTTGTTTCAAAGTATCTATAAAATAACTCAAGGTCCAAGAAACAATTATTCCACTTCAACATAAGAAGTATTCTGAGCACAGTTGTGGTCTCAGAAGGATATTTCCAAAGAAAGCTCGCTCATTACAGACTTTATTGCATTTGCGTCTTTGAATTTTGGAGGACGAGTGCGTTCAAAACAATTCTGTGAAGATTTTTTTGTTAACTTAATTTTTATGTTGGTTTGTTTGCACTAGTAAACATGTTTAAAATAAGTTCCTGTATAACCTTGACATATTATAAGTAACAAATAATGATAATAGGTAAATGGAAGCAAGTTGCACACAACTCAATATGAAAGGAAAATGGCATTCAGCATTTAAATTTCCCGTGAGATCTGTTTTTTTTTTTATCATTATTTTGACTCTAAATAAAGTGTAATGAAATACAATAGAGATTTTAACATGACATCTGTATCTCTCTATTGCTCTTACTAAATTCATCAATTAAGACTAAAACGCTAATGTGTTAATCAGTCTCTCAGTACTTTTTTAACACCCCCATCTAATGCTTCCTGCTGAAGATGTAAATCTTTTAAAAGGAGCCACATTTTAAATGTAGGTTAATTCTTCTTAAAGGCTAACAGATTTCCTGAAACAGCTGTGCGCTGTCACTCAAGCAGCAATAAATCCTGCATTTGCTGAGCGCTAACATGAGTTGTGGACAGATTTGATGCTCGATTGGCCTAAATATTGACTAAAATATTGATTTACTATTGACTTAAAGTAATCTGCAGCGGTCATGTTCATTGCATTTAACTACCCTGAAAACACCAGTTCAGTGACGCTGGTCTTTCGTGTGTGAGAGGAAAAAACAGCTCAGTGAAAAAGGTTTCGGTAGGCTTTGTTGGCAGAAATAAAATAATGTACGGCAATATTTTTTTTTTTAAATTAGGATTGGTAGTTGTGTTATGTTTCATAATGAAACAACTGAAGATTCTTGACATCAAGTATTGTTTTTGACGACTACCTCTTAGCCACAGTGTTTCTGGTTAGCCGGAATTCAAAATTGTAATGTTTTGAAGTTTGTTTATACCAGATTTCTCAGCAGAGTCAGTCGGCAGGAATGATTATGTGACTTTGTGAATGCTTCCTCAATGTGTTGCTGCCATGGAGAAAATAATGTCTCCTGTAGAACAGCTAAGAATTACAGCTGTCATGGATGATGAGCTCAAAAAGAGAGAAATTGATTGTATCGCTTTAAGAGCCTGACAGTGTGAGTGTGTGACAGATAGGCACAGGACACACAAATGTGAGTTTTACATGATGAGGACTCGCTTCACTTTGGGTTAATGTTATCTCTTGAAAACTTTCCAACAACTCAGCAGGATAAGTGCAACATGTTTCATCTCCTAAAAAGTGTTTTCCTCAAACTCTCTTAGAAAGAAGGTAGCTTTACCAACATGCTCATGTCCTTGCAAAATAATAATGATGACAAAATGTGTTGGTTACTTTTCGGTTGTTACAGGCTAGAAATGTTGTTATTTCACCTTTCATATATAGATAGGCCTATTTTTCTGCTGGTTCTTCAAAATCCCTGCAAGATTAAACAAAGTTAGGACATTTACACTGTAAATGTCCAAAAGGCTTTTGATCAGTGCCATCATCAGACACTTTGTTAGGTCCACCTGTTTAACTGCTCATAAACGCAAGCATCTAATCAGCCAATCACATGACATGACATGTTTATATTGTCAAGACAACCTGCTGAAGTTGAAATCGAGCATCATAATGATGAAGTGACTTTGACTTTAGGTGACTTTGAATGTGTCATGGTTTTTAGTGGCAGACGGACTGGTCTGAGTATTTCACATCTACTGGGATGGCTGATAACAGGCTGATAGGAAGGCAACAGTAACTCGCATAACCATTAAGACCACCACACTGGATGTGGTCTTCTGCTGCAGAAGCTGTTGTGCTGCGTCTGCACTTTTGGGATGTGATAGAACAGGAAATTTTTATAAAGGATGTTCAACCAACAAATCTAAAGCAACTTTGTGATGCTGTCGCGTCTATATGGACCAAAACTTATGAGGAATGTTTCCAGCACCTTATTGAATCCATGCTATAAGAAATTGAGGTGCACAGGAAAGGGAACTCCAACCCATTACTACCAAGGTGTATGTAATAATGTTTCCCTAAGTGTATTTTATGTTCAAAATCCCTTGGCCAAAGATAATTAGAAGTCAGCTTACAAAACACTGTGGAAACACAAATATATTGGGTATGTATTTAGTGTATGAAAAGATGACATGTTTGAAATATTTTGTAATGAAAAGAATCCCAGAGGTACTGTACTGAACGTTGCTGTGTAACTAACATTTTATCATGGGAAATATATCCAGCCGGTGCCATGCAGCTCTTTACACAAACGTCCTTTTAGTGCAAAGTAAATGTTCATATCAGACATGAGGAGCAAATAAAAACTGTGTGAAAACTACGCTGCATACAGTTACTCTACAGTCAACTTAAATGCAATTATTGTCTGAGGTTAAGATTCAAGACAGAAAACACTGTGAAATCTGTACAGCAGCATAGATTTTTTTAAAATTATTATTTCTTTCATGCACATTTATGCATGCGTGTGTGCTCCAGATTATCATTAATTATCATTTTTTGCTTGTTTCAGATATTTTTCTGTGAGTAATACTTCAAATAAAACGTTCGCTTTTTCTTTCTTTAGTGTTCTCCTAAACACTGTATGTTCAGTGAGTTCTTGTTTCCTGTTGCAGTGTCACAGAGCAGCAACAAAACGCTCAAGTTTTTGTCCGTTATCGGTCCACTGTGTGCCGTGGACAAAGATAATACACAAGTTTATCACTCTCAGCTCTTACTACACACAGTTTGTTTAAATCACAGCATCTCTGACACGAATGGTAAATATAAACCTCGGTGTTACTGCTGATCAGATTGGCTGTTTGTCAGTGTAACGGGCCCGGGGTTGATGTGACTTTTATTCACTTATCATTTGAAATATGGGTTTGCATTCGATTTGTCCATAAACTGTGTCATTCTGGGCCTCCCGCTTTATCAGTGCAGCATGGGTCTAAATGCAAACACAGTCTTTGTGCAGTGTAGCTCCTCTCGTATGAGGTGCACTCTCCACACTCCTTTTCTGTGTTTTTATTAAACATTGGAAATTTCTTGCTGGTTAAGGAGTTGGTAAGTTTGCAAAAATGCAGCGATGTCAAGAATAGCTAATTCATGAGACATCACGGCAGTGCGTTCGGTTTTATTAGAGGACAATGTTCCACAAAAATTCTAAGGCTAAAGAGTTTTGCAGTATAAAATAAGACTTGAATAGATATGCTGGCATATTTCAAAAGTGAGAAGTTTGAATGTGAACATACTTCCAAAAGTGTTACTGAAAAGCACAGTTTTCTGCAGAGTGCAATGTGTTCTAGGTTGGACCATACAAATATTGTCTGATCCCTTGAGAAAAGTTCCTTCATGCTTTATACTGCCTTTCTATATGGATTTATTTCAAGTCTCATCTTTGTATGCATTTCTATGGCAGTATGTTTCAAAAGGCTCTGTGATGGAGACTTAACAAACATCACCCTTCTCCACCGGCAAGGAAAAGTTTGCAAGGTTGCCTGGAAGAGGTCAGAAAAATATCGAACAGCCTCCCGCTCGCTCAGAAGTCTGAGAATGTCAGGTCAAAGCCGTGTGTAAATTCCACTTCATCACTTGGCGTATAATGCAATTCAAGTTACAGATTAATTGAGTGAGGGAACAGACGCTTTCAGATAATTTTCCCACCCACCAACAAACAGAGCATGTGTAGTATACGTCCATCCAACTGGCTCTTTACAATCTATAAATGCTTTCATCCAGAGAGCTGAGGACTTCAGCCTTACTGTAGAAGTGTATTTGCATACAAACAAGCACTTAAAAACAAGCCCTCTGTAAATAACTTACTGAAATCTGAGAAATACATGTGGCTGCACATCTTATTGTTCTAGCTGACAGGAATATCATAAGCTAACCGGTCAATTATTCATCATTTTATCTGGTACTCATTAGATTAAAAATGTATGTCTTCTTTAATTATTTATCCAGCGTGTGTGCTGCAGCGGTAAGGATTCGATTGGCTGGAGATATAGCGTTATGCATTTGTGATTAACATATTCAAATTTATCTGCAAACATTACTACAATTTAGTAATCAGGGTGATTGCCTGTGGCAAATTAGAATAACCTTTTGTCACCCCACACATCAAGTTTTTGATTAGGCCAATTAAAACTCGAGTGTTGCTGCTCTATCTACACTTTACTTTTTTGGAGACAGAAATATCTGCAGCCTGTTTTTGCACAAGTCATTTAACCATTCAAGCTTAATGATGTATCTTCCCTCCATTTACATGGAGTTTGGTAGGTTAAGTCTTTTTTCCTTTACTGCTTTTGAGGATCAAAATTGATCGATAATGAAGGTAAACTTAGGTCGGGCAGAATTTCGCGCGCAACTGATCCTTCTGTTAATTGTAAGCCGCGTTCAGTGATGGAGAATCGCTGCTTGCCTACAGATGGCAGCTAATTGTTTTGTGGTCTGTGTTTTATGAGAAAAGAGAAAGTTAAATATTAAATGTATTCTCGGCTAAGCCGCAAAACCCATGTTTGGAAAAAAGGTTAAAATATATTTTGGCAGTAAATGAAGCAATTGTAATATTATTATATTTAATAGTATATTTGCTATGTGGTAAATCATACATTCTTTCAAAGAAAAATATGTTTAATATATGCATCAAATAGCTGTAGGCCAATATTTATCATTTGTGCAGATATGATTGACATGTAGAAGTACATTTAATAATGAATATTTCAATAATTATTTTTAAAAAAAAAACATTTTTATAAGTCCAGCTCAAAAAAATAGTAGTTAACAGTTCTACGAGTATATGCATAGCCACCTGTGGTGTGGCCCCTGGCTCCGCCCCTATTGTTCAACTGTCCAATTATCCTTTTTCTGTCCTCACTTTTCCTGTGCAGAGGTCTGGATTGTTGAATCGGTGTCTTTCCCTGCGAAAGCATCACGACAAACATGTCCACATATAGTCTCACTTACGTGTAATTTAGTCTCAGATTTTCTGTGGGAGAAATCTGGCGCTTCTGAAGGAAAACCCACACAATTTGTCTGCCACCAACATTTAAACACTGACACTAAGTGACGATGCAAGGGACAAATTAGCAGGATTCAAAGCATTGAATCAAAACAGCTGCAGCAGGAGGTGCAGTAGCATTTAATATTTAATTCTTCCTCTTGCAGGTTGTCAAAGCCTATAAAAAATAACACCGCCTGTTCTGTTCACTACATGACATTTTTCCATCTTTCAGTATTGCTTTAAAACCATTTTTCACAGTTGTCAGTGACACTGGACAGCTGTGCATCACGATACCTTAAACTAGCTTGGAATCAAGCAGCCTGCTAATAACCATCAGTTCAAGCATGATCCCTTTGTGTTTCAATATAGTCATATCAAACAGTTCTCAACTTTGATGACAGAACGTAAATATTTCATTTCTAGAAGCCATTTTCTCAAGGAGCAAAATATATTCTGCAGCACTGCTCAAAACACATTATTAATTTATAGATTTGAAACCCCACCAATGCTTCCTCTGTCTGATTTTATACCTTTCAGTTGTGCACATCTTCGAGCATCCTATAAAGTCCCTGTCTGGATATCACTTTGCATGCTAGGTCACCCTCTGCTTCTTGCCAAGAGAGAAAGTACACAATTTAATGGTGGAAATTAGACAGAAAAATCTGGTTTTAGGTTTTTTGACATGCCAAAAAATTCTGTTTTGTTTTGTTTTTGGTTAGCGTACATGTGATGTTGTACGCTAATGATGCTGGCTTCCTGCAGCTACTTCTATGATTCACACATCCAAACCTTTGGGATTTATATTTTTCTCCACCACTGTCACTAAGTGTATAGCCGACATCTCATGGATTGCATGCTCTTTTGAAATTATGCATTTCAGTGTGCGTAGTTTCAGCTTCACTCCACTTCTTATATGTTGTACGTGCTTGTCTGTACATTTAGTGATGCTGAGGATTGGTTCTGCGAGTGCCCCCCATTATACACCGGACGGCTGTGCCAGCTCACCTCCTGTGAGCGCAACCCCTGCAGTCACGGAGCCACATGCATCCCGAAGTCACCATTAGAGGCCGTTTGTCTGTGTCCCTATGGAAGACAGGGTCTGCTGTGTGACCAAAGTAAGTGATTCACAGAGCAGCTACACACGGAACAATGCAGGGCAGATGTATCAGCTTCATTAAGAGAGTGATCTGCAGACATGTAGTGAATTAGAGCCTTGAGCATTTGGTAGAATCAGCGTCTGTTGTTAAATAAAACGATTAATGAAATCAAATTTTGCTGAAAAAGCAAAAAAATCTTCCTCCATCCATGGAGTCAGATAATCAGGACAAAAGTTGTGGCTACTTGTTTGAATATTTTAGCCTATTTCAAGTTTATAAGATCTTATTTCCCAACAGCTGTCGTTTCAGCACTGTCTCACATATATATTTTTTTCTTATGTCAGGCTGCTCCTCTGCATTAGTAGTGTTTTAAATGTAAGGGTTATAAGCAGTTTACTACAATAACTTTTGTGTTTGGTACTATTTGCAAATGTTGCTGACACTTAAATGAGAACTATCATGCAAATTTCTAACTTCCTATTTTTATTCTCAGACTATACTAGAGTAGCTTTGTATGATTCAGCGATCAAAACAATCCTTATAGCGACACAAATATATAAAATGTTTACTTAAATCTTTTAACAAGAGGTGCTGAAGGTTCTGCAGTGTCTTTTAAATTGACAAGGCAGGTTTATTAACTTCTCGTTAGTGATCATGATTGACTACAGGTCAGATTTGTTTGAGAGCACTCACTCAAATACTCAAAATAATGTGAAAATTCAAGAACTTACTGAAGATCTAAGGAGAATTGTAGATTTACAAAAGCTGGGAAGGTCTCTTGGAGCCATTTCTGGAATGCAAATTCAAATATCATCACTTCAAACAATTGTACAAGTTATTCAGATGTGTTGATGCTTTGCCAATGTTTGGAAGAAGAGCCAGATTGTCACCTTAAAATGAGAGAAATTTGATTAGGATGTTCAGGAACAACTCAGGAATCAACTGGAAACTCCTGGAACACCAGTGTCACTGTCCACAGTGAACTAAGTTTTACATCACCATTGACTCAAAGCAAGAAAGAAGCTGCTGCTCCAAAATCGAAAAGCCACATGCTTTCTGAACAAAGGTTTTATGATCTGATGAGACAAAGATTGTTTGGAGAAGTAAAGGTGATGCATTCAAACCTAAGAATACTGTACCGGCTGTCAAGCATGGTTGTGGTAGCATCATGCGCCGGGGCTATTTTGCTGCCTATGGTTCTGGGACATTGCACAAATTCTTCAACTTCACCTCAGATCAACAAATAGACAGTTGACAAAGTTGGATGTTCCAACAGAACAATGATCACAAACACACATCAAAACTGTTTTTTTGAATAGATAAATCAGGCTAACATTAACCTCACACAAGTGAAAATTTCTGGACAACCCTTAAAAAGCCAGGTCTGTGCCAGGAAACCAAACGATTTAAATGAACTCCACCAATTCTGCCAAGAAGAGTGGTTAAATATCCAGGCAGTCTTGTGCCAGAAGCTATCAAATGTTTCTGGTCAAGATGCAGCTTGCTGAGGAACATTGAACCACATATTAGTGGTGTTGTATGTATATATTTAAGTTTAATCTTGTATGTTTTAGAGAAAATCCTACATAAATTCAAACTTGTGCACCCAATTCTTTCTTTTTTACATTCATTAAAGATGTAAACTCTACCCACAATCCTAAATTGAAAGAGCAACGTCTCTGATTGGTGGCGGTCGCTGTTATGTTGGAGGTGTTTAAATCCACAAAGGTTACTTAGTGTAGGTCACGTAGCATTGTGCCATATCAATAACTAAGTTATTCTTTACTACAGATGTGCAACACAAACTACAAATTATATTCAGTTATCACTGGCTACCAAGTTGTGATTCACGAGTCTTTAGCCAATGAGCATGCAGTGACATACCACTAAATCCTTAATTTTGAAATATAGCATGATGGATTTACAAATGATACTTAACATATCCCAAAATGAATGACTAAACCTATAAACTGAGTAAACTGCATCCTTGTCTTTCACTGTCCATGACAGCTAACGTGGTTTAAAAATGTTTTTGATTTCAGTCAAATGTTTTAGAAAAATGAGATACCTAGAAAAGATTAAATAGATTTTTTTTTTCATACAATTATCTTTCTATTCTATGATGGTTTCTGTATTATTTTATGTGACTGTTTTCCAAAAAGTAATGCCATAAAGAAGAGGGCTTCACAGGTCATGGTTCTCAGAAACAAAAGGTTTTGCTTGACTAAACTGGCTGTGGTGGCAGCAGGGTGCTTGGCATATAAGTCGCTCAGCCATGCCACAGCCCCTGTCAGAATCTCAGCACCCACATGCCAAACACAGAAATTTAACCTTCCAGTTTCACACTAAGTATATGGCTGACATTTGAATTTTAATCCTGATAACATCAGACAAGATCAGAGACAAACTGATCACTCCTAAGGTCTCCTGCCTTCCAGGACTACTTGCTACTTTGGAGCTTGTTTCCTAACGTGGTGCCCTTAGCAAAATACCAGCCGTGATAGCACGGCAGCAGGGCCGTCCTTTATTTATTTTTGTCCTTCTATTGTGTCTATTAGGACAGATGAAACAGTAACAATATGGTTTGTATTTGTTTTCTTAATGTCATATTTTCAGTTCTTTGGTTCAGTTCCCATCAGGTGGTCTGAACAACCAGGAAATGGAGGAAAGGCAAGACTAGGAAGCAAAGCTGAAATGCCTCCAGAATCAAGTTCATGAAACATTCATGCGTATTGAAGATGCCTTCACTCAGAAATATTAATGTTGTACCTTTGTACACAAGTTGGAATACCTCCTGTTAAAGATTCATGATTGGAATTGATAGAAATAAAACATGGAAAATGATGTACCGCATTTTCAGTATATGATACTGTCAGTATAGCACATGTTCTTACAGATACAGATTTATATATTTTACTCCACACTTAGCTATAGTGTGTGTCTTACACTAGTCTTGTCTGGTAATTATACAGCTAAATGCTGTTTCATCTTTATAATTTTATGTGTCAAATTGGTGAAATGACATATTTTGTTATGTTTGAACTGTGCCAAAAAAGGGGGAAAAAACGATTTCATGAAATTTTAGTGTTACTTTCGTCTTCTTGACTCTTTCTGGAAGTTCACTTCTAGTTCACGGACACTTCCTGGGTTTTTTTTTGCACACGCAGCTCTGACTACAGATGTTCAGGGCATGTGCAGGTCATGGACCTTTCAGATTTAGTCCGTGTTTCTTATTTCAGCTTGGATTATCAGCCTTTTGGGGGATCATTATCCTGTTGTCAGGTTTTTGGGGGGTTTTTTAAGTTGTTGTTTTTTTCTCTTTTTTTTGCTTTCATGCAATACTTGAAATGATTTTTTTCTATCCATTTAAAATTTGGGTGCCACACAACCCTAAAGCAGTGCATTTCCAGTGCGACGTCTTATCAAATTGGGTTCAGTTTTCTTCAACCATACAATACTATTGGTATTATATGGTTTTAGGAGCCAGGTTTTAACTTTAGCTTTTGACAGTTTCCAGCAAACCTTAGTTGAATACTTTTTGGGATGGTGACACAGGTAAGGTTGTTCCATGCATACCCTGTTTATCAACACACTGCACGCCATCAGCTAACCCATCCCATGGATCTGCTTTGTCTTTCAGCATAGCAAATTGCACAGCTTTATCAGAAAGTTTTCTTGCTCTTCCAGATCTTGTCTTGACTTCCACATCTTCCATCCTCTGCCACTTCTTAATGACATTTCATAGAGTAGAAATTGCAAGCTTGAAGCGCCGTGATATCTTTTTATAGCCTTTCCCTCCTTTGTAGGCATCAATTAGCTTCATTTTCAGATCTCAGTACTTGCTTAGAGGAGCTCATGGTTTTTGAGTGCTACCATCAGCTCTAGCAGTCATCAGCTGACAATTATAAATTCTTCACCTGCCATGCAAGTCTTAATGAATCAAATAAGACCAAATAAATTCAAAAAGTTCTAAGACTTTACATGTTGCAGAGTTCAACAACTTTGTTTAACCTTCACGAGTTATTTTAATGTCTTTTTTGCATTTGCATATAATCAATCTTAAAGAGCTTCACTCTTTGAACAAAGTGCAACATTATTGTCGATTAGCAATTTAGTTTAGCAGTGGTGTAAGTTTTTCTAAGCCTTTCATTCTATAGAAACTGAGAAGGTGTTGTTTGCCCAGCATTTATTTATCAATATTTTTTTTTCAGCTGAGCTGCATACTGTATACATACAGTTTTATGTCTGAATTCATTTCACGATCCAGAGCTGCACGTCACTCTGTTTTTCCTCTACAGCTCCTGTGCACAGTATTACACAAACACACAGCAAAGTTGAAATGCTATGTAATATTATTCGACAGGATGTGGTGTTATAATCCACAGATGGATGCACTTCGTGAAGGCAGTCCATAAGCTTCTTTGTTAATAATATGTTCCATAACCACCAGTTCCACTCAACAGTAGGTACAAGAGTTAGCTAAAGGAAACTATAAATGGGAACTGTATGCCAATATACTATTAATGTAGTAGTAACTGCTTAGTGAAATTAATGAGTAACAGGAAAACATAAGATGTACAGTAATGTGCAAAGGTCTCTAACAACCAGCTCTTGTTTCTTTATATTTTGCTATGAAAATGGGAAGTTATGTCCACTGTTCTTCTAACACAACCTGAGCTCTCTTAGAGAAGCTTTCTTGTCATTTTTTAAGTAGTCTTCAGGAATAATCCCCCAGGCTTCGTGAAGACCAATCAGAGCTCTTCTCTGGGTGTTGGATGCCTTTTTGTTTCATCTAATTTAAGGTGATTGCACACTGCTTTAATAATGCTGAGATCTAGGCTCTGGACCTTCATAACATATCAAATATGTGGCGTTCTTTAAATTAGCTCTGTTTTATGTCTCTTGGATGACACAAAATTAACAACATATGCAAAATAAAAGAAACTTTGGTGCATTAGATCTATACAGTAAGGAACTTTTAGTCTCGAAAGATAAGATGCTCAGTAATTAAAAAGGAGCTGTTTAATTAAAGATATACAACATCATGAAATATTCACCACTTACACAAAGAACAATTTTCATAAGCAATGGCACAAATGTTAAGTCAGTCAAAGTATGGAAATACATTTTCATGATAAATTTTGGTCAAATTATGTATTTACAGGGATAAACTATTTCACATAGAAACACAGCAGTTCATTTAAAACATATATATTTTAAGGGTGCCGATGTGGAAAGAAAAAGAGAGTTTAGTTGTTATTATAGGGGAAAAGCATCATGTTTAATATCAAATCAACAACAGCACAGTTTAAAAATAGGTGTTGGCTCTATAACATGGTGGCCACTACACTACAAGAAGCAATAGACAAACACAACCAGCTCTAGCAGACTGGAGATGATAACAGAAGCATTTGCGGGTTTATTAATAATTTAGCAGCCAAACAGAGCTGAGGGCAGTCGCGGAGGGGTGCTCTGAAGCCCTCTAAGCCATCTCCTGGGGCTGAAGAAGAATATGCAAGGTGTTTGAGTGAAGAAGAGCAGTTTTGTGTTTGAATCCACACTGCAACAACAACCACGTAGCGGCATGTAGTTTTCAATAAGCATGGGCAAATTCACATTGAATCCCCTGTGTAAAATCAAGTGGATGGGTATGCTGAAATGGAGTACAAGCAGGATCATTACTGAATCAACGATGCGTTCAGAATAAGTAAACTTGAGACTGTTATTGAATATCGTTGGGGTTATTGCAATACCCTTGTGAACAAAGGGTACGATGCTAAGCTTGCTTGGCAGAATCCTTCCTAAACAGCTACTAATGAAAACAGAATAGGATGAGAAAAGGTGGTAGTATTTGAAAACAGGTCATCATGCTTGAGCAACGGATGAGGAAAGGTTTCACCAACTCCTGGTCTGTATTGTGTGGCAATAGTGCCATCTTTTGGTAGGCTCTGAGGTGAATGATGAATCAGACTTCTTACTTTGAACAAAATGAACACACATGCACCGCAGAGCCTGCAGCAGCTAATCCATAAGCATGTACAGTACAAATGTGAGCTTTCGAGCGTGTTCTGAATGTGTTTGATTTGCAGCCGTCAATATCACTCGTCCCAGATTCAGTGGAAGTGATGAGTTTGGTTACACCTCCTTCGTGGCTTATTCCTCCATCCCGAGCCTCAGTTTCTTCTACGAATTCAAGCTGAAGTTTACGCTTGCAGACAGTTCCTCTGCCGTCAAAGACAACCTTATGCTGTTTGCTGGACGTAAAGGACAAGGTGAGCACAATCCTGACACTTGGATAGCAGTTTACATTATCTATGAGCTCCAGTGAAAAAACAATTTGAGAAGTTTGCTTTGTTGGTTTTAGTTTCCAAACTGATTTGAGGATTTTGAAAGAAACACTAGTGCAATTTAGTGTCACCTGCTGTGTATGATAATGGCTGTCTAATGGAGTTCCACAAGTCTTTGAGATCCTCCGTTCCCTAAGGATTTTTCTTTCTTATGAGATTTTCAGGAATTAATGAGTTCAACACTTTGTTGATTTCTAAACGCTTGTTGTTTTTTACTTTCAAAAGAAGCATTCCTCGGCTAAAATCAACACGTGAACCGAGCTTCTTAAAATAATTAAACAGCTAATTAAATTAGATGGACTATTAGGTGTAAATGTGCACTGTTTTGGGGTCAGCAGGGTCTCCTTTCTGTGGAGCCAGATTTGGAAGCTATGCCTTTGTTCTCAGCATATTTCATTAAAGTAATAATAAAAAAATAATGATGGTAATGAAATAGAAACACTAGATCATGGGTCTTGTGCACTTGTTTCTTTTAAGAGCCATCAAGGTGGAGGCACAAAAAATAAGAGTAATATGAATGATGAAAGACTCAAACAACTGAAGAGCATTCTTGAAATGTTACAAATTCAAAGGTGCAATATATTTTTGAGGCCAAGCAGTAAAACTGCGTAGCCATCAAACACCATCATCTTCTCCTGCCCTTCTTACTTCTTCTTCCAGAACCTTCGGCAGCAGGTTTCATGTCTGCAGCTTGAGCACTTCGTTTGTCACCAGGCAGTTAGAAGTAAATTTATATGCATACGTCTCCAAACATTTCCCCACTTGTCAAAAACTTGCTGCCATTTTGAGGAAGAACAAATCAACTGTGTCAATGAAGAATAGGGGTACTGCAATCATTAAAAATGTGTTTGCCTGTGTCCCTAAATTCTCTGAGAGATCATACCAAAGTTGAAGTCGACCTAAGCTGCGTTGATTAATTGACTTGGCATATGAAATTTTAACAAAATGTTAAACGAGAGTATTTGAAAAGCCAGGCCATCCTTTTTCATATCTTATGAATACACATCTGCATCTGTAACCACCAACAAATGGCCGTCTAGATCATTTTATATAAGGAGTAGTATTAAATAAGTTTGCTTTTTTTTTTGTAGAACTGCTTCCCTGAGCCATTAAACAGAATGAAAGATGAAAGCAATATTGGATATAACAAATGTATCATCCTTTGTCAGTCCACTATCTGATTAACAGCTTTGGCCGTGCTTCTTTCACACAGCCATTAAAGTCCATTAAAAATCTCAAAATCCAAGTTTTAACAAGCCCGGTTTATATTTTCAAACTTACTACTAAATATCATTAAACAAGATCTGGTTGGCTTGATTAAACTCATCTGTCTTTTATATCATTTCCAACATCAAAGTTTAAATTTTCCTGAAAATATAACGTTTGCAATGATCTCTATTACTGCACCGCTGGGCCTGTTGTTCATTATAGTCAACACTGGAGAAACTACTCCAGCTCTGCCGGACTTCATATTGAAAATACTCTTTTTAAAAATCATTCGACATATTTTATTCATAGATAAATCAGTTAAGACCCACAGCTACTTTAAATTTCTCACCATAAATATCATCCTCACTGCCTGGTGGAAAGCAGAAACGACACACTTGACCTCAGACTATCTCCGTCTTCTCGTGCAACTATCTGTCATAACCTTACGTTTAAAATCAATGACGAATTTCGCTGCATTGAGAGACGTAAAAAAGCCCGGAGCATCTTTTTATTTGCAGTTCTCTCATGAACCGAGACCCTCTTAGAAAAACTTTTAACTTACCCTATAAATCTAATCGCCAGGACAAACAGTGGAATGAGACCACTAAAAAAAAATTATTTTCAAGACTTCCACAACTTCATCCTTTTATGTTTACTGAAACTGTGTTCATTTTGACTCCAAGAATTACTTTCCAGACATCTGACTTGAATATAGATCAATCAGAGATAGATTGGCTAACTTTCTGCAACATCCTCCTTATCATACAACTCAAACGTTCAGCTAATCCATTATAGGTCTCACACAGACAACAGATCATCACTCACAAGTTGTACTGAAAGAGCTTCACAGACAACAAAGCCTTTACACATCGTCCCACCTCAATAGAAAACTACTTTATGACTCCACAGCAGCTGGACTCTTTTGTTTGGAGGTCATGGAATAGCTGTTCTTCAGTTCTCGCTCTATTAAGATAAAATTATCCATTTAGGAAAACCATTGTGTTTAGTTAAAGTATGTAAATGTATTAATGAAAGTGGAGCACTTTATTTTGCCTGTGTATTTTGAGTGTACTGTGTTGGAGGGTAACTTTCTTCATATTTTGTAGGCAATGATGGGGACGACTTCCTTGTTTTGGGATTAAAAAGCGGAAGACTTGTACACAGATTCAACCTCGGATCGGGGATAGCAACCATCGTTAGTGATCGACTGAACCATCAGATCAACATCCACACCGTCACGTTTGGAAGGTCTAAGAAAACAGGATGGCTGAAGGTGATTTGAAGATGACTGTGTCCCTTTTGGTAACTGTATATGTCTAGTGTGCTTACTGTATAGAGACATTCAAATTAAATCATGTAACCATTTCAATAAAATAGAGCGTCCCAGCCTAGAGGCACATGATCATTTAGTCCCAGGGTAAGTTTGAGGAGCTCACAAGATATTTAAAGAATCAAAACAACACCAAGATACACAAAGTTCTAAATATTTTTCTTTTGAAATACTGATTGCTTCATTCGGTCTTTTGGTCCTTCCAATTAAGAAATTAGAAAAATAAATCGCTTAATGGGACTCTGCTAAAGTCAATTCTATTTCATTCATTTTTAATTTTGTAGATCAGACTTATCTTTATCTGCCATTTGTACACATTAGGTTTCTCGAACATCTGAATAGATAATGCAAAGAGTATTAAAAGTGGATGCAAAGATTAACTGAGGGATTGAATGTATAATAGATTTACTGGAAGAAGGGATTTACAGTAACTGTGATAAACCACTCAGTGAGCCCTGTTTTTACTGTGCACGTAAGTTTTTATCTTGCCTTGTTTTCATAGTGAGGGCTGATAAATGTTGCCATACAGACGTGAAAAACATCAGGTTTTTTTGTACCGACAGATAATTTTAGTCCAATGATCAGGGTAAGAGTGATTTTTATATATATTTTTGCACCTATCTGAATGCTTTGGGAAAATCCGCATGCTGCAGGATAGATACTATCGAGACAGCGAGGGCTGAGATCCCTGGCGACTTGCCTCAAAGGAGGCGGTTTCAGGGATGTATAGTAGCTGCTCCCTAATAAGTAGACATACGCTGAATCAGTCAGTTACGAATCCCAGGTCACAGATTTTTATTGCAGAGTTAGCAGATTATTATAGAAAGTGTGCTCCCTCACTGACAGTGAGCCGTCTTGAATATTGACATTTCTACTACGTGTGTTTCAGGTTGACGGCCAACGTAACAGGACAGGATTGTCTCCAGGACCTCTGGTGGGCCTCAATGTTTTCAACCAGCTCTTTGTAGGTGGATATAATGAGTACACCCCTGAACTACTGCCACTTGGCTCCAGGTTCCGTCATGGCTTTCAGGGTAAGACTGCTACGGCTTTATTAGAACGCAGCGTTGCTATCTGGAATAAGAGCACTGTGGCTTGGAGTTTCTCCCAGGATCTCTGTCTTTTTGTAAGCAGAGGGGAAGGTGTGTAATGAAAAGGGAGTTACAGGCTCAGACTGTGTATGAGGCCGGAACAAAGCTTTGAGGTTGATTGTATCTGCGCCCTGTAATTGCTTTGCACCCAATACAGTGTGTTGTGTGTAAATCCATTCCTCTGCTGATAAGTCACTTGAACAAGGGTGCTATCCAAATAATCTTTGTCATCATCAACATCATTTATGCTTTCTCTCAGGTGACCTCATGTAGGAATGCTTTTTGCAGAGCATTCATATTGCCTGCTAATGTGCAGAGCTGTGACGCAAAATTGCCATGACCATAACGATGACAACAGCTATGAATATCATCACAACCATATTCAGCAGTCTCTGCACTACAGCAGTGAACCTTGTTATTATAAAATGTCATGGCAGATCCATTTGGGGTGAACAAAAGCTTTTTATTTTTAAGGACTTGAGCGATTTTTTGTGTTTGCCTATTCATCATCATCTGATTCATTTTTCTACTCTGCAAATAAGCCTTCAAAAATCAAATCAGCTGCGATAAAGCATCAGTTTGCCCATGCGGTATTAGGCTATCACAGTTCCCTGTAATGGCAAGCACTACCGGAGACAGGCAACACTGGTGGAACCATAACCTTTCTACTCAGGATGTAATGAGAACTCATGAGAGCCTAATCAGATCTGTGTGACCTTCATCGAGCCCTAATCATGATGGCTGGCAGTGAACACACTGATAATGCACTTCACTCCCAGTTATCAAAAGATCCACACTCCCCTGTGGAAAGAAGGAAGAAGAGGCTGTGTGGGTAAAAAAAAAAAAAAAATCAGTCATTTTAAGCTGTTGATCAAATATACAGAAATGGGGATGTTTATCGAGCCTGGCGTTTGAAAACTCTGATTTCATACCGCTTTGATGCTGAAATGTTTTTTATTAGATTTCCTAAAAGATTTTGAGCTTAATTACCTTTCATTCTTGGACTTGCAAAGATCAGGGACATTAGAAAATGTTGTTTTAAAATCATTTTCCGGTTTTGTAAATCAAATTTTTCCCGAAAAAAGAACTTTGCCGCACACACGGGAAGGCTCGCTCGACTTCAGACCTCAGCTTTCGAGGTTCTTTTACAAGAAGCGATGCGCGCACAGCTGAAACAAAAATAATTATCTCGCATAATCTTCATTATGAATCTGCTTCGCTTTTTGATGGTCTGTGTTTGCGGCACCACAACCATCACTCGAGTCTGCCAAGCAGACAGCATCATGCCGTGAATATTCATGAATGAGCATGACATTTCCCCTGCATCCTGTTTATGCCAGTGACTAATGCAGCAGAGAGAAGGGAGTCTGCATGTGCAGATGACTACGAGGGCTGTGTTCAGGCCTTATATTTATAGAAGGCCTTGTGCTTTGCAGGTGCAGGCCAAAACAAATATTGTCTTGATAAAACTGAATTATGAAACCAATAAGCAAATACGACGAGAGAGAGAGGCGTGATGGCGTGATTTCATGGTGGGAAAACATTGGACTCGAGTCCTTCCAACTCGGGCATCTTGGATGCGAACTAGACGAACTGCAATCTGAGAGTTAACATCTAATAAAGTTTTGTGGGTTTAAGTGTATGTCTCCCAGCGTGAAACCTTCACATGATGAAATAAACACCCATCAAAGAAACTCATTTCAAACCGTGCACACATTGTCAGACGTGTTTTCGTTTGTGTTGGGCAGATTTTAGTATGCATACCTTTTGATCTCCGTACAAAGACAGTAAAGCGTGTTGCGTTTCATCTTATAATTTCCTATTAGGGAAAGACCGGAGAAGGAAACTGAAGATGAAATGAAATGCACCTCTGACTTGTGCGCAGGTTATCTCACGATGCGTTTGTTCTTTTCAAAGGGTGCATTTTTGATGTGCACTTTCGCACAAGGAGAGACGGAAAGTTCCAAGCGCTGGGACAACCTGCGGGTCATCCAGCCTTTGGGCGCAGCGTGGGTCAGTGTGGCGTCACCCCTTGCGTTCACGTTAAGTGCAGGAACGGCGGGACGTGCGTGGATTCCGGCTCATCTGTGTAGTAAGTGCAAATTAAACTCTACGTGGGCTCATTTTCCAATTGTTTCTAATGAGTCTCCTCATGAATAACGCATGTAGGTGTTATTAATTAGCACAATACAGTAAACAACGCTGTGCTTTATGTATATTTCCATATGCATTGTGACTATGCTTTAGTAACAAACAGAAAACCGGTTTCGCTGTGTGAATGCTGCAGAAGGGGAAGACGGTGTTCACAAGCTTTAACACAGTGTTTGACTGTGCCCGTCTGCAGTTGCCAGTGCCCATTTGGATGGAAGGGAGCGCTCTGTTCCGAGACCGTGTCAGTGTGTGATGTCGAGCACAGCCCCCCTCCTTTGTGCGCCCACGGCTCCACCTGCATCCCTCTGCCGAATGGATATACCTGCCAGTGCCCCCTGGGAACAGCAGGAGTCTACTGTGAGAAAGGTTGCCTCACTGAAGCTGTGACCCTCACCTGCATCTGTTATATTTTTATTAAATTCATATTTTTAAATAAGGCCTTTGCTATTAAATTCTTTAACTGCTAAATTGTTTTTTTCTGTTCAGCTGTGACCATCAGTGATCCATTCTTCAGTGCTAACCTCTCCTCCTGGATGTCATTCCCACCTATGAGTATAAGACACAGGACTGATTTGCAAGTGCAGTTCCAGCCGTTATCACCTGATGGCATCCTCGTCTACATTGCGCAACATCTCAGTGCCAGAGCTGGTGAGGACAATTAATATTTAGGGAAGCTTTGCTTTTATTAACACTGTGTTAATTAATATGATTGCTGTAACATATTAGGCCATTTGCTCTTTTACCCCTCTATGCCCTGCCTCCACAGCACTCATTACACATACCAATTGCTATGTGTAGCTAGTAGTTCATGCCCAATAACATTAGCATTCAAATTTAAATATGGTGAATATAATTTCAGTGTTAAGTATACTTATTACACATTCTTATTTGTTTTCCTTAAGCCTGACATTAAAAATGTAGAACACGGTGCTTTGGTCCTATTTCTTAAATTATAATGTCAAATCCTCTCGTTGTCGACTGTGTATATCAGTATTCTGCTGAGTGTCATATGATTGACAACAAAATTCAGGCCAACTTAGGTCAAAGTGAAACTTTTTATCTAAATATTGGAGTTATTAATCATGACATAAATGGTATTTTTAAATTCATCAATGAGTTTATTTATGGCAATCAATCCATGCTGCTCTGACAAGTTGGGAGAGAATAAAATAAATATGTCTTTAGTTCAACCACTTACAACCCACAGACATATTCACCTGTGAGAGGGCCTTGAAATATTGAGACACAAAGAGAATGCATCCTTTATTTTTTATATACAGTTAGGTCTATAGGTTTTTTCATCTAATTTCATCATTGTACAGCACCACAGGTGACTTTAAATCATTGACAATGTTATTGAAATCTCTCTGCCTTCATTTTTGTCTGCAGTAACTGAAAAGCATGCTTTATTGGACTGAGATCAGGTGAAGAATATTCCATTTCTTTGGCTTCAGAAACTCTTTGGTTGCTTTTGCTGCGCGATTTGGCTCATTATCCATTTGTGAAGCAGATCAGTTTCCAGCATCTGACTGAATCTGAGCAGAGAGCGTAGCCTTGTGCACTCCAGAATTCATCCCGCTACTTCTATCAGCAGTCACGTCATTAATAAACACTAGTGACGCCCGCAGCCATACGTGCCCATGCCATCGTGTTTGACAGATAATGTGGTGTGCTTCAGATCATGAGGTGCGCCTTTTCCTCTCCATGGTTTTCTGTTGCCTATCATGTTGGTACAAGTTAATCTTGGTTTCATCTGCCCAAAGAATTTTTGGGGGGGCTGTGCAGGCTCTTGTAGATGTTTTCTGGCAAAGTCTTATCTGGCTTTCCAGTTCTGGCTTTCACTGGTTTGCACTTTGTTCTAAATTCTCTGCATTTCGATTCGTGAAGGCGTCTCTTGATTGCAGATCTTGATCATTTTAAGCCTGCTTTCTCAAGAGTGTTCTCGACTTGGTTCGATATTGTGAAGGTATTTTTCTCAACCATTCACTTTAGTGCATTTGCTCTTTTAGTAATATAGTAATAATACATCAAAATTTGATGAATTTGAGATTTGATTTGGCCACAAGCTTTTGCTGTTTCTCTGGTGGGTTTATTTCTCCTTCTCCTTCCATTAACATCTCTTGGGGTCTTCTGTTCAGTTCCAAAGAAAAGCCACCAAATAAAGTTTCAAAATCTTGAATCGACTCCAGATCTTTTATGTATTTGTCACAGAACAATAATTTTGTCCAATTACTTTTCAAAATAAAACTGAAATTCTGAAAATAGAGGGCACCTTTGAATTAAAGCTGAACCTTTGTATTTCAATTTAGAATACACTGCGGTGTAGAGAAAAAATACTACAAAAATAACATTTTAAAAAGTCACTGGTCAAAAAATTGTGGGCCTAACTGCATCTGTGTCTAATTTTTAGTTTTGAAAAAATCAATAATAATGCCCTTAGTTAAAAGACAGTACTGTGCACATCTAATATTAATACTAATCTTTACCACGGTAAAAGTAGAAGAAATTACTTTTTTCAAACAAGTTACTCATAAATTGTTTTTTCCACAGGAGACTTCTTCTGCCTCTCACTGGCATCTGGGTTTGTCCAGCTGCGATACAATCTTGGGGACGGCACCCACATCCTGCAGTCCTCTGAACAAGTGGACTTAAGCGGCAGGACCTGGCTCACGGTTAAGGCTGGCCGAACTGGTAACCGAGGCTTCCTCAGTCTGGATAACAAGGAAGTTAGAGAAAATGTGACTGAAGGCATGGCCACACTCGATGTTGCTACTGACGTCTTCGTCGGAGGCGTGTCGACTCTGAGCTTTGTCTCCACGGATGCAACTGAAGGGGATCCTGTGAGCTTCACTGGTGGCCTGCGAGAGATAACACTCAATGATCGAGAGTTTGAGTTAACAGAGAGGGGAGCTTTAAGTGGGGCCAACATAGGTGACTGGGATGGGACAGCCTGCGGGTACAAGGTGTGCCAGAATGGAGGTCACTGCAGGGCAACAAGTAGTGACTCGTTCACTTGTGTATGTCCACCATTATGGACCGGTTCTGTGTGTAACCAGTCTGTGAGCTGTGTAAACAACGTCTGCAAACATGGTTCCTTATGCGTGGCATCTAGTGTCACCTCGTATCACTGCATTTGCCCCTTAGGGTGGACCGGGAGGTACTGTGACAAGGAAATGTCCACAGGCACTCTGAAGTTTGTTGGAAACTCTTTTGTTAAATACTGGGACTCTAAATACAACACAAGAAACTTAAAATACACACAGGTTTCTTTCAGCTTTCTCACAGTCTCCAATGACAGTCTGATCATGTGGATGGGAAAGGCTGAACACGAAGATGATGACCACCTTGCAGTTGGACTTGAAGGGGGCTATCTTAAAATAACAGTCAATCTTGGAGAAAGACTTTCCTTCCCATTGGTTTTCAGAAATCTCACTCTCTGCTGTAACAAATGGCACAATGTCTCTATATCTCTAAATAGCACTGTTATTCAAGTGTTACTGAACAGCCAGGAGATCCTCTCTGAAAATGTAGATCCATTTGAGCGATATGTAGCCTTAAACTACGGGGGGCAGTTTTACTTTGGAGGGTTTGAACTGTACAGAAACATATCAGTTGTGACCTTGGGAATGTTTTCAAATGGCTTTGCGGGGAATCTTAGAAATGTCTGTTTGTTTGGAGATACCAAGCAAGGGCTGTTTCTTAAAAAAAGTGAAGGTTTTAATATCTTTGATGGAAACGAGTAAGTGAAACTGCAAGTTCTGGTCTTTACAACAGTAGGAAATGTACCTTTTAAGGTAGTTGATATTGTGTTTTCTAGTATTTAGTCATGTGAAAATCCAAGTGCACTTTTACCGTCTTCATGTTCTTCATACAGACCAAGGTGGAGATTTTTGGCTGTAATGCACAGTAGCACATTTGCTGAAAACCAAACAGCATATCAACACAGATGACTCCAACCGTCAAGCACAGTGGTGGAGGGGTGACGACTGGGACTTGGACATCTAATCAGAGTCGTTCATGAACTCCTCTGTACACTTAACTAAAGATTGTCCAAAATTGTTTCATGCAACAGGACAATGATCCCAAGTGCAGCAGCAAATCTACAACAGAATCAATCACCTCAACCTGACTGAAATGTTGTGGTGGAAACTTAAGAGCTGTGCAAAAACAAATACCCTCAAAACTCAAAGAGATGAAGGAATGCTGTAAAGGATGGGCCATAATTCTTTCATACTGATGTGAGATACTGATAGTCATACAGAGTAGTTATTTAAAGTTACTTAAAGACTGCCGCTAACGGTAGTCCTCCAAGTACTGAATCGTGGAGTGCACTTAGTTTTTCACAGGACTGCATATAGTCCTGTTTTTTAAAGCAATTGAATTGTACTACTTGTTTCTTCAACACTTTACATACCAGTTCTGAGTTGCACTTAAAATTCAGTTTGATGAAACATATACATTTAAAGTGTTAAAGGACAAATTAAACTCTCTGATTCCTTGGCTGACTTTTCTGATTTACATCACTTTCCAAACAAAAGGTAAAACTTAACATGACACCCATCTACCCATCTTGTTAATCCATTTTCTTTTGCTTAAGAGCTAACAAAAAGAAACATCGATGCACTAACCCCGCAAACTGCATGTCTTTGGACTGTGGGAGGAAGCCGAAGTACTCAGAGAGAACCCACTCACACAATGGGAGAACATGCAAACATGGGGGTTCCCCGTCAAGATGATGGATTCAAACCAAGGACCTTCTTGCTGCAAGGTCGCAATGCTAACATCTAGTTCCATCACATACAGACCACTTTGATTTTGAAGGGACCAGATGAGTGAATCTCTCCTTTCTGTCAGAGTAAAGATGTTTACCTACACATTAAACCCCTGAGATATCTTAATATAAAAAGTACAATTTCAACAGCACGTCTCACTTTTTCTATATGTTAACATGAAAATATGGAAACCATTCTGGTAGCTCAATGTTTTTGTTAATTCACAGAAAATATTAGTTTACCAAAATTTCTATAGATTGGTGAAAAAGAGGCACATTCCTATCATTTGTTTCTTTATTACTTCGTTCCTTTAACAAGAATGGCCACGGGGGAGGTCTTTATCAATAGGAAAAGCTGTAAAACTTAGTTATAAAAATACACTTTACTCAAAAACACATGCCCTCCTTCACTTTTCCCAATCATCCAGTGGGCCAGATCGGAGTCTTTGCTGGGCCGATTCTCCCCCCCCCCAGGCCTCATTTTTAACACCTCTGACCTAGTTGGTTTTAATACATTTTTTAGACAAAGAATTTCTTTAAATAATTAATAAAAAAAAGGTTCAGCTTTATTACGAACTGTACAATAACACAGTGCAAAGGCACACTTCATCTCTAATGTATATTACAAGCCAACATTGTACATGCTTTCTCAATAGAAAGCAGGTTTATAAAATATTTAAGCAATTTAAAAGAAATGTTAAAAAAAACAAACTCAAGCTGCTGTTTTCAGTTAAATACCTTCTATTACATTCAGGCCAAATGAACTCAGCATAAATTATCCAAGTAGTCCACTTGTTTGTTGTTATGTTGCCTTGAGACCGAAACCAATCAGTACAGCAGCTCAATATGAACAACATATTTACAGTAAAAAGTTTAAAAGTTAAAAATGTTCCAATATTGACTTTTTTTTTTTTCTTGGTCTTAACTGAACTGATCCATAATTCCATTGAAATTATATTATTTTGGCTTGTACGCTGAGTAACATAAAACGTAACTTTAGTGAAAGACACGGCATACAGATGCAGACTGGTGCGTAAAACAACTCCACCAGCACCAACCAAAGTGGTTTGTACCAGCTGTGTGACCAACAACAACCGAACAGTCCTCCTGAGAGCCCCAAACGCTCTCTGAACAAAACTATGAGTAACTGTCTTTTGAACTTCTCCGTCCATTCTCGTAATCAGAGTCCCGTCTATGTCTGTGCCTGTCCTTGTGACGGCTGCTGTAGTCGTCGCTGTGATGCCTCTCTTTCCTCTTCTCAGCATAGCGGTCATCCGAATGTCCGTGGTGCCTGCCCCTCTCCTTGTACTTATCATCATAGCTGCGATCGTGCTTTTTCTCCCGCTCGTGGTGCCTGCTCTTTTTACCGTGATAGGAGTCCCTGTGGTAGCTGTGCCTTCCGTGGTCTTTGTCTTCTGTGTGTCGCGGCCTCTCCCACGGGTCACTGTATCGCTCCTCTAAACGCTTGTAGTCTTTGTCCACGGATGAGGGTTGGCCAGATGGTTCAGAGCAACTCTCGGGGTACTGTGACTGAGGTCCAGGGGGAGCCTGTGAAGTGCTGTCTTGAGCCCACTGCATGCTATGGTTCTGGTTCTGGATGTGAGGGGTGGGTACAGTATTAGAAGTAGGGGCAGATGGAGAATCATAGCTGCCAGATTCCTGAGGCTGTTGCTGCTGCAACGGGGACGGTCTTGTGCTGTTGTTTACTGGGAGAGCTGGTGCCATTGCTGGGTTATACTGGGACTGAGAGGCTCCTGTTTGACACTCTGCTGGAGTTCCTTGGACCGTAGGAGGATTCACTGTCTGAGTCAATACAGCACCAGCCTGCGCTACACCAGGCTCATTCTTTTTACAAGGAAACGACTGAACGGCTGTTTGACTTTGTTCTTCAGCTTTGTGCTTGGCCTGAGAGAGCTGTAAATATCCTTGGTGAAATGGGACGATTAGATCATTCCTAGTGCTGCTCAACACAGGAACAGGTTTAGGGCTGGAAGGATCTGGGAGGCTGGCTTTATCCTTCTGTGGCACCATTGTTTTATCTTCATTCACAGTGGAATATGCTGAAGATTTTTTCAATATTCCACTTAAAGGAGGCTTTGAGCTACTTGCGTGATCTGCAGCAGACTGGGATTTTGGCTGCAACAAAGAATTCCCTTCAGTTGTTTCTTTTTCACTTTCAGACAAAAGGCCAGTGTCGCCTTTGTTTGCCGACGTAGCACTGCTAGTTTCAGTCCCGCTTGGAGCTGCTGACAGGCTTGCCAGGAAGTCTTCAGTCGATACATCTGGAGGCTTATCTTTGAGTGAGACAGATGTACCCTGGCTCCCTACTGCAGCTTTCTTTTCCAGCGAGTTGGTAGCAGCTGATGTATCAGATGGGCTTGATAGCTCCGGTTCAGTTTTAGCAGGTTTAGCTTCTTTCTTCTTGATGACAAAGCGCTCTCGTGGGGCAGCAGCTGTTGGACTTTTTGAGCTCCCAACTGATGTCTCTGGTTTTGGAGCAGGCTGAGTCTTCAAGGCATCCTGTGCTGTACTTGAGGGTTTAAACCCAACATCAGGCAGAGGTGGTAATTCTCCACCCCAGCCTACTAGCACACCTGGAAGAAAGCGAAGGGGTTTCTGAGGCTCCTGATTGTTGGTCTCCTCTGATGCAGATGTTTCTTCAAAAGACTGTGCAATAGGCTCATCAACATCTTCAGTAGTGTTAAGTGGTTTTTCCTTCTCCTTTTGAAGTGCACTAGTCAAGGAAGAGAGAAAAAATTTCTCATCCTCCTCTTTTGCCCTGGTTTCTTTTGTGGAAATGGCCACAGGTTTTATTTCAGGAATAATCCTTGCAGATTCGTTCACATCCACAGTAAGAAAATCCCTTTTCGGTCTCTGGCGAATAATAAGTCCAAGGAGGAGGTTTCCACGGTTGTTTTCTAAACCTGAGAAATTAAAAGATTAAGTTTGAACATTTAAAAAAAAAAAAAAGATTTTTTTTAATTTAATGAGAGAAAAATAATTGTGTTCCGGTTACCTGGCCCATCAAAGGGAACAAGCTGATGTGGAACTTTTTCTGTGGCACCTAAAGGGATGAGGTACATGTCCTTCACTTGTTTCAAATTATTGGACACCACCCCAAAACGCCTACGACTGCTGAAGTAGGCATACAAAAGAGTATAAGAGATCTCATCTTCCTCTGTCTCAGGGGAGAAGCGAATCAGGCACACTTCCTTTAATAAAACAAAAAGCATGTGTCAGTAAAATCTGTAACTCTGTTAAAAATCAGAACTTTTAAAGAGTGGTATTCAGTTCGACTTACTCAATATCAGGAATAATTAAAGCCAATTTATTTCTGTCAAATCATAAGCAAATCTCGGAAAACAAGAGAAACTTACTTTTGTTCCAGTTGCCCGAATTTTCTCCAAGTAGTCCCACACCGTCTGAGGACTAATCCTCCCACCAACCTGTATGCTATCTGGAAGGTCCTATTGGAGAAAAAACATGTTTTTAAATGAATAAATAAAAAGAGCACACCTTATGGAGTGTTAGAGATACAAAGTAGTTGGCAGTATTTGATCACTCATAAATCTGTAGTTACGTGGGAGTAATGTTACAAATCTAGTTCTTCCAGCTGGACTGTGGTTTATATTTCCTGTGTCCTAATAAACTGTTCTACAACAACAAGTGTCAGCACATTTCTGCAATGTTTTGTTTTAGTTTTTTAGTACATAAATACTCATGTCTGACTGCCATTTTCTCCCTGTATCTGTGCTAAAAGCAATCTTTATCCCACTGCCATTCATCAGAACTGGCTCTTGCCTGGCTGTTGCTTAAACAACTGTGTCAAAGAATACTAATATTCAGGGTTCATACGCATTTTTCAGGGTCAAATTCAAGCACTTTTTAAGCACTTTCAAGGTCAGTTTTCAAGCTTTTTCAGCACATTACCAAAAAAAAAAAAAAGAATGCATGTTTCACTTAGCATCACCTCAGTAAGGCCATGTAAAAATTAAAACAAATTGAAACAGACTGACATGCAAAGATGCTCGGCAGCCCAGGCAGAGAAATTTTGCTTTTAGACTTTGCGACTCATTTTATTTTTCTATCTGATAAGAAAACTATTTGGTTAGATAGTTATTTGTGTTGAATGAAATACAGTTTCAAGCACTTTTAAACACCACATCTGAATATCGGGCACTTTTCAAACCTTGAAAAGACAATATTACAATTCAAGCATTCTCAAGGATTTCAAGCACCCATACGAACCGTGAATATTTGTATTTATTGTCTTTCATCTTCCTCAATTTGTCTCTTTTCTGAAACACTTTTCATTGTCAACCATAGTTTACAACAGCTGTTTAAAACCCAAGTACAGTCTGATGTGTCAACTTTACCTCTGTCAAGTTGTCCAAAACACCTGAGACGGGAAAAGCTTTTGTCACCAACTTTGCCACAGCGTGCATATGAATGAATCCTTGCCACAGACACTTCAGGTTGGAAAGGAAAGTAGCTTCTTCCTCTCTTCCAGCTGCATGATCAGACCTGTGACAATGAAGGAGAAATGAATTAAGCACTGAAAGAAAACATTATCCAGATCCAGACAAAATGTCTAAAACAACTGCTTCGTACCCTATCTGAGCATTTTGGAAGCTCTCCTCTAAGACAGTGAGGTGCAGGTCATCGTCGATTGCGGGCGGCGTGGTGCCCTTTGTCTCCTCTGTTTTGGTAGACTGCCTCCTAACCACTGTAGTTGCAACTTTAACCACTTTGGTTGGTGCCTCCTCAACAGGGGGTGCCATTCGACCTTCAGAAAATATAACACCAGAGATCAATGGTGACAATACTGAATGAGATGTTTTATTAAAGACACAGGTTAATCTCTAGTCTTTTTTTTGTTCTCATGTTATCATTTACCTGTGCAGATTTTACAGTGTAGGTCAAATAAGTGAGACTTGTGTTGGCTTGTAGTGTCTTTAGCTGTGTTAGCATTCTCTTCCTTCTTCTCTGGAGTTTTTGGAGGTTCTGCTGAGACTTCAGTCACTCTGGGAGGAGGTTCAAGCTGGAAAAAAATAGGAAATAAGTTTAAGCAAACACGTCACTAAGTCTGTTGCATGTAAACAGAAGCAATCTGTCGCTATATTCAGCTTAAATGGATTACATGGGAGGAGAATTGTAGGAGCTTTTTACATGAGGCACAAAGATATGAATGCAGCACATTTCACAAAGTAATCAGACAGATGAACAGAACTGATGATGGTATATGAAGCGATGTAACTAATGTAAGGATACACATCTCATCACATTTCACTTACTATGCATGTTAAGCATAAACAGCACAATGATACCCTCACCTCTACAGGCTCCGGTGCTTTTACTGGTTCTTGACTTTCAATTTCAATTTCCCCTTTGTGTGTGATCTTAGTAATCGGCCGTCTCTCTGCCTCCCTTTGCTCTTTTTCAATCATCTCAATAGTCTGTAAAGCAAAGAATTAATTTGTTTTTTTTCTATTCTAAAATACAACCATCTTTAAAAATACACTGTTAAACTATTACCTTAATAATATTTACTCAGTTTAAATCGGACATCACAACTGTAAACTACTGTAATTTGTTTGGTAAATTTATGCAATACTACTGGGGGAAAAAAGACAAGCATTACTTACATGTCGGTTTTCTCTTTGTCGCCAAGCAGCCAGTTCTTTTGAGGCCAGTTCCTCGGGACTCATTCGAATTAAGTTAGCAGGAGAAATTTCACCTTTGAGAACCCTCTTACAAAGGATCTAAAAAGATCAATAAAGACAAAGCAAATGAAACTATTCTTATAGTAAAAGTGGAAACATTACATTTAGACCATGCCTGACATAAAATGATACTTACATTATTTTTAGTATCTTTAAGGTTAAACATTAAGCTTCTGTATTTGTTCTTGTACTTGTTGTCAGTGTCTTTATACAAGTGAAAAAGTTCTCGCTCTATCTTCTTTGCAAGTTCGGAAGCCCTTTCCACCGAGATGTTCAAATCAGAGTCCTTCAATCTGAAATGCAGAAAGTGCACATAGGCGATTATAAAGTGCCCTGATTTTAAAAAATGTAACATCCACACATCTTTCGAAAGTGTTGAAAAACTGACCTCTGTACGAGGATTTCTTTCAGAGAATCACGCACACTTCTCCTGATTGCCTCCAGAGACACGGGTTTCTTTGAAGCCAAGGATGGAGCCTTATGTTTTGACTCTTGTTTCACTGAGACACCTGTGAAGACAGAGTGACAAAATCCACTGAGTGAGTGGGGAAAAAATCTGTCGTCATAAAGAAACATTTATTCCACACAGACTTTGCTTACAAAAACTAATCCCAAAAAAGGACATCCTGAAATCCTAACATTAACAAAAACTACGTACAATATGACACAGACATGTTTATACTTTATAATACACAATATCATTTTGTTAAATGTTACAAAATGGACTTATTTCCAAGATGGCATGTAGAGTATTTTCTCATACGAACAATTAAAAATAAATACTTTTTAAAAGCCTGCTGTGAAAACTCAAACCAGAACGTGTAATTACATCTGACAACATCTGAGCAGATTACCATCCAAAGCACATTTCTAAAACACAAACAGAGTAAATTAAGAGCTGTCCAAAAACACTGCCTGACTGAAATCTGGCAGACTAACTTTGATCACATTTTAAAGAGAACGAGTAATACAACTCGTCCGCGTAAACGCAGCCGAGAACAAAATTATTAAATCACAGATTATAAACACAAATTTATGCAACTGTTATCTTCCATGCTGAGGGGGAGTGTGTCTGAAATTAAAAAAAAAAAAAAAGACTGTTGTATTTTAGTATTAAAAGGCTCACTGACTTGTGCTGCATTATGTTCCTACTTTAGTAGCTGTATGTTTAATAGAGTAAACTGATAAGTAAATACCCTGATGTCAACTACAGAAGTAATGCTATTACTTAAGGTGATGCAATTTTAAGCTCTCTCATATATAAATGAGACCTCAAAGGACTGTACTAACTGTCATTAATATACTGCTCATGTGCTGTGAAGGTCCTAAGTTAATTTTGTTTACACACCCAGTGAATGCAGCCTGGCCTTGAACCCAATGTGATATTAAAACAGGACAAAGTTAATTATACATTCAAAGCTAATGAAAAATTACCTGTTTTATGAGTTGCTTCTCGGGCATCTGTGGACTGCCTTCTCTCTGCATCCTATTGTAAGAATTAAGTCCCCGTTACATTTATTTTATATATCATAAGGCTGAAAACATACATATGACAACAACAACAACACACTTTACATTACACCCCTTAGCTAAAGTAAAAAAAAAAAAGTGAGCTTTTGGTGTGTAAAATCATACTAAAATATGGCGAGTGCACTGTGTTGATTACACACCCATGTGCACACCTCTTGTGCTGGCAAAGTTAAATCAAAGAGACAAACCATTGCATAATGGTAACAGTGGCTATGATTAGTATCAGTGGATAAATTAGCTGGGGAAAGATATAAATATTTGCTGTGTGTGAATAGTTTAAATCCATTAGATATAAATAAATATTTCTATTATGAGTTAGAGTTAACTGAGAGATACTGCTTACCTTTTTTACTGGTCTGACTCCCCCTGATGTGAGGGGTTGAGAGGACCCAGGACGAGGTTTAGGAGGCAGCTTCTGGTCGGGTGTCTCGCTCTTTGCTGGAGCTTCTGGTTTGGGTGCACTCGCTGGCTCAGGCCCCACCTTCTTGGTTTCTTCCTCGCAGCACTTCAAGCACACGTACATCTGGTCCTCCTCCTCCATTTCTCGCACTTTCGCCAGGTCAAGACCAACACAGTCACCATGGAACCAGTCATCACAGCGACCGCAACCTACCATAAACCTAAAAAAAACAACCAAAAAAAACGAAGTACGATTATTAGAGGCGTGTTTGCAGCTTAGCACTGGGACAGAAACAGAATGCGGACAGAGGCAGAAATTCTTTTACAGCTGATTAAACTTGATTTTATATTTAGGTTAAGGAGCAACACTTACATGTTATTGTGGTGCTTTTTGCAGAGGCCACAACAGTTGTTTCCATCCCACACAGTCTCACTATTAGCGACTTGCTCGTCCACAGCGTCCTTCTTCACAACGGGCGCATTATCTGGAATAAACAGCTGCGGCTCGTCCACAGAGATGCTTCTTGCATTTTTACTCTTTTGTCTCTGAAGAATCTTCTCTAGCTTTTTCATTTTGGACTTTTCCTGCCCTCCTTCTTCAGGTGTTTTTAAAGAATTTCCTAGATGACTGTGCGGGGGAGGAGTCTCACTTTTTGAGCTGTTTTGGGGCGTACTACGTTTGGCTGGTCCCTGCTGATCACCAACGCGGTTGCCAGATGATGGAATTTTCTTTCCCACAGAAGTAGGAGAACTTGGTAATTTTGGCTTCACTTTAGCATCTACTGCACCCTGTAGCTTTTGTACTTTAGTAGCATGCTCACTTTGAATGTTTTCTGCAGGCCTTTTCAAAGGTACAACATCTTGCTTTTCCTTTCCAGATTTAGTTTTGTGCAGCTCTCCTCTTGGCGTGATTTTGGATGGCATATTTTGGGTAACTTTATGCTCCTTAATTGTATTGCTTGTTTTATGTAAAACGAATTCCTTATTCTTTACTGATGTCGGTCCTTGTTTAGGCTTTGGCAGCATTTTAGACACATTCAGTTGTTTTTCATTACCATCTGTCTTGTTACTAACAGTAGCTGTGTTGTTCTCTTTGCTCTGTGGCTGTTTAATAACATCATTTCCTTTACTGACTGGCTTTTGCTTCTCTGGAACACTCTGATTGTCAAGTTTTGCCTCTTTCGTGCCAGTATTTAACGTCCCGTTTGTCGTCTGTACATCATTTGGATTTACATATGGGCCCAGCCCATGACTTGCATCATCAGCTGAGCTCTTCTGACTTACATCCATCTCTTCCACACTCTCTGCTGCGGGATTCTGTACACTGGCTGCTTCATCTGGCAAAACTGTGAAACCAACTTCCCCACCGTAAGAAAAACCATCGTCCGAGCATGCAGACTGGTTTGCATCGACACCCTGTGTGTACGAGGGTCCTGGTAGCAATTCAATCTTGAAACCTCCAATTGTGACTGTCAGTCGTCTCAATACAACAGTTGGATTCAGCCAGACCCCACCATCAATCTCATTAATGTTGACACGTCCTCCGAGAGTTAATTCTCTCTTTAGATCAGGACCTGTGACTCCTTTCTCAATAAGAAATGACTTGCATAGCCTGTTGGCTGGTTTTCTTGCCGGCCGCCCTCGGGTCATGGTATTGGTGGGTGTGTTAGGCTCCTGGTCACCACTGTGTTCTGTTTAAATAAACAAAAGCAAAACTTAAAAGCTGCTGATGTTCTTGGTGACTATTGGTGACTTGGTGACTCAGGGGAACAACTAAGCTGTAGTGCCTCTTAGGGATGGGTATTGATAAGATTTTAACGATTCCGATTCCATTTTCGATTCTGTTTAACGATTCGATTCTTTATCGATTCTCTTATCGATTCTTTTTTTTTTTAAAAAAAAGGAGAACACTAAGGTCGATTAGCTCAGAGCTTTGTTTTATATCTTCTCTTTGAACAAGATAGAAATTTAGGAGTAACATGGCCTTACAAACCCAACAGTGAGATCTTGAGAGATCCAGCCTACGGCTCTTCAATGGGGTGTCACAGGGTCCCCAGGAAAAAAAAAATTGTAAATGTAAAATAATAAAATAAATATTCTTGTGAGACATATCACATATTGACGGGGTCGGGTTATGTTAAAAAGTATAAATTGTTATACTTTGTTCATTGGTTCAAAGGTACCCCACACTTCTTTTTTTGTTTGCTTGTTTGTTCTGGTGTATTTTTCATTTGAACTGTTACTCTGCCAGAGTACTCATATTTACAAGATGGCATTGAACGCCCCATTGGTGTATCAGGAAAACTATTTTGTACGTATGTTCCTTGAAGGGGATTGAAGTCGTTCTTTTTTCCACCGCAGCGAAGGGCTAGGAGTAGGAGAGGAGCTGCTGTATGTTTTTGTTATCGAATCGATCTGATTGTGAAATAAAGCATATGCAGTGAGAAAGCAACTCCAGGAGTCATCCCTGCCTTAAAGCTGCAACATTCTTCTGTAGCAATAACAAAGTATAACATAAATTGTTCTGTGGCAATTACACAAGAATATCCAGTAATGTCCCTGCCTACAATTAAACACATTCACTTACCAAAAATCGGGGGCATCTGCTGTGGCAAATGGGTGCAAGCCTTTGACCACAAACTTAGACACTGCTCTGTGACATTAGTCTATCCTGGCCTGAAAGGAGACGCTACCGGTAGACTGCAGCGAGAACTGCCAGCGAGCGCCAGCCAGACTCTGTCTGTCTCTCTCATCATGGTCACCTACATGTACAGTAATGGCAGGTCTTGTAATAAGGCAGATTGCGCTAACATAATATGCACTGTTAGTTGATTATTTACCTGCCGCATTAACGGGAGAGGACGTGCAAATGTTAGCGCTGCTGCTGGGTTGAGAGTCACGAGTCCGGAGCGGAATTAAAAACGCGTGTCATCGCGTGTTTTGTGAGCAAATGCTTTTGCATATTCGTAGTGTTTCCTCCCTTAAATGAAATATCTACTTTGCAAGTTGCCCTGTTGTCATCGGTTCTCATAAAGTATAATCAAACTTTTGAGCGTTTGAGCCGCTTAGGCGCCATGTTTCCTGCCAGGTAAATGACGCTCCGCAACGTGGTGACGTCATTCGGGGCGACTGGAATCGATAAGGGAATCGTTTGCAAAAATGGCAAACGATTCCAAGGAATTGAAACAGTGGGAACCGGTTCTCAACAAGAACCGGTTTTCGATACCCATCCCTAGTGCCTCTTCACCTCACTGTACAATATATATATATATATATATATATATATATATATATATATATATATATATATATATATATATATATATATATATATATATATATAATATATATATATATATATATATAATATATATATATATATATATATAATATATATATAATATATATATATAATATATATATATATATATATATATATATATATATATATATATATATATAATATATATATATATATATATATATAATATATATATATATATATATATTATATATATATATATATATATAATATATATATATATATATATATAATATACTGTAACTGTAACTTCTGTCGGTGCTGTGCTTTTTGGAAATTGAATTTCCCAGAGGAACCCACCCGAGGGATTAATAAAGTTCTATCTTATCTTATCTTATTATGCTATCTTGGCCAGGTCTCCCTTGAAAAAGAGGTTTTAATCTCAATGGGATTTTCCTGGTTAAATAAAGGTTAAACTAGTCGACTACTCTAAAAGACAGGGGGGAAAAAACATAGAAAACATTAACTGAGTGCACTTTAAATGGAAAAAGTTCTACATTAGCCAAATAAATACTTCCTGTGTATTTTAGAGGACCTTCCCCAGTGAAATGTGCAACATGTTCCAGTGTGAATAGTTTTGCAAACACACACAATATCAGATTATTTTGCAGAGCTAGGGTAACCTTAGCAGTACTAGCACCGGTATCCTTTATATATTTGGTTCTGTCTGTCCACATCTGGCTAAAGAATATGGTTACATCTGGCTTAGGTTGGTATTCTACTTTTTATTCTAAAAAAAAATTGACACACTGCTGCTCTTTTATTCCTTTTCTTTTTTTTCCGCATTAGTTAGTACGGCTGTCATCTATTTGCTTTGCCCCTTGCTTGTTTACAAAAAAAAAAACAGAGAGAGAAGAAGAGAAAAACAGTCTGTTGGGACTGGAGCCCTGTGGTGTCGTAACACCTTTGAACCAGTAACTGCAACTGTACATTAATAAAAATACTAAATGTAACCAAATCGCAAGGGCAGCAATGTTTAAACATCTAGTTGTGTACATCCCTAAAAGTCTCACAGGGTGGAAAGAGAAAGAAAATAAACTTGCATCGACTTACCGTTCTCTAAACTGCGTGAACGTTTCTTCTGCCTGACATCAAGTTGCTTAACTTGTGCACTCTCTGAAACAGCTGGTTCACCAGGGAGGCCTGTGGGTGCCGAACCACTATCGAGACCTGCAAAAGCAAAAATAAATAAATGTAATGTCCTTAATAAATATACAATTTGAAAAAAATGTAAAAACTGCAGTCCAAATTCAATGGCAGTCTAACACTGCTACATTTACAATAATACTGAATCCTTTTATATTGTTTCTTTAAAAAATTTTTGTATTTTTCTCCATCATTACTGAAACAACACTACTTTAATTTACCTTCAGTTACCCTAACGCTGATATTTACGTGCTGACAAGCAAAGAAGCACGGTGAAAATGTTCCCTGCATATCTCAGTACAAGACGACCCTCTACAGTGTTTGTTTTTTGAAGCACCTGAAGAGTTAAAGTCTAACTGAGCAAAAATCAGCACAGATAAAATAGTCTGTAGGTGAAGAATCAGAGTTATACATTGAGTTACACGGTACATTAACAACTTAATATTTAAAACTTTCACCATCAACTTTTCAAGTAAAGTGTGGATGACTTTTTTTTTCCAGGCAGCCACACATGCATTTGTTAGTTAACTTTCACTCAAAGTTTGAATCTACACTGATTTATCTACATTTTGGCCACTTTTTTGTGCCTTCAAACATACTTGTGGAGCCAGCAATCTGAAAAGCAGGGTCTTCATTATCCAGCAGACTGAACTGAGTGCTTGCACATCCAAACATGGGATCTTTGTCACTGAGCATGTTCTTCAGTGAATCTTCCAGTCTGAGTCCTGTCCCAAACTCATTACTGGCTTCACACTCCAAATTCTGACCTATTACCAGGGAGTCATCCAACTGGTCACTGGGTATTAAATGGTTAAAGGTGTCCACAATATCCATGAATGCTGCTGCCTTCCTGCACCAAAAACAACACAGAAAAGATGCAGGAATAGCAGACAACTGATAAACTGTTAATATATGTTTCTCTGTTTGTTTTTCAAAGACAGCAACGTCTTATGTTTCTCCCTGCACCACAGAATGCATCCAATTATGGGGACAAGTGTAGTACAAACTAAGCAAACCCAACAAAAACACAAAATATTCCCTGATTTCGAGGGACAGCGAAAACTTTGTGACTGATAACAAACAAAAAACAAAGTTACGGTGCACTTTCTGAAGACTTTGCCATCAGTTCAGTGTATACATGTTGTATCTGATGAGCAAAGTGGTATATACCTTAAATCTCCACATATGGGAAGCCTCATCCAGCTACTCTGCAGTCCTAATACGTTAACCCAACGCTCCTTAGCCACTGCTATTTTTGTTTCTGTGCATTTTCAAAGACTTTTATCGGGTGAGTAATGTAAATACAAGAAAAGCATGTCTAAAACCACCGACTTGCAATAGTAAATGCTACTATTTTCACATCAAGCAACACCACGACTTCACAGCCTGGAGAAGGCCACAATCAGTGTGCAAACCAATAACGCTACATGAATGTTAGCAAACTAAAGCGCATCTCTGGACGCTTTTATTTAAGTTCAGCCAAAAATATCTTTCTGTCCACGAGAAGCACGGCGTTCCTGACGCCAGGTTTTGCCAATGAGTTGTTAGCTAGTTAACATGCTAACGTTTATGTCAGCTTATGACAATCGCGTATGTTAGCAAGCTAACGGTAACTTACGGAGGAAGTTACCACCCAAGCTAACTCACTTTTTGAAACCCATTCAGCCTTACAGGCAGCAAATTTGTATCAATAAACAGCCGCGCCCGAAAATTTCAAAAGCGCCAAACAAAATGTGCAAACATATGGTTAGACAGCTCGACGATAAATATGCACGACGGCGAGCTAGCTAGGCGGCTATAGCACAGGCCCTAGCTGCCAAGTTTGTTTGTAGCCTGAGTGCAGCTAGCGGACGTTACTTGATGACCCCCCACATGCATCTGTTCCAACGCTTGCAGCTCAAATATTTACAAGTAGTTATTTTTACATATACATATTTATAGCACTCCCACCTCTCTTGTCGCGATGCTGTTGCCAACTCATGTACGGTTACATACTAGCAAAGCAGCTCCCAGTAACTTCCTCCAACTCAGCCGTCATTCGCCCCGATGCTGCAAAGCCCCTGACAGGCAGCGCGGCGTTGTCACGTGGCTTGTGTTTACAGGTAGCTTAGCAGCCGATTGTACAGAGAGAGCACATCTGGATGGTTTGTTTTTGTTGTGTCTGCTTTGTCAGTGTCCGGATGGTTAATTTTCACTAAGAGCAAGCGGTTTGTTTTTATCAAACTGTCGACCATCGCACTTAGAGAACACGAGAAGCTGGACAGGCTCGAAGAAAACTTCGCTTTATAAAACTGGCAAAGTTACATATTTAACACAGCCTGGTATTGAAAACAGTCGGTTACTTAGTAAAGTAGATTTGCCATTCTTTTCTGAGTGCATGTCCTGTAATAGAAACATTTTTATATAAGAAAAAGGCAAGCAAAAGCTCCTTAAAGTTTAAGTTTAACTCTTCGAGGGCTCATACCATTCATGATGTTTGAGTTCATTTGAGTTAAAATATATAAAATCATGATCATCAAGGATTGTTATTTCTTAAGTCGTTTGCATATCTCTCATACTTCCATGTTTCAGATCATCAAATATATTTAAATGTTAGACAAAGAACGTAAGTAAACACAAGAAGAATTTTTAAATGGCAATTTCATATATTAAGGGGAAAAAAGCTATCCAAACCTACTTGACCCTATGTGAAAAAGTAATTGCACCTCTTTGGAAATCATGAATTAAACGTGAACCACATTTTTTGGAAAGCTGCGTTCAATGTTTTCTAGACACACCTGGGGTTGATTTCTGCCAGACCCGGGTATTAAGAAATCACTTTACTAGAACCTGCCTGACAAAGTAAAGTAGACTAAAAGATAAAACAAACAAAAAAAAACAAAAAAAAAACAGCATATCATGCCACGGTCTAAAGAAACACAAGAGCAGCTGAGAGACAAATGTCACTGATATCTATCAGTGCGAAAAGGGTTACAGAGTCATATCTAAGACTATGGGAATTCAGCGAACATGTCTTCATGAGTAAATGACAAGAAAGATACTTTGCAAAAATGACATCGATGCAGTTCCAAGGTGAAAACCACTGCTGACCAAAGAGAGTGCAAAGGCTTGTGTCTTATTTGCCAAAAACATCTTGATGATCCTTTGGTTAGAGAAAATAAATGAAGCTTTCTCCTTTGCTCAGCAGATTTGAATCTTGTAGTAAATAACTTCTTCAGATTGGCAGTTAATGTTGCATTTATTTCTTTGAACATAATGAATGACATTTTTGAGTCAACCTTATCGTGAAGTTTTACTAACTGAGATTTCAGAAAACAATTTGCTGGTGTAATCTCTTGAACCCATCTTGTGTGTTATCCAAATATCTCTTTTCTATAGTGTTGGGTTTGAAACTGATGTCATATAATTTACACCCCAGACCAGCACAATAACCGAGATATGAAGATTAAAAAAGAATACAAAAATGTAAGAGTCTTGCAGTTCAGTTGTTTCAAAATATTAAGTAAGGTCAACAATGTTGTTTAAATGATGAACGAGATGCTCATGAATGATACAGTCTGCTTTAATAGGGATGCTTAATTAAATTAATTAAATAAAAGGATGGATGTGTTTCAGTTATTTAAGATTCAAGAGCTCAACATTAAAAGAAATAACACATTTGCACATACTATATATATCCTTTATTGCATTCATCCATTAGTCATCACTCAGTGCAACTCTACCTACCACAATAGGATCTAACATTACTTCAATATAGTTTTTCAAACAGTGTAACTTTGAAGTAATTTTTCATTACAAAATTTAGGAAAAACGTTTAAGAAGTCAGACATCCTTTACTTGGAAATGTGATCCAGGATTCAAAGATTAAAGAGCAAAGATTTTCTTATCAAAAAACAAAAAAAACAAATGAATGCACTGAGTCATGCATTTCTATGTTTAACACTTACTAAACTTCAATCTCTAAAAAATTTTTTTTTTACCACATTTTCACAGTATATGTATATAATGCTTATTTTAATATTCAACCTTTAAAATAAAATAAATGCATTTTATTTATATTGAAGCAAATGTGTTTAATAAAAGTTAGAAAAAATGAGTTAAAAATTATAAAATTTAATTATATAAGAAAAATTATAACGCAGTCTCACATTGCACAGTGATTAATAAGAAGAAATAAGTGTTATTTTTTTATTGCTTTTATTGGGGCAACTGCTCTTTTAATCTCTCATGCGGGTCTAATCCATACCACAGTACATCCTGTTCCACAGCAGCCCAAGCCATTCGCTCAGTGGTAAATGTGGCAGCCCAGTGGCCTGAAGGAGAAACAACAATTGCACCTCCGGCTCCTTTGACACGGTCTCCCATGTGCTGCAGAGACATCTGCGAAGCCTCTGTTACTGATTTACCTGTAAAGTGGAGAAGAAATAGGAACACAGGCGGCTAATGAAAAATGGAAAATTAACTTCAGCTTGTGTTATTTCACAGCACATTCTCCTTTAATAATTGCTTCTAAGATCTTCTTAATCTGCTCAGAAACACAATTTACTAAATAACTGTGAGAGGCAATATTGCAAAACTGGAATTACTCACATGAGTTGCATGAGTTGCACTGTTCAGGATAATGGACTAAAACATGAAGAACTGATAAATTCCCATAAACAAAGTGTTTGCGTTTGTGATACTTTACCTTGTTCAATTTTTGAAAGAATGAGTCTGGCCAGTGTGACTTTAAGAATAGATTCTCCATGGCCGGTACAGGATACTGCACCACTCAAGTTGTCTGCATATCCTCCACAGCCTTATTTACATGAGACAACGTGAACAACAGAAGCAAACATTAAAACACCTTTTTGCAGATTGCAGTGAATATGCTAAAGTAACCTGTAGTAAAGTGAAGAGTATGATTAAATGAAATGTTTGGACAATGTAAGGTCTTTGGTTTGACTTTATCATTTTACTGTCAGTGTTAAAACAGCAGTTTTAGAAGTCATACCAATGACTGGGGAGTCTCCTACTCTTCCAACCATTTTATTCCTAATCCCTCCCGTTGATGTTGCACATGCGACATTACCAGCAGAGTCGAGAGCTACCGCCCCAACGGTATCATGAGCCCTGGGATGAAGAAATGTTACATTATTCAAAAAAATCAGCTGCAAAAGAAAATGCAAATTAGATCTGAAATGTTTTCAGACATAGCATCACAAGGAGGAAGCTCATTTGATTCATTAAAACACACAGTGCTTAGACAACTGATCAATGTAAGGTTGATGCCAAAACTGGCCCAAATTTCAAAATGTGACCTTTATTTGCCTAATAAATATCAATATCATTTTTAGTTTTTGGAAATTCATAAACCTAGGTCTAGGCTGCTGGGGGTTTCCTATTGGTGTTTCTTCTTCATTCACCTTGTTTACTCTCTGTGTCTTTATGTGCCATTCTGCATTCAATTATTAATAACTAATAATAACCGATGATTAAATGCTCTTTTCTACAATATGTCTTCTGTTCTGTCTCTCTCCCCTCACCCACCGGCTGTCGCAGCAGATGGTTGCCTCTCATGTCTGGTTCTCCAGGAGGTTTCTTCCTTTTAAAAGGGAGTTTTTACTTCCCACTGTCACTAAATGCTTGCTTGGTTTTTTGATTATTTGGGTTTTCTCTACCTTACAATATAAAGCACCTAGAGGCAACTGCAGTTGTGATTTGGCGCTATATAAATCCAATACAACTGAATTGAAATTGATCCCGCAGATGCATACCATTGAGTGTTGAAATCTTCTATTACTCCAGTCATGTAATTCTTGTGCTTCTCCCATTCTCTCCTCTCATACTCAGTCACCAGTGTTTCAGTGGGGACTGTGCTTATACCAATGCTTTCTGCAAACAAGTTTGCACCTTGGCTTGTCAACATTACATGGGATGTCTGAGGAAGAAAATAGGTAAGACAAAGTTGAAACATTAAATAAATCTCACAGCACTGAACATAATGTAGCAAACATAACATTGCTATAAGGTACCACTAGAGACAAAAGCAGCTTCATGTATCAAACTGCGATTCCACAGAAATGCCCTAAAAATGACCTTAAAGTTATAATCATAAAAGCAACAGGCAGGATACTGGCCATGCACACAAGGAATATCTCCCTCTGCCCAGAAAGTTATCCAGATGCCAGCTTGAATTATAGTAAGACACCCTCAATAACCAAGTTTACCAATAAGACTGTGTTTTCTTTGCAAGACCTGAAAAGAACTTAGAAAATTACTTTGGGGGACTTTATAATTTGTTTTCAGAATGGACAATTCAGGGACAAAAGTGTTATTTCCAGAACTATATAATAGGCTTTCTATTACTCTGTCCTGAGCCTGAGGGATTGCCTCTCCACTCTTTGGAGAAATCACCTGTGCCTCTACCATACATCTATATATTCATATGTATACCAGCAGTGAAAACACTGCATTTGCTTTACTGAAGAAATGTCAAAATGGTACTAGAATGTGGTCAATATAAATTATTTAATCCTGTAATGTCCTAAACTAAATGTTTTTATGAGATTTACTGTAAGATGCAAATATTTATTTGCTTTTCATTTACTGTGTCATTAAAAACACATTGCCATGATTTCTTTAGGTTATATGAAAGAGTTACTTTTGTACTTTTATATTTCTTGAGTCTTATGAGGTAGTGCAGACCAAGTGGCAAGGAAGGTGATAAGTAGATAGCATCAGCATACCGGTCAAGTTTCTTTTAAGTGTACTTTATTTCTGGCATCTCCGTTATACCATTTTAAAACTCTGGTAGGTAAAACTCTCACTTGCTTTAAACAGGAATTTAAACACACCTGAACCTCATTAGTCTCTACCATTGCAATATAGACCAAACAATACTATTCCAAACAAAAAAACAGGAATAAGATTATGAATCCGATTGAGAAACTCATTTTTCATTTTACACAGTTAAGTGGTTTGAAAAGTTAAACACTGCATACAATACAAATCAAAAGGTTACTTTAAAGAAAATAAACAATACTATGCAAAATGAAAAACCCTTAATTTGGTTTCACCCAGTGACGCGCTCAATGACATCATGACCCTATATAAACAGGAAGTACTGAGGCGGCCCCTCCCACACACCTGTTTTAGATATAGGACCTGAACCTAAACATGGTAAACAACATAAGCAAACACAATTTACTAGAAATTTACCTGTGAACAGAAGAACATTCAAATGACGTGATGGTTAGTAGTATTTGCTTTAGAAACATTTCCATGGATGTAATAGATGTAACTAATGCTACCACAAACAAACCCAGGATACTATGTAAAGCAAAGTTACACCAGCAATGTCTAAACTAAAGCATTATGTAAAATAAGGGATAAATTATCAATATGGTTAAAGGACAAGTGGTAAATGAGTTCATGGCTAACCACTTTGTCTAACAACAGAATTAGTGTTGCATAAGCTATTATTGAAATTGTGTCACTGTGGTTACCTAAATGTAGCACACTGTCTGAAGTACTCACTTACATTTTTAAATATGAATTATAGAACTCAGTTCTTCTAATTCTTATTTTTTATAAAGTTTGCATAATGATTACTTCCTGTTTTTTAGTCATGATCAAAGAAAAATGTGGCTTCTGCTTAAGAGAAATCACCCTGTTATTAGGAAAATCTTGAAAAGTTAATCTCTTTAAACAAAGGATTTGGAAGTGTAGTCTAGAACTGCTTTAACCACACCCATTAAAACAGGACTGACAGAGCTGTCTTTTCTCTCCTGACCCCATCACTCTTTGCTGTTTTTACCAGTTTAAATTTAATTAGATTTTATATCAAGTAAAATTGTTGAAGAAATGAAAGTCAAATTTTGGAGTCTAAAGCCCATTGTAGTTAAGAGCAGAGTGTTGTTAAAATCAGTGACCTGGATATCTCCGTTTGACTGACAAGCCGTCTCAATGTGCCCAATCACTGGAAAGACTTCAGAGTGTCTTAAATAACTGTTGCAGTCTGAAGCCTTCAGACATCTCATGGACAAGGTGATATAACTGATTGCTCCCTCAGGGACTGCTCTCTATACTGAACAACCTCTAAATTCAGAGAGGTGGTTCAGAATGATACAAGAAACCAACAGGCATAGAAACCTGCCTTCAGATCAAAGCTGACATTGTTGGTACTATGAAGACAGTCTGCTCTGACAATAGTTTGAATGATAAAAGCTTCAGTTAGTTTGAATCAGATTGCTATTCAAAGCTCATCGGCTCATCAGTCTTAACATCTTCATTGAATTAATTCCTGTCCCTGAGTTTTAAAAGAATATATATTCTATATACATATAATACAAAGGGTATTCTGCACTAAAGTAGTGATACTAAGTTAAAATAATTCCGTTTAGCCAAAGTACTTCTATGAGCAAATCCTGCCTTCAAAAGTTTGGTGACTAAAGTAAAGATGAAGTTTAAAAAGAGCTTTGAAACCTCTACAGCATGGATCAGTGCAACATGCCTGGCTAAAATGTTTCTTCTTCCTGCAGTTGATTGGTTCTTTGGGGACGGGGTAAGACAACCACCATCTTTGTTTCAACCTCACCGATTGTCTTTTCTGTATTCTACATTTTCATATATTTCTTTTTCATGATTATTGAACAGATGGACACAGTTATGTATAAAATTTGTCAAAAGGTTCAGGATCCCCAATGCCTCATACACTTAGGAATGCCAAAATAAGGGACTTAAAGGGATAAAGTGCAGAGTTCAGATGAAGCACGTATGATTGTGCTAATGGTATTTTTGTAAATGCAGTATTACAGTTACAGATGTAATAACATGGGGTAAAGTAATCATTCAGTGATGATTGTAAATGAGAGAAGCTCAACAACGTTATGAACTGGAAGTCAGAGGGTGAACATGCAGTAACGGTTAAAAATATGCAGCAAGTACGGCACAACAAGAGGCGTGTGCAAACGAGAGTGATCTCAGCAGGAGTGTGTGTGGTGGTGTGGGGGGGAGTAGAGTTTGTAAGAGTAAGAAAAGTGATGTTTCAGTAATGACAGAAGGTTATTCCTCTGGAGCAGACAGATCATGTTGAAGAAAGGATTATACCTAAGGCACTCACAGGTGGATTATAAAATGAGGAGTATCAAAAGATTAACCAAGCCAAACAACTACATTCTGAAAATTGGATTTATAATAATTCACTGCTCTCTTTGCTGTGGTGAATTAAAGACTTCAGGGGTCTTAGGGGAATTTGGACAAAGTCACTACTTTTTCATCTGATCTACATCATTCATGGCTGGGGAAGGACTTCTGTTGTGGCCAGGCAACAATCCTCTCTTCTTTTTCTCACAAAGTCAGTAATAGATACACAGCCTGAGCTCTAATGACTAGTCTAAGTGATTTATAAAGTGATTTGTGCGAAGCTGCATGCTTTACCCCCGTCCAAAGTAAATATTCAACTTGCAGTTAAAAATTAAATTGTGGATGTTTAATGATTACATATTTTGATGTTTCTAACAAGGTGTTCTAGCACATAAAAGAAAACAGATCCTTGTTACCTATTTTCCTGGAAAAAAATGTAGCAATTTGCCAAGTGCACAGATCCTTATGGGAAGAGATGCTATTACCAAGTATAATTGATGAATAGGGTTACTTAAGTGCATTATTAGAAAAAAAAAAAAGGTAGGCAGTTAGAGCTGGCCGTTTCTCCTGGCCAAGTTTCTGGCAATTCCTTTTAAAGCAAATGGAGAACTGTACCACACCACCTGTTCACAAGTAGCTGGGATCTAACACATTATAGTATTGATAAAAAAAATCAAAATCTTTAATCAGATTAGTACACCAGTAATCAAATATATTTTTAAAAAGATAGAAACTAAGAAATTTAGACCTTCTCCATCACTGCCCGTGCCAGTGAAACAGGGTTGGCAATGTTCTTTACTGAGGACACCGCACCAGTGGCAAGTGTCCTTCCATCCATGATAATGGCATCCAGCTCCACTTCTCCATCTTTATTTAGTACTGCTCCGTGCCCTACAGAGAAAAACAAGTTAGAGATGAGATAAAAACTATGTTTCCATGTGTTCACTTAAATTATGCCAGCTCCACCCTTACAAATATGCAGGGTAATGGCAAAGCAGTACAGACACTGCAGCACCATACTACTGACTGATGTCTAGTTTGTCTGACTTTCAATGGCACAAATGATTGTAAAAGTTCTTGGGATATTCATACTTTCTATCATACCCGTATCATTATGTTGACTTCCAACTCCATATTTTTACTCATAGATTTTTTTTTTTTAATTGATTCAGTGTGCAACTGACTCTGGGCTGTGTAGTAAAAGACGGCACTTTATATGTTTGACAACTTGTCAGGGTAAAGAAAGCAACAGACGATGTTAATAGACAGATATTAAGGTTTAGCCAGAGATCATCTCTCATATTCTTAAAGGAGTCCTGGTGGATATTCTCATCATGACCAGTAGATGGAGACATTGTTCTGCAGTTGAAGCCAGCTTAAACAATAAAGGAAAATGGGCATTCTCATTTGGCTGCTCTATGGACATGTAAAAGGAACTGGGGTTTTAGGCTTTACTTATTTATTTGAGTAAAGGTGAGGGTGCTACAAATGCCGTATACAAAGATGAAGCCCCCATTTAATAACTTGCATATTTTCAAATGGAACTACTTGGCATAAATGTGTCCCAATCTAATAAAAACTGTCTGTACCTGCGTCAAACACAGTGTTATCTTCCAAAGCCCTCACAGCCACTTCAACAGCATCCACTGCACTTCCTCCTCGTTTCAGCACTGAAAATCCTTCGCGTGCTGCAGTTTTTACTCCATCAACAGAGGCCTTGGCCAGTTCATCCGGTATGGCCCATGCCCCACCATGCACAACCAAGACTGCTGACATCTTTGCTTTCCTGCATGGAATAGACAAAGTAGTTTATTAACAGGTTTCAGCCCAGAGAATAATTCACTTTTTCTTTGAACATTAGGAAAAGCACCAAGTGATCATTGGTATCTTCTTTTTGCCTTGATCCAGACATACTTCTTGAAGGAAACGGTTTCCAGGGCCTAATCCGTGGATCGACTTCCTTCGAGGCGTGGACGTCTATCAGCAGAGAATGTCCCTTAGTCTGTAACACAGTCAAATATATTCTCAAGTAATATTCAAGCATGCCATTCAGCGTGTTAGTACGAGCTCGGGAGCAGCTTGGGAGAACAAGAAAACAGAGACTGCTTTAGATTGTCTTCCCAAATTGACTCAACTTTATTCACAAGTACAACAGTTTATATAGAGGGTAAAATTCATGAGACAGCAGATTTATCAGTTTAAACCAGTACAGACCAAGATAAGGGAGCGTCTTCCTGCCCTTGGGTGAAGAAGCATCCTTTGCGTAGTTTATCAGTTCAGCTACAATTGTGATTATCTCAGCGACATATTTTCAAGGCACAAAACGAAGAGTTCTTTCATTAGTGAAATCTGAAACAAACCATTTGGCCTTCAACAGGCGTCTAAAAGATTAAGAAACTAATGTAGCTGAGGGAGTGATCTCTGTGGTATTTCAACCTTGTACCAGCCTGTGATTCTCACACATCAATTCTTGGGTCAAAGAGAAAAATAACTAAAACAAAGGGGCCTTATTGAATGACAGAGTTTTCCTGTATAATGTCACTATAAAACAATATCCAGTAAATGCTACCATGGTACTAAAATACCTAACACTTCTCAAACTTTTACATACAAAGAAATGTTTTTCGTTTAATAAACGGAAACTGCTAAACTAATTATTTGCACTGCACTCCACTGGTAATGTATTTGCACCACATGAATTTGCACCTTGGAACAACTGATACAACTTCTATCGAAGATCATATCATCAAGACTGAACTTTGAGATGTGGTCATTGTAGCCCGTGTTGCCAGTTTTTGGCTATTGCCTGGCTATTAGAAGACCAATTCAATTAGAACAGCTGTTAATAATAAGTTATCTTAAATGTATTATGGCTTTAGCAGCTTTGAATTACGAGCTACAATCAAGTACTAAACTATAATAATTGATCTTCTCATAATTTATTATGGTTCAATTTTTATGTGCACATAAACATTTTTCTCCTATTACCTGGATGCACTTGAACTGTGTTTAATGTATTGTAATCTACTCACAGTCGCTGACGTGATATTGATAGTTATTCATTTCATTCGGACCAACCACAATATTGAGACATTGCATTTTGTCCTACCTTTTCCGAGCCTCAGAATTTCCGGAAGGATAAACACTTCGCCATAGACACGTGACTTCAAGAGACTACCGTTCGCGGTTTAACCAGCGCGTGCTGCACACTGACGTCAAGTTTGACACTATGGCCACAACCGAGGAAAGACTTCCTACAAGTTTTCAAAATTAAATCCTCACGCCACTAAGCAAACTAAGAAGCACAATGTTAAAGGCTCATCTTGTATGGCGTTAGTTTTGTGCCACTATTCTGAGCGCACGTAAAGTGGCACAAAAATAACGCCATATACGGACAGCTATGCTCCTTTTCGCTGATTCTGGACATTGTTTTCACTTCATCACTTAAATCACTTTAAGCATATTTGCACTGCACAAGACATAATGTGGATTGCACAACACTGGTCACTATATTCTTCATTTCCAGTTAATACTTGTACAGCTGCTGTTATTGTGTATATATTTATTTATTTATATTTCTTCATACATTCTTATATAGTTCTATACTGTGTATTGTGTATTTTGTTGTACAGTTATTTTATTTTCAACTTTAATTTATATATTTTATCTTATTCTTTCCCAGTTAAATTTACCCTTCATTCTAATTTGTATTGTACAGTTATTTCATTTTTAACCTTAATTTATATTTTATTCCTTCCTAGTTAAATTTACCCTTTTAAATTTTTCATATTTATTTCCTATCTTATTCATAGCCTTTTCCTCTTTTTTGTTTTCTTTAGGTCACGAGCAGTTGTCTAAGCATTTCACTGCATAACGTACTGTGTATGACTGTGTACGTGACAAATAAAATTTGAATTTGAATTTGAATTTTGAAGTACTTGGGTATTGTAATGTAGTTTTATTGTGAAAACGTCTGAATTTTTGGAGTCGTGTTCTTGGCTCGATAAAGGCGGAGCTAAAAAAGGGCAAAAAGAGGACAGAGTTTAACAAATGGTCAAGCAGTTGGACTATATAACGTGGACACATGGGCTAGTTTTCACCAGCTGCAGGTTATATCATAGGCTATTGAATTCTTAAACGTATATATTATGTAGGGTGCATGCTTTAAAGTTCCTTAAAACATTTTTTAAAATGTAAGTACCCAGAAAAGGATCTGCAAACGACACAACTGCTGAAAAGAAAGCAGAAAAATTAGAATAAAGTTACTCTTATATTACTCATTTTTACAGAGAATCAGCAACAAACTTTAAAATACAAACTTTTATAAAAGGAAAATATAGCTCCGTGAAAATGTGAAAACAGATTAAAGCGAACAAAAGGAGATAAACAACTTCTTCTAAACTAATTTGATGTTACCCAGAGGTGTTCTGGTGTTAAATGCCTTACATTAAAGCGTTGCCATAATGTAAATTTTTAACGATAGTGTTACCAGTCCGTCAGTAAAATGTATAACGTTGCACTTTGACCAGTAGAGGGCTGCAAGAGTCCATCAAATGCATAGACCGCATATAAAGAAACATACATACTAGTTATGACCAAACCAAGAGGAAACGTTGATATTAAAATTGTAGTGTCAGTTATACTTTGATAAAAGTATTTTCTTAAAGAAGTTAAAAGAAGTTTAAATTTTACTCACACACAGAAAGCTAAACTTTCTAATTTTAAGTTCTGACCCTAGTAGTTCTGTTGATAGACTGTAAATAAAAGATGGATGTTGCCACGTGACATCATAAACAGTATAAAACATGGACATGATTTAAGGGTCATAAATATGAACCCACTGGAGAAGTGTCTTGAACCTGCAATCTATCCGTAGGCCACCAGATGGTGATAGCTGTTGTTTGCAAAAAAGACTTTGGGTCATGTTGAGGTTTCTCATGTAAAGTCACGTGCACATTGCTCAATAATTGTTTGCCATATTGGGCATGATATAACCACCGGTTGGTAGAAAAAGGTGCAACTTTTACTTTGTAGCAAATGATCTACATTTCTGATTCGCTTCACACTTTTCACTGTTTCACTACAGCCTGGAGAGCAGCTGGGAAGTGTTCATAGAGAAAACCATCTCTTTCATTATTTTTAAAAATAAAAAGTTGAAGTGAGAAGAAATATAACAGTTTTTTTTATGCAGTAAAATTTGGAATGTTAAGATGGGAGTTTTTGGAAATTGATTTGCTTTTGCCTCTCCACTAGTTTCAGTCTTGTGTTGTCTTAATTTTGGATTATTTTCCATCTCGTTGAGATGATGAAAGCAGACATTTTTCTATAAAAATATTTAGAAATGTATTAAAAACTATAGTTTTAATAAGCTGTCTATGTTTTTTTTTTGCTATTGTTTTCATCTGTTGGTGTGTGTGGTGTGTGTCTATTCTATTCCGATGTGCGTGCATTAGTTTATATCTACAAACATACTATAGACTTACAAGACTCAAACACATTAACCGTCATAACCCTCATTACCATTAATAGTCGCAGCAACAGCAGCATGATTTGCATTAACGCTGTCATAAATCATTTTATTGAATGGAATTAAATCAGTGAAGGTCCAGCGAGCATGAAATGCAAAGACAGTACTGGCCAACGTGGGCATAGCTGCTTGTTTTAGGCTTTCAAAAAGAAAAATAAAGCTGTGTCTGATTTCATAGAGAGAACTTAATGAAAAATAAATGGAAAGAGGATGTAAGTGTGAAGTTTTAATCAATACTAACTCCTTTAAGGCTTGTTTGGCATTGCAGAAATAAGCAGATTAATGAAATAGTTCTGTCAGACAAACCCGCTTGGGTATTCTGGCCTCTAAAACAGTCTTTTAAATCACCTTAAAAAGCCATAAAAAAAAAGTCATACTCTGTAATCTTCAATGCCAATACACAATTTAAATGAAAGAAACCATTGGCTCAGTTTTATGGGTATTTCCAGCCATTAATGTACCACAGAGCACCCCAAAACAACAGCACTAGATTTCCGAGACAAATGTTCTGGTTTCTCAGAAAATATTAAATTCTACCAAAACTGAGAAGAATCCTAAATACTATGAACATAATTGACTCATATTCACAAAGCATTGCTGTTTGCAGCCGCGAGGAGCCTTTATGATTCTGATCAGTGCGGGGAGAAACAACTCTAAAGGTCAAGTGGAGCCAGAATTGGTCGTTCACCAGCCTCATCTGCTCAAATCTAATTTGTGAGTTAGTAAAGCAGCCTGCATGCTGTGCCGAAGATGACTTTTGGATTCAAGTCAATATCATGGCTTGGGGACAAGAGAGCCATTTGAAGAGACATAAACATTCATGCTTACAGTGCAGACACCACTAACGCTGGCTCTTGATGAGTAAGTGAAGAATTCACTTTATTATTAAATATCTATTTATATTAAAGCTTCTTTAAGCCAAGTCTGCCACTAACTATGCAAGCAGCTAAAGCTCTACTAGAGTTGACCTTCTTCAGCCATAAGAGGGGATCCACCTCAAAGGATGTAAGGAAAAGATCTGACCAGCATTGCAAATTATGCATCTCTGGGGGGTTTTGTTGTTGTTGTTGTTTTTGCTGACATAAGTTCATTAAGTAACATGGAAAAACTAATGAATGGATTATTTAGCATGCATACCTTGAAATATATGTTTTCACTCTGTGACAATACAGCCAGACTTCCTTCACAGCATCAATGTAAAACTTATTTTGTATCATTTACCAGGTATCAAGGTTTAAATGTGCAAGTTTAATTGCACATTTAAACCTTGAGACATTTTGATATAAGAAAAATAATGTTCAGTTTCAAAAGTACATCTTGGTTTTTCTACATGGTAAAGAAATGCTGCTGGGAAATCTGTCAGTATGACTTAAAGATGTAAACAGAAAAAAATTAATCCATGTGCACAATGGATACTGTGGAATGGATACACAATAAATCAAACCCCCCTCCCCTCCGTGAAATTTCTGTGGTAGACAGTACAAAACACAAAAATAGCATCAATAGCCATGTGTCTATGCCTTTGTCGACAGTTTCCAAAGCTGTCCAGTGGGACAGGATTAGAGTCTTTGCCAGACTGATTTGGGTCCCTAAGCCTTATGTTTGACACCCCTGCTTTAGCATGTGGAATAGAGTTAATGAAGTTGATCATGTGATGTGGAGTCTGAAGAACAGTATGCTGTAAGCTAGTTTTTGGTTATCTAAGACAAATTCAATATGTACAAACAAATCAGACAGCAGCCAGTGTTTAGCACCATGAATAGTTGTGTTGTCCCTCATAGGTGAATGCCTGCGGGCTACTTTGTACTGACTTTGTAGTTACTTTGAAACTCACGAGCTGCATAAAAAAACCCCATTTAATTAAGCGACATTTATATGGTACAGTCTGTTAGCGCAACAAAACTTTACTAGCACTTATTTGTTCTCCGCGGAGTACTATATCCAATATTATTAAAGTTTCCAGCTTCAGAGACCGTTGTCAACAGCAACCAAATGCAACCCCATCCTTTTTAAAGCAATTCCCTTAAAGAACACTGAGCATTTCCTTTACGCTCAGTGGGGACCTTTCTTGGTGTTTCAGCAGCGCCAGTCCCAGAATATGGCCAATAATGTTGCTGAGGGGCGGGGAGCAGCGCGGTCTGCAGACCCACTGAGTCTGGCGGGGTGCCGAGGAGAGGCAGCAGGCAGCGGTAGCAGAGATGGGCTCACACCTTTGAATCACAAATCAGCACCCCCACCCCTACCCCAGTCAAGCATCTCGGGAGAAACTGGAAGACCAATTTTTGGAGGGGGTTTTGCTGGTGTTCCTCATTAAGACCGGTAGACTACAGCTACCAAGAAGCAGGAGCGGCAAGGGTTATAGTTGCATTGTGACGTTCAGCACTCCTGCCGTCTCACCTGCACTGCCGGTGAAGAGGTCCGCTGTGATAAAGATGCATCCAGATAAGTACCTACCTGAGCTGGTGTCCGAGAAAAACAGCCTGGACCCCTCCTTTGTGCATGCGGTGCGCCTGCTTGCAGAAGGTAAGTGAAGTATATATGTGTGTGTATATAGAATATATATCTTTTTTCAAGTCTAATGCACTCTGAATGTTGGACTTGGCGACAATCACGATGTTCATTCTAACGTGAAAGCACAATTGCATTGAATTTTGGGGCAGTACAGTGAGCTGATGTGAGCTTGTTTTTAACACACTTTGAGTGCTTGCGTGGCGACAGTTGAATTCTCTGTGCTGTGCGTTTAATGTAGACACTGCTCTTCGGCTCCAGTGAGGAACTTTTGTTGGGTTTTTCCCAAAACTTCAAGTGAACAAATGCTGTGAGCAGAGACAATAAAGTATGTGTACAGTCAGAGGGGGTTATTGTAACCCCACTGTCCGCCAAGATCAATGCGCTGGCTCACATAAAATAAAGCCAATGTCTTCCTTGAGGATTTCTCATTGACTTCAGGGCAAGAATAATCAAAAAGGTGCCACATTCGTCAGTCCAACAATCATAGTACTGTATTAAGGTAAACGTGCTCTTAATCCTGTTATACTGTGTGCTGCCAGCCAGTATTTTTTCTGTTAAATATGTGAATTGTGTGGTCATTTATCAAGCCAAATATCACCTCTCTAATATTTTAATTATTCCACGTGAGCTAAACCTTGGAGGCTAAAATCAAAGTGTTTGTAATTATTGCATCATGAGTCATAGATTTCTGACTGAACGAAAATTGATAGATGCACACCTCCTCTTACAGGATAAATGCCATCAAGGTAATGGAGAACAGAAAATGTCAGTGAAACATGCTGTAAAGCCTTTCCTCCAGAATAATGTTACTGTATGTCAACAGAGTGCCGCAATCAGCCTGCAGCATTTAAAGTACTTTGTAGCCTTCATCTCATTCACATGCTGAGAATGTGTCACTTCTGATAGGAAGTGTGTCACCTCAAAGCAAACACAAAAACTCAGCTCAGCTCATTCAGCCCAGAGATGCAACTTTTGCATTTTCTCGTAGACTGCGTGGTCTCTCTTCCTGTAATTGCACAAGTCTGGTTGATGTGCAGTGCTATAAAAGCTTGGATAAAGGTTTGAGTGACGTGCTACTGGAGTGAAAGGCTGAATGATTATCATAAATGTGAATGGATTAACCTGTGTGGACTTACCAGGAACGTATTCCTGTACAAAACAATATATCAGCCATAAAATGACAAAATTAAACATAAAATGCTGTCATATGTTACATGACTGTAAAACACTCAGTGAAATGCTTTCTACTGGTTTTCCTGTGTGCTAAAAATGTTGGTGATTCTGAAGGCAGTTGATTTAACTAATTTATTAGATCATGCGTGTATGCTAATTTTGGGTTCTGACATGTTTGTTTAAAAATGTAAAGTCACACTTTGTGTTAATTAGCTGCTGGACGGGGTGTGTGCGCGATCTGCTGTTCGACCCCTTGAGCTTTCCTGTTGAAATGTGTTGATGAGACACCTGACACTCCCATTCTTGTCGCTAACTGGGATCCAGATGGGATCATCTGTCACACAGTACACTTTGCCATATGTACTCAAGCCTAACTCACACAGTCAGGATGCAATCAAAGAATGCCATCCACCACTATGAACTGCAATTAGCATGTTACACGAGGATACCTATGTTTTTGTTTTTTTTTACTGACTTTTTTCTCAGAGCAGTTTCAACAGTTCACAACAAATACACACACTACAATGCCCCATAATTAACAATACAGTACAGTCTTCAATATTAGAGTACAATACTGTAAAAAAAAAATAAAAGTATATAATACATTGCAATGCATTTGTCTGAGAAGAATGCTGTTGGCAAAGTCAGTAAACAGAAACCTCTCTGTATTCATCAAACACAAAAGTGGCCAATCAGTATAATAAACTGTCAGTTCAGTCAGTCTTGCAATGTCCAAAACAATCAGCCGTGGGCAGCATGTGAAAAAATGTTCAGCACAGACTTGTTATCTTGTGTTGTCAGTCTATGGGTATCAGTGGACAGCAAGATAAACTGCGTTTACAGATTTACAGATTTGCAGCTATTTATCACTGAATATCAAAGCATGTAATCCTGTGTTATTAACATCATGCACAATCGACAGCATAACATGGATTAACCATGGTCACAGTTAGCATCTCCATATTTATGAAACGAATTATTTACTGTTTGTGTTTATGTTATGTTGCTTCTAAAACCGTTTGTCTCTCTTTGAGCTGATTTAAAACTCTTTGGAACAAAGCTCCAGTCCGCGGCTGTAAACTACGGGTGGGTGGGGATAATTCTCTTGTCGAGCTGAAACTAAGCTTCCTCTTATGAAGCAGCAAGGGTTGTTAGACAGAATGTATGAATATATTGGTATATTATACAATCAAAACTGTATGTAGAGTATTTTGAAACTGCTACAACTTTGCTCCACAATCTCAAATGAAGATTTTTTTTCTTGGACATTGCTGCATGAGGCTAATGATTCCTCAGACTGACAGATAAGAGTCACTTCTTTCAAGTTTTGCACTTTAAGTTTCCTCAGCCTAAAGAACTGTGTAGTTAGTCTGAACGTGGGCTCATGTCAGTGTAAAGAAAGGCAAGCCTTTAATAGATCCCAGTGGTTTTCTTTGTAAGGCTTGCCTACATGCCATGCAGCCTCGTCTTGCCATGAAAACCGGTGGGATTTCTAATAAGGCAGCAAGCAAAGCAGACAGGGAGACAGACAAGAAAACTGTCTGTTAAGAAAAAAAACTAAATGTGTGCACTACTCTGTCATTCCATTTCTGAAAGAGGCATTTCTCCATGTCAAGATAGTTTACATTTTCACTAAGCATTGTAAAAGGGTATATATTATCTCAAATACAAGTGCTGCTAGCGAGAGTGACAATGCAAATAAAATCTGCATGAAATTTGAAGGATGTAGACTTCTCTGAATCAAATCGGAATATAGATATGGAGGAGGCCCAACACCATGCCAAGTGCAATTTTAGACATTAGCATAGGTTGGGCTCAAAATACACTTTAATCTGCATCTTGAAGAACTTTTCTTCTCAGTCTGTTCATTTTCTCCTTACATTTAGTTACTGCTATTAGTATATGAGCACTCAAGGTTTCCACTGATTCCTCTCCTGCACTTTCTGGACTTTTGTTTAAGTTTGATTATCAAGATAATGCTTCAAAAATCTTCTTCAATACATGAGCTTTCTTTTTGCATAGTTAAGAATACACTTAGAGTACATATTGCAGTGGTATAAGCACTCTTCAGAACGCACACAGACGCTTATAAATTTCTCGTTTCAATGAGTATGCTTTTTATAAAACTGTGATTAAATAGTATTAAGCAATAAAAAAATCAGCAGGAAATACAAAACTTTATTAATTCTTTTGGTGGAAAAAACAACCTGTGGTGATTGTACACAACCACAAACACACAGTTAAATTAATAATGTGGTAATATTCTTCCACTCTCCACACACGCATAAATCAAACAGAGTTATGGTTTCAGTCTCCCACAACATTCCCACATTTAAGTAAATTTGCAGTCTCTAGAGCTACATGACAACCACTTAGTTTCTTTGGTTTAATTAAGTTGCTGAATTTGTTTACAAGGTGGTAGTGAGACCTATGCTGTGATTTATGGTTCATAGACGGTGGGACTAAGAGAAAGACGGGAGGTGGAGCTGGAGATGGTACATGCTGAGATTTTGACTGCGAGAGTCCAGGATGGGCAGGATTAGAAATGAGTACATCAGAGGGACAGCTCAGGTTGAGCGTTTGGGGGAAAAAAGCATGAGAAGCAACAGTGAGATGGTTTGGACATGTGCGGAGGAGGGATAGAGGACATATGAGAAACGAGGGAAAAAATTATCCTTCAGTTTAACTTTTTTTGTGTTTCCTGCCTCTTTGGAGCTAAAAGGACCACTCAAAAACATGGGATATCATTGCAAAGGCCAGGATGTCCTCGATTGGGGACATCAGAACTTAGTAGGGTAGCTCAAATATGTCAAAAGATATAGACCAATGTACATTACAGAAGACATAAATGAGTGGACTGTGTCTCAGGAGGTTACTGGACCGTTGATGTTGAATATGGAACTGCCAGGCAGAAGAAGAGGAAGACCATAGAGGAGGTTCATGGATCTAATGAATGCAGAAGGTTGGTGTGACAGAAGAGGATGCAGGGGATAGTGTGATCTGCTGTGGCAGCAAAGGGAATAGCCGAAAGAGGAAGGAGATTAATTTGTTCCGATGCACTTTATGGCACTACACTATTCTAAATGATGGTGCATACTTTGGGTTTGCATTGTTTTGTCACTGATTTATAGAAGCTGCATTAATTACTTATTAATTACTATTGCCTTTGTGATTTACCTGCCTGCTTCCGCAGTCCTTCCTGGTTTGAGCTAAGGAAGAGGTTGAGGGTGTTGCTGGCCAACCAAATGGACTGAACCAACCAACCAATTTAGTTATTGTCTCGTTGCTTTCTCCCTTTGCATTTTAATGGTTTAGTCCACTAATGTATATCTTGAGTTGTTTGTTAAGATAAGGTTTTGTTAAGTTAAGCAGTGTTATGGAGTAAAGTTCTGCTTAGTTTACCTCTATTATGGGTCTATTTCAGTTTTTATTTATTTCTGTGATTACTTTTTCTTTGGATTAGAATAAAACCCACTCTTTAAAAATTACACCTGTGCCTGTATATCCTTTATTTGCTTTGTACCTTACACACCGATTTGTAAGGCATCAGTTCTGTTTGGTACACAGATGGCTTTTAGAATGTTCAAGACACTTTTGAAAACTTACCACAGTTTTTCTGCACATTTAGTCAATCTCAGCATCTCCTTGGGGAATACCACATCATGCTGTTCTTCCTGTTCCTCTTGTTGCTGAAGATAGTGTTTTTATGATTCAGGCGGGATGTTTGAGCTCATTGTCATGCTGCAGAATTTGGGACCAGTCGGAGTTCCTCCTTACAGAGAATGGATGAGAAGAAGCTAAACATCCGAGGTGCCTTAAACTTTTCACTGTGTACCTCACATTCTGATGTTTGCCACAGAGAGCCATTATATCTGTGAACACTAAGAATTGATTTTCACTTATCTTTCTCTCTCGTTTATAAATGGTTGCTTACATTTTCATCACATCCATTACAGCGTGCTCAGTATCCAGCAGTGACCCACCTCGCTGTGACACATAAGCAGCACCCCATGTGTTATGACCTATCAAAAGGACACAAAAATTACATTTCAGGGGCGGGTGAGACATTGAAATTACATTTTTCAGTATTTAGCCGACACCCTTATCAAGAGTGACTTACAATGAGTGCATGGGTCGAATAAGATTAAATTCCAAGGTCACTAGCATCTTGAGCAACAGAAATGAGCCAAAGCCGCAGCACTCAGACAATAGATATTAGATAACAGATTATATTACTGTGTGTCTTGAATGTTCACATATCACAGGGAACTTACAAATAAGGCGGTAGGAGACAGAGAAAAATGTAACCCCAAAAAAAGTCAGAGTGCCCACCCCTGCAAATGTGCAACAGTACCAGAAAAATCTTCCATCAAAACGATTGTTTCTATCTTGTCATTGTAATCATGTCATGAGATGAGTTTAAAATGCACATTTCCTTGCTTTTCATATGTAAATGGTATGATTAGTAATTGCTCGTTCCACTTTCATCACACATTCTGAAAATATAATGCTTACACTAAAAATGTACAACTTAAACAGTCTGCCAAGTGCTACATTTGCCTAAGTGCAGCTCGGCTGAAAACACATAAACAGCATGTGGCCAAACAGAGGAGCACATTTCCAACATTTTAATATTCATCGGTCAAAACTGTGAAAAAGAGCCAAAGCTAATTGCATGTCTTGCTGTTCATTCCCCCTACTAGGTCCACTCTGGCCAGGCGAAGCACTACTGCTTCGTCTTTCTGTATTTGATGTGAACAAGCAATCACTTATTGGAGAGTAATTGCACTGATTTATTTTTTCCATTGTGAAGTCATTATTCTAGATATACTATTCAGTGGCTAAAAGAAATCAGTGAATAATTTAGCTGTCTAACTAATGGGAGCGCTCAACAATGCCCACAATGCACTAAAGCACATAAAGTAATAATCACTCAGTTCAGCACTGACTGGTTCACCACTGTGTAAATCAAAGATTTTTGAGAATTTTAATATCAGTCAGCGAGTCTCTAATCTTACCTTAATTGACTTTTCCAACAGATTTTAGGGATTAAGGGAAACTTAAAACAAATCAGCAGATAAATTCTGCACATCTGTAAAGTACAGAAAGACCTTGAATCCTTGCAAAGTGAAAATACAACCGCAAACATACAAACCTTGTACAACTGAGGGAGTCTGAATATGTCGTCTAGCAATTTTTTGTCTGCAGTTTTTTTTTAATACTCATCAATCAGTCTGCAGATTATTCAAGGTCTGAAGTCTTTCAACCAGCTTTGCAAAATAAAAAAAGAGCAGAGTGAAAAGAGGAGGATGCTTACTGAGTGTATTGTTTGTCTATACAAAGCACATGTCAGATTCCAGGACATCCTGAGCTTGCTCTGCGTTGGATGTCTTGATATACATCATGTATTTAATCTGTGCTGAATTGAAGTTGATCAGACCTGCAGAAGTGGACGGATATAATTTTGATTGGATTCATTTTGTCTTGGTAGCTGGGGATCAGTCCACCAGGGCCTCTGTTCCTGGCCGCCGCCCAGCATGCAGTGCACCTGACCTCTACTGCGTCTCCTGCAGGTGGTGGGCCTGCAGGAGGATGGCCCCATGTCCCTTTTTTGCGCTGTGCCTGGCCGGCCCCATGGACTAAGGCCTGGCCTCTAGACGCTTTCACCCAGGCACCCAGGGTGGAGCCCTGGTAACCTGGGCAGGGTGAACTGTTCCCTTGATGTTCTACTCATAGGGGTCTTCTGAATCGCTCTTTGTCCGGTCCCTCACCCAGGACCAATTTGCCATGGAAGACCCTACCAGAGGGCAAAAGCCCCTGGATAACATAGCCCCCTGGATTCCTGGGACACACAAACCCTCCACTACAATAAGGTAGCAGGTTCTGGGTCCTGAGGCAGGACACGGGGGAGGCTGGCCTGAGAATGCCTTGGTGTTCCCCCAGACAAGCTGGAGGAGGTGGGTGGGGAGAGAGAGGTCTGGGCTTCTCTTCTTATGCTGCTGCCCCCGCAACCCGGCCCCGGATAAACCGAAGAAGATGGATGGATTCATTATGGTGACTCATTTTACCACCATACATCTGCTTTCTCTGGATTTACGTTTTTCTTTATTCACATCAGATTCACACAACATCAACAGAAAATCAGAGAAATAAGCACAGTGTAATCTCACCAAAATCATCTTAGACCTGGATATAATTATATCTTAGACACACCTTTTTTTAAAAACAAACAAACAATGGCTGCTAGTCAGCAGTAGAACAAACTGCATAATCAAAAAATAGCCTGTATGGCAACAACAATAACTGGAAACCAGTGAAACAGTCCAGAGACTTGGTATCTTGATTACTTTAAAAAAATAATTTTTCCATTACTTTTAAAACTCTAATAATCTATTTTACAGATATTTTTTTAATGTTTGCTATTTATGTCAAGTCTGCAGTCTATGAGAACTGCTTACACATCACTTGTAATTAGCTGTTTTCTGCTTAAACCTGTTCAGGCCCATTAAATTCTTAAATTAATTTGTAATTTCCCTTTTTTTAAATTAGTTGAGCTAATCTTTTTAATGTGCCCTCTGGGTTACGCTTTCCCCAGGTTGAGAATTAGTGCAGTAAAGCTACAATGTGAGGAAAAATAGTCGGGCATCAAATGATGCCTTCAATTCTCCTTCTTCTGCTGTCACTGAACTGCTAATGGGAAACGGGATATTTTTACTTTGCTTGGAAACAAGATTAAGTTAGGATTGTCTATCAAGTTTTCTTGTGGTGCAGATGGTTTACTTAGAGCAACAAGTTGCTGGGAGAAAAAAAACATACAGCTAAACCTGACATCCGAATTTCAAATACAAACTAGGTGATTTATTTGTGAAGACAGGTTTGCATGACATCTTTATAGTGTCCAAGATAAATAAACTTCAAGCTGTTTCTCAGTCTCTGTTGATGCTCTCTGTTGTCACATACAGCAGATGTATTTAACTTTAAGCTACGGCAGGCTGACTGGGCATATTTTCTTTTTTCTCAGCAAAACTCTGTCTCTCAACTTGTACAGTTGCACACATATATGTGCTAGCTGCCCAGTAAAACCAACATTTTTTTCAGCCGTGGCTGCTGAGAAGCTCTGCTGAAGCAGTTTGGGCAGTGCAACAAAGAAGATCAAGAGCACCACAATAGTCACTGAGAGGCTTTTACTCATTTAGCTCCCCAAATGAGATTTTTTTTCTGTCCAGTGTGCAGACTGTAACCAGTGACCTTCAAAGCACATTCTTACTTCTCTGATCTTTAGTCTCCTTTTGCTTCCTGCTATTTTGACAAAGATGATATCAGTGCGAGTGTGTCTCGGGATTTATAGATTGCAAGCCTGTTTATTCTCTTTCCTTTTCCTTTATATGCAATTGCCTCTTTGGTTCACCTGCAGTTTGCAGACCAGAATAAGTGTCTATCCCATCAATCCTCATCCCAGCAGCAAAACACAAGTGCTACCAAACTACTGTAAGAAACAACCATCACAATAAAATGTTAACAGATTTCTTCTTAAAGCATCTGAAAAATAGCCTGATTGTTATCATTTTAGTGCAATCCACATTAGTCTTTAAATGATTTTTTTAATTATTCTCTGATTCAATAAATGTCATTTTATATAATTTCCAGAAAACAGTATTTTTGTTATGTTTGTATGGTGACACCAACTGGGGTCATTTTGATCCCAATATTTTTGTTTATCTCTCAAAATAAAATGAGTCGATTTGACCGTAACAACAAATAGCTCTCAAATGGATATTTTGCAGGTGAACTATGAACAGATCGTGTTTCAGGCAGTTACAGGGCACAACTCGGCACAGAGTACAAGAGGAAATTTATGATGTTCTACATCTGCCTCCTTTAAAATGACTAACAGAGTGGCAAATAATGCTTGCCTACCCAGCAGAAAGTAAATGATACTTTTAAAAAAGTCCCTAAGGTAAAACACAAAGTCAACTTCCATCTGTTATCAAAAAAATGTTTTGTTGACCCATCCACTGACCCGAACCTCATCTCTGAGGTTGCTCCACTAAAAGGCTTTGTTAATCGAAGGAAACAAAACATTGTTTAAAATCTATTAGGCACAGAGGTATTTAAACTAAATGTCTGACTGGCTAAAACAGCAGGTTATTGTCATGTCTGTGTGTAGGCAGGCAGGAAGAGAGGACCCAAAACGCAGGACTCACGGAGGCGGAAGTAACTCAAAGCACACAGCTTTATTGCAGGTATGAAACTGAACAGGAAAAACACTAACTAAACTGGGTGAACAGAATAACTAGACAGGTTGGCAGGCTGGCAAACGGAACACACAGAGGAAGCGAGGGTGAACAGACGTTAACGACACAACACTGACACAAAGACACACTGGGCTTAAATACACTGAGGGAGTCATCAAGGAATTAGAGACAGAAGGGGAACACAGCTGGGAGAAATAAGACCTAACGAGACAGGGAGAGCAAAGCCGGAACACTGACATCAGACAGGAACAAGAACCTTCAAAGTAAAACAGGAAACAAAACACACTTTACTAAGACACGGACTAGACAGAGAGAGACAGACTTGACACTGACCAAAGCCTACTAAATAATAATCATAATCAAAACAGTATCACTGATTAATCAAATCATAAATCATAATCTAGAAAAACACCAAATCATGGAAAACAGAAAGCTGGGTCAACATGACCCAGAACCGTGACAGTTATATTTTAATTTTAACCACCAGCATGCTAACAATTGCTAGAAATCCATGAATAAACAATGAACGTCAGTAGATATGGGTTTGGGTTTTTTTTTTTGTTTGTTTTTTGATAATGCCAATAGAGAAAAAGTTAAAGGATCACAAGTTTGTACATTTTACAATCAACTGATTGACTGTGACATCCCCATGGCTAGCGTAATTAAAAACAGACTAGCTTCCTCAGATAGCATGCTTCATTTTCATTTTTAGCGCTTTACTATTTGTTTTTCCACTGTATGAAAAGCCAAAGTAATTCAAAATATAAAAGTGTGTTGAGCTGCATTTGGTTTATCTCCTTTGGCAAAATGTTATTTTTACAAAGGCGTATTATGTTAGCTCCTCTTATCTGGGGACACTTGTCTGGTGTCAAGTGTCACATAAGGAGGGGTGAATCAGCTATGTTGAGGGAAATAAAAGGTTGGAGGGGTCTTGTTTACCTGTGCTCTCCACAAGCAGCATTAGGTGCAGTCTGCTTTCAGTGGCAGGTAATGAAGGTCTGGGTGAGTGTTGCTCAGTGTTTGCTTGGTTTACATAAAGCTGTCCTTTCTGTCACTGCCGCTTTGGGCTACATTGAAAAATATGGTTTTGCATATTTTTGATACAAGTGGAAGTGATCTGATAAAAATATAAGGTTTTGTGTAATATAAGAAAGTCTTTTAGAAGCGATGAACAAAACCTTATTTTTTTACTTTTTTGTAATTAAGCATATTTAATCATCTAAAAAGCTAAAAAGGCACCCTCTCATTTGCTTGCGCTCACTTTTCATGAACTCCATTTTTTTCCCAGACGGTTCTGCAGCTCTGGTGAGAGTCATCTCAGAGAAACTGCAAAAAAGAGACAACATGATCCAATTTAAACGATCTTCCTCGGACAATCAGGCACAATCAGAGATTGTGTAGAGTGGGAAGAAATTGGTTCATTTCAGGCTGTTGAATTTTCGTCTATGTGATTTCACAGACAGTAGTGAAGAAAATCAACTTCACTTCATAAAACTGCAAAAGCTAACTCTCTAAAAGACCCGGAACATTGAGCTAAAGCTTTGAATGTTCACATGGTCGAATTGAGACATTTAGTTTTTTTTTTAAGTCAATTTAGTCGATCAATTTAAATTTAAAATCGTACATATTTGTTTTGAACGGTTCAATACTCCCTTCTAAACAAACTCCTGAATTTCTATATATAAACTCAGGAGTAGTCACATCTATGAGTTTCTGTGATGCAACAACTTACAATGATTGATAATTAGTGACAAAGCAGGGTGTAGGCACAACAAACAGCTTCATTTCTAAATGCCTTTTTAGCCTTGCAGCTCAGGTGTTGTAAAAAATTGTCCAAAGATATCATTGTTCAGGGAGTCTTTCCACTCCTGTCAAGCTGATATAGTATGCTGAACTGGGCACCTAATATCCACCTTTCATCTTTCATCTTATTGCAATAAGGCTGGGGATGCACAAAATGACTTTTGGGTCAATTTGCACAAGATTTGCCTACCTTGCAAATTTATAAGGAGAAACAGTGCAGTTTGATTGAAACCAGTGATCTGCAAATAGGATCCTAATATCTTACTTTACAGATCTAGTCTTAACCGCCCCAAATGGCTTTTACCCGCTAATATCTAACGTTTTATATGTTTAAGCCAACATCTGCATAAGTGCTGTGCTGCGTTGGAGAGACTCCTGACAGCCCGCAAGAGCTCAGTTCGTAATGAAGTGAGGTAGTGCGAGCTGAGTGTGACTGGCTCTATTGTTATTTTGATTGGAATTACTGGATCATGAGATTGCAGGGCCTGATGTGAAAGGACATATCAGGAGTCAGCGGGATTATCTTTTGTTATTAAGTTTGCAACGTGAGCATATTTACAGCTGACATAAGAAATAGTCAGCAAAATATTCAGTGTGTGAGTTAAATTTCTGCTAATGTGTTCCTGGTCTAAAATGACGCTGTTTTGTTGTGATTCTGCAGTTGCTTATTGGCTGATGCTTTTTCAGTTACATAACAAACTCATTATTATCTCATCTGTTGTTGTTTTTTACTTATTTTGTTTCTCCGCAGAGATTGAAAAGTACGAAGGTGATGAATTAAGAAAAGATGGTGACACCAAGAAATACCTAGACATTATCAGCAATAAAAACATCAAGCTCTCCGAAAGAGTTCTCATTCCTGTCCAACAGTATCCAAAGGTAAGAGACATAACAGCTCTACAGGGTCCTACATTTTATTTTTTATTTTTTTCGGAAATGTGCAAGTGATCCGAACAATTAAACTGTGATGGAAGTGCAAGAAGAACAGAGTATGTGTTATATTTTTTCAGTCATTTTAGCAGCATTTTAGTCTCCCCTCCAGGTCGGCTTCACCTGTTCACAACTCCTACTTCTACACTAAAATCCCCATGAGCCTCAAACTGGCTATTAGAAAGTCACCGGATGCTGTCTGTTTATTTTGATGTAGTCACCAAAAACCAAAGTTTTCAGCAGACTAAAGCACCCAAGGGTACAGTGAGGAACAGTAACCATAAATCACTCCATGACACTGCTCTGTGTCTGAGTTATGCAACGTCAGTACTGACAAAGTCTGAAACGTGGTCTAATGAGGCTGCTCCGTCAGGCAGCTAAGCAACACACAGCTGCTTGAGGAGCAGCAAAAGGCTGTACTGCCACTGCAGTCATGGAAAGCTCCACTGCCCTTGAGTTCAGACATTCATGAAAAAGCCTTTAATACACTTCATACTCACGCTGTACTTTCCTGTCTTTTTTTCCCTTGTCATAACATCTCTGTGTCTAGCTGACATTAAGATGTTGTATTATGTGTATAATAATATGTATTATTATATGTTTTATTTAATTTAGAGAAACGTGATTTTTGTTAAGCACACTTGTTTAACTTTTCTGTAACACATATCTAACTAGCCAATCGGATAGCAGCTGTTCAGTGCATTTAGATTTGTAGACACGGTCAAGACGACCTGCTCAAGTTCATTCTCAGCACCAGAATGTAGAAGAAAGGTGATTTAAGTGATTTTGGAGGTGGCATGGCTGTTTGTGCTAGACGGCTGGGGCCAGTATTTCATAAACTGCTGATCTGCTGGGATTTTCACCACACAACCGTCTCTAGGGTTTACGGAGAATGATCAGAAAAGTCAGAGGAAGTTTTCTGTGTGAAAATATAATGTTGAAGTCAGAGGAGAATGGCCAGACTGCTTTGAGATAGGAAAGCAGTAACAGTATCATGTGTAACCTTGAATCAGATGGGCTACAGCAGCAGAAGACCACACTGGGTGACACTCTTTTCAGCTAAAAACATGAAACCAAGGCTACTGTTCTCACAGACTGACCAAAATTGACAACAGAAGATTGGAAAAATGTTGCCTGGTCTGATGAGTCTTGATTTCTGCTACAGCATTTGGACAGTAGGGTCAGAATTTGGCATAAGCAAGATGAAAGCATGGCTCCATCCTGCCTTGCATCAATAGATCAGGCTGGTGGTGGCAGTGTAATTGTGTAGGGAATATTTTCTTGGCACACTTCGTTCCCCTCAGTACCAACTGAACATCATTTAAATTACCACAGCCTAACTGTGTATCCCTTTTTAGCCACAGTGTACCTATCCTCTGATGGTTCCTTCCACTTTTACCACTAAGCTACATTGATAAAGAAAAATGGATGTACAATTTATAGCCTAGTTTACCTCATCAAAATGAGATTTTAGAACACAGTCTTCCTCTTTCATTCCTCTAACCACCCTCTTGAAAAGGTCAGCACTACCATATTTTTACATATCAACATACCTGCTCACATCTTCCATAATGTTTAAAAGTAAGTTTGTTTCTCCTGACAGGAAATGTGTGCCTTTCTTTTGGTCTAGTTTGTGCACAGAAGGGAAAAGACTGCGTGTCACTACTTAACTGAGACACATATTGGAACACATCCTACTCCCAGTACCTGAAAAATACTAGTCCTACATTGAAAACCACCTCCTTCTGAATACCCAAATGGTTTTCACCACGTTCAGTATCTTGCCAAAAATAGTGGAAGATTAGTGCATTTTAACTTAGCCAATGAGACAAATTGTTAAGAAGTCTTTCTGTAAAAAATTCAGATACTTTCTTTGACGTATTTTTTCATTATCCCAGAGACAAAATCATATAGTTATTGCTTCTACTTTGATATATTTCAGTTTTTGTACATTCAAGACTTCATCGTACAGTGTTACACGACTAGAAAATAGATGGTGCTGGGAGGAGAGGGAAATCTGAAAACTGTCCTGAGCACAGGCAATGCTTTAGTCCAAGGAGCCCCACAGGACTCTACATACAAATCAATTTGCTGTTTCCTCCTCAGGTCAGCATTAAGCAACTAATTAAGCTTTGTTCAGGACCTCTTCACTTAAATTGATTTAAACACTATGAAAAATAGTGACTGAATTGGCTTCTTGGGGGGGGAAAAAGACAAAGAAATGTGTTTTTGTGCTTCTTTTTCCCCCACATCTGTTATCCAAATATAAGATGTCTTATTGGTCAAAATTGCATCCTCACTGTAAATGTTAAAATATCGTTTCACTTAGAGCACACAAACTGCTTTTAATATATTAAGTGTATATTAAGCTTTTGGGTGGGTGTGAAGAGCACTGACACACACTACAGGCATCCATCAGTTCAGCTGGTGGGTTTTCTTATAACGCCAGACATATGGATTCTGCGGAAGCATCGATTTTCTTCTTGAAAACGTAAAAATTGGAGGTAAAATTAAATTTCTGTAGATAGCGCATGTTCTGCTTTATATCCTACCTGCTGATTAATTGCATTCACTTTGAGTCCCATGTGTGAGTCTGCTCCTGATTAGATGGTTAATGAAAATCAGTGGAGCTTGCAGTTAAGAAAACCCGAGAAGCACGGAGGTACATAACAAATACATTTAAAGTGTTTTCATCATTTTAAACATGAAATTCACAGGTGCAATAGAGAAGCTCAAGTTTGCCAATGCTGCACAGTAAGCAAAGCTGCAGTCCAGAGGGACAAAACAGTTGTCCAACAACAGCTTCTGTGACCTGATTGCACAGTCAGCACCCCGCAAGACTGCAGTCTCACTATCTTAAACATCTTGGTAACACTGCACTTTCATTTAATGATAATTTGGCATATTAAGCAACTCTCTGATCAAGTGCATGGCCTGCAAAGTGAATGAGCCAAACTAAAAAGAAAGCAGAGCAAAACTTGGAGCCATGAGGTAAATTGGGCACAATATCCAGAACTTTTAGGGGGGGGGGGGGAACCTAGTTAAATGAATGTTTTTGCATCAGTGTCACACAGATCTGAATGTTGGTCCTCAGTTCACTGATTGATATTTGATTTTGTACTTTCACAACATCTGGCCCTGCCAAGATGCACAAACTAATTGGTTTAATTACACTGGAATTTTCTGTGTTTGTGACATCAACTCTTCAATAACGTCCAGTCAGATTTTCTGTCACCGGTGGCCGTGCAAAACACTGTTCTCTCTCATTTCAGTAGTCTGGCAGGGCTCATTCTTGGTTACAGCTTCCATCTTACTGAAGACTAATTAAATGCAAAGTAATTAAATTATTGCATGAGAGAATCCTTCTGAGTAGTTTTAGATTTGACAAGATCACGTGTAATTGTGAGTAAAACTACCAGCGCTAATGAAATCACTCCTAATGGCACATTGACAGACACGCTGCAGGTTTTCACTTTTAACATGTCACAGCAGGAAATGCACGGTATTGTTAATAAAAATGTGAGGATTCAAATATTCTTAGTTTATCATTTGTTCCTCTTGTTAACTGTCTATACTGCCTATGAAAAGTCCTGTTTAGTCTAATTCATGTATGCAGTGTAGTCTAGTTTAATGTTTCTGTGCTATAGATGTGATAATGGTCGTGTTAAAGTCACGTTAAGACAATCCAGGGTCACACAAGTGTATAATAATGCTAGATAACGTCATTGACTCAAGTATAGACCACACAGTATACTTGCTTGTTAATACAGTATCACTTGACTGCATTTCAAATGTATGCAGATACAAAGAATGCTGCCAAATCAATACAGACACAGCATAGTACGGGGATATGGTTTTCATTTATAAGAGATGGTTTGCAATTTGCACATCAGTGCTGCACAAATTTATTAGACCACCTTTCATAAAAAAACAAGGAAAAAGAAACTATTTCAGCTGAATTCACTGGACTGAATCACATATTTATGCCCAAACATTGGCCTTCTCCGAGAAGTCAAAAATTAATAAATCATAACAGTGAACCAAGAAAACAAATTTTTCTGATCAGAAATGTAAGTAAATAACTGTAATTTGGCATTTTAATAAAAAAAAATGAGGTAATGTACAGTTTTTTTACTGTTTTTCATCATTAAAATTAGCAAAAAAAAAAGGTCATTTAGAACCTCTGGACAGATCTTCCTCTGACACAAGCAGATCATTTTTTCACTGTTCTCTTTCTTTCTCCGCACAAAATGATCACTTGAGAACATACTTTAATCTGTGTTTCACTATCACACACTTAAACCACACTCATGAGCTAAAACATGACGAATATCCTGCATACTTAACCTGCGATAGCACAACATCATTAAAGTTGTGCACTGGAGCAGATCACTGTTTCACTTGCACGTCTCCGCCAACACTGGGGTGCTTGTCTATAGTTTGCCCCCCACGCCCCCAAACTATTTTATCCAGGTACCCACCGCTGTGACTAGGTGTTGCTCTCAAACCTTGCCATTTTGAATATTCTCTGCCCCATTTGTCTGACAATAACCATTACCATAAGCATTTCACCAGCATCAAACACAGTGACTCAAAGCCTGTTCATTTGAATCTCAGATCTTGAAATGCACTGTTTTTCTGAGATAATTTCACTTGTGATTGTTCATAATGTTTTGACTCATCAGTACACTGTGGGGAAAAAAAGAAGAAAAAACAGAAAACAGAAAATGTTTTGGTAATTTTCTTCCAGCACATTACCCGTTTTTTAACAGCAAATTTCTGTAAATGGCAAAAAAAACAACGTGTGGTTTAAAAACATAAGTAAAAAAAATAATATGGAAAATTCCTTCATTTTAAAACAGCACATTTTACTGTATCTTTGCAGATTATTTTTACTGTGTATAAAGTTCAACATTTGTGGAATTACAATGGAAATGCTCAAATAATATAATATAGTAAGCCAACCTCATAATTGAGATCAAATACTTCAGCTACAGCAAACAGTGTGTTTGTAAAAGTGTCTTAATCTTGATAAAATTGTGCAGCAGCATGTGTGGAATACATGAATTCAGCTTGGTAAAACTGCAGCTTCTACACCACCTTTCTACTTTTATCTTATGTACTGTTGCAGACTGACCCATCAGATAATGAATTACCCGTGTGGGGTTTTTTTGCAACGTTTTCTGCAAAATCTACAGCAATTTTTTTGTTTGTTTGTTTGTTTTGTTATACAGCCTGTGAAAAAAAAGAAATTTGGCCTTGAGACATTGCTTCAGTGACCTTACCAACATTTCTATTTTTAATCTTCTCTAAAAACACCATGAGACCTTGAAACAGCGTTGAGTTCAGTTAGCAGGTGAAAGAAGTTCATCTGTATCTGTCCTTTCTTTGGTATGTAAACAAATGAACCTTACACAGGGTTCTCGTCAAAGTCTTGAAGTTTTGCTCTAAGGTTACTATTTACTCAGCAAAAGAATATGATTAAGATAATCAGCAAAGACATTATCATTTAGATTCATCTAGAATTTATCCTCTGCTGTTTAATGAGACAGTTTGATTAGCATCTCTTAACCTTGGGGTATGAAGTGGTTTTTAATTGGCTGACCTTGTCAGCTACCTTGAGTGTAGAGCTAGGGATTTCTGCAAAACTGAATATACGAGAATATTATCTAAAAAATAGTTGTTCCCTTTTTATTAGAATAATGATTTTTCTTAAATAAAATGGACACATTTCAACCCGGTATTTTCAAACTATTATCTCAGCAGGTTAACTATCTCCTCTGCAGGTAAATGGAGAGCCCAAAACACATTAAACTGTATTTTGTCCTTGTGGATGCCACAATTTTGAGCTTATCTGTCTGTTATTGTGACCTTTAAATAGTGCTGTGGCTGCAGTGCTGCCCATACAGAAATCCCATTTTTGTCTGCCCAGAGATGTCAATGTCCTAAAGAAAGGCCTATCACGGGGAAAGGTGTTTTCCTTAGATAAGTACTGAATACAGTCAAGGGAGTACAGGGTGTGAATTAAAATTAAGCACTTATATGATACAATCACAATTCCAACTCGGGATCCTACCGAGTTAGTGTTTATGTGATGACTGTGTGATGTGATGTCTGCTCGTGAGACTTAAAAAATTGTAAGATTGTGCCTTCCCATATTAACAACAGTCCATTTCTGGTAGTACATAATGCCTTCGTTTTTAGAAATGTGACAGAATCAAGTGAAATATCTGGATATGGCAACAAAAAAAAATCCACAGTATGCTGTTGATTGACACTATTATCTCAAAATGAAATGCACTATAGGAATCTCATGCAAATTGTAATGGATAGATATCTGCAAGAAGGCACAGCCTGTATAAAAGATAGATGCAGCCTTCAATATTAGCTTTAAAGCCAGCAGGGGAAATTCAGGGGGCTTCAAAAAGAAGCCAGTTTCTATCGATGTCTGTGAAAAAATGGCCCTCATCCTCGCTTGACTTGAGACCTCGGTAAACAATTTTCTAATAATACTCAGTCACCAGTCGCTTGAAATTATTTAGGATGACATTAATTTGTAAAGTATAGCCACATTTAAAGTAAAGTAGGTATTAAAAATAGGTGTGCTTTGGGCTGTGTGTGCCATTCCTCAGATCCATCCCTTGCAATATCACTTCTGGCTCCAAATCGAACAATAAAAATTAATAAATGTTTGGAAAACAACTCTGTTGCCTTTTCAATCAATGGTCTAATCAATAGAATAGAACAAATCATATCAATGAGCTCACAGAGAACTTCACACTGTTTCCCCCCTTCATCACTACAGAGCATTTTAGTATCTGTCAGCTCATTTTTGCTTTCAAAGCCCAGTTTTACTTTGCTGATTCACGCTCTCATCTTTCCTGTTTATTTCACCAGGCGGATATTTTAGTGACAAAACACAGATAAACCCATTCTTTGCTAGATGCCTGTTAGCACTCATCAGATAAAGTTAGAATGCAGCTGGTGAGCACAGCCAGGCAATTAGCAGCTAAAGAGCCTAAGTTATTCGATACCAAACTAAAGCAAAACTGACAGTGAATACTGCTTTTGGTTTCATTTGATAGACACAAGCATGGCTGCAAGTTGTCGCTAATGCTAATTAAAGTCTGCTGGATGCAACCAAATAGTGTTTTTAGTCCAAGAAGCTATTACTGATTAATTATCCCATTAGTTAGTTGTTGGCCTGGATTCACTAACTGCCATAATACGTTGCATTAATGTCATTAACACAAACCTTGTATGAAGATTTGTGTTAATGTGCAGTGAAACACAGTGAAAGTGTTCACCATGCGCTCTCGTTTTGTTTCATCTTGAGTGTGGTTTGTAAAGCTCTCAGTACGCTGAATAAGTAAAATGTCTGTGATGAACTGAAACATTCAAGTGTGACAAATATGCAAACAAAACTAAAGAAGAGGGAAATGCAACCCCATTTATTTCCAAATAAGTTGTGACACTGTGTAAAATATGAATAAAAACAGAATGCAGTGGTTTGCAAATTATTTCAGTTTAACTGATGATACTACAAAACTACAGTTTTAGTAACAGATCATTTATAAGGTAATTTTTATTTCAGCTGCAAAAGACCAGAAAAGCTTTGTAATGTTAAATAGTTAACATTTAATTAGTAGTAAAAACTTGTCTTTCTCTTGTTTTCACTTCAATACACTGTGAATTTTAAATGAACTGGATGTTATTCTCATTTTAAGAAACCTCCACACTTTATTCTAAACTAAGCTTCAGAGAACAACTTGTATTTCTTATTTAAAAGCCATGGAGCTGTTATAGACTTGCGAGAAGGGAGCTGGGTTTGTGTGAACTTGTTAGTCTTTGTTCTTTCCCTCTTCCTTAGGTTTTTTGCATATTTGTCACACTTAAATGTTTCAGTTCATCACAGATATGTTATTATTAAACAAAATCAACCCGAGTAAATTTAAAATAAAGCCTTTAAATTAGCTTATCTTTTACTAAGGGAAAAACCTATCCAAATCTTTGTGACCCTATGTGAATAAGTAATTTCCCTCATTAAAATAATAACTCATTTTACCAACAAGAACTGTAACCAAGCTTTTACAGTGACTTAAGTCTCATATTGCTGTGGAGGCGTTTTGGACCACTTTTCTTTGGAGTATTGTCATAATTCAGTCATAATTCAATTTTTAGCCATTCAGAATAGACTTGCTGGTATGTTTTGTATCATTGTGCAGGGCACAAACTGATAGCTGGAAGTTGTCCTTCAGGATTTTGAGGTAGAGAGCAGAATTCATGGTTCCATCAATAACAGCAAGTCGTCCAGCCCCACACCATCATGCTACCACCACCATGTTTGACTGTCGTCAGTGCACTCTTGGATTAATTTTGGTAGGCCGGCAACTCCTGGGAAGCTTTACCATTGTTCCAGTTGTTTTCCATTTGTGGATAATGGCTCTCACTGTGGTTCTCTGGAGTCCTCAAAGCTTTAGAAATGACTTTGTAACCCTTTCCACACAGTTAGATGTCAATGACTTTGTTTCTCAGCTGTCTTTTAGATCGCAGCATGTTGTTTATTTCACATTCCAGAATTTATATATATGAATGGAAAATATTGCATTTCTATTGTGATGAACTATTCCAAGTATTTCACTGTAAATATTTAGAAAATCCAGCTTGAAGTATGACTTGTATCACATGTCTCATGTCACCTAAAGATGGTCTGTATCTATGTTTTTTCTTTTTTTATTCATTTTTTAGACAAAAGTTGTAGATACACGACAGAAATGACTGATTAGCATTAACATTTACAGACAACCTCTGTTCAACACGTCTGGCTTTTGACTGTGTTGCCCTTCTGAAAAGCTCACCAGGTGTCCTCCCCTTGCCACACTGCTCCCCAAACAACCACTCATCTGCTTCCTTTAATGTCCGTGGGGCTGATAGGACACACTCATCTGACACGCTCGCAGCCCAGTCATCCCAAGCTGTCATTAAAGCATAAACCTCTACCTAAAGCTTTAATCCTCCTATCAGAGAGGACCTGGACTTCCCCAGTACCACAGCTCACTAACCTGGCAGTGAGTGCCCTCAGGACATCTGCTGATCTTGACTGGCCCCAGTGCACTGCATAAAAGGGCAACAAATTTTCCAACCTGAAAGCTAAAAAGTTGTTTTGTTATTAGATATGCAATGCCACAGTGGTTCGACAAGGTGCAAAATGTCAGTATTCTTCCCTTGGAACTGACCTTATACTGAAGAATGGAAACAAGCTGCTTTAGCACTTAAAAATATATAAAATTAATAAATAAATATGAGGGGAAACATCAGGAGGGCGCTGAGTGCCTCCTTTGATGTTTGCCTTTTATTTAGCTTTTCTCATATAATCACATTTATTACTTTAAATTTAGGAGCATAAAAATGAACTTGTAATGTATTTTCAAAGTGTCATTATTTTTTGAATGTATGGAAAAAAGACCTTTGGTCTGCACTCACAAATGGGTCTGTTTTAAGTGTACAAAGATCTCAGCATTGTAGGAAACATAGGACGTCATAAAAAAAACATAAAAGGCAAAAGCCAGCAGGAGTGATTTCACCAAATCAGTCCAGCCCCTTATAGACAACAGTGGCAGTATTGTTATGAATAATGTACATATGTGGTATTCCCCATATAATCAGACCTTCTAATTCATTCATTCACTCATTCATTCATTTAAATGTGATGCTTTAAAATTACAAAACCTTTTCTACAGGATTTGGTAGTTGTCAAGCTGGAGACATTAAGTTGTGCAGCTCACCAGGATTAAACTAATACAGTGCATATAATTCCCCGTTGCTTCCAAGTTTTCCATGTTTGGGATCACTCTTGGTTCACACATTTTCATCCTTTGATTTACAAGTCTGCAAAGGTGACGAAGAATCCAATGTCAGGTCTCAGTCACTGATGAAGGCAGCTTTCACATTTGGTGTGAATGCAAACACAACAACCAAAAAGTGTGAACAGAAAATAACCCCTTTTTTTAAATGAAAACTCACAGGCATTTCTTGTTGTGTCAACATTTTTTAAATCATTTAACACAGAAACATCTGTGTTTACTGACATCTTTAAAATAAAAGTTGGAGTTTAGGAACATACGGTACAGAAGCTGAAGCTGGGATGATCTTGTTTGTAAAACTGGGAAAGGAAGAACTGATGTGTATTACATATATTACTGTGGGGATTACCTGTGCCTGCAGGGTGTCCTAGCTTTGAGAGCGCAGCTTAAGACTTACCCACCAATGTAGCATCGCACCCGTGTAGCATTGATGGACAGCCTAAAAAAACCACGGGGACCTCTAGTGAGGTGCCTTATTAACTGTAGCACCTTGTGGAGCCACACAGAACTTTGTTGTTTGCTCACACACCTCTGTTGGATTAATTCTTGATGGAGTTCTCCTTTAGAAAAATGTATGCAAATAGGCAAAACACAAGACGGCTGAGACGTACATTCATCAGTTTGACAGCGCATTTGCAACACAATGAAACATGCTGCAAATACTGAGATGCCATTACAAAAGGCAAACCAGTTAAAAAACAATGCTACACACGTGTCTTCAGACTGTTTGTTTGCAGATGCAGGCCACTGAAGGAAGCACAACCACGAAACAGACACACTGAGGTGCTTTTGAAAAGTGCTTTATTCAGCTACATTTGTAAGCTGTGTCCAACTCAATCTTCACCTTTTTCGTTATACCCTGTGAACTTGTAAGGTTACACAGCGCAGAGCTTCGTATTTTAGAATCAGTATGGAGACCAAAACATTAAAATTTGGTTTTCAGAAGAAAAGAAAAAGAAGACCCAGAGTGTGCAATACAGCATACAGTACAAACAAGGGTTTCATTCCAGCCATTTTATCATCGAGTATTTGTTCAATGTTTGAAATGTCTTTGCGCTTAATTGTTGCATGCACAACACCCTTCCTTCTAATATCTGCACACTTATCAGTGTTAAGACTATAGGGGGTATATAGAATCATTTCAAACCTCATTTAACACTGAACCATACCCCTTTCCGAAGCTCAAATTGCTCACCATGGAGCAGCAGAATGGCTCCAGACATTCATTAGCTTAATGAAAACAGGCCACTCTTCTCCTACCACCCAGCGAGCGGCTTCCCGATGTAGCCACAACGACCATCTGCTCTCCAGCTCCCTGCCAGCTATAGGATAGTCCTGTCAAAGCAGCTGAAGAAAGGCATCCACAAAGGCGCCTTAATCATTCAGATCAGAGGACAGGCAAGGACAGCAGATTTTTTTTTCTTCATATACACATCCCCTGGCGCCTCAAAATCCTGGTTGTGGCATTCACTTGTGGTGTTAATGATGTTCATTAAAATAAGTCAGCCCGGCACAAGATAGATGGAAAATTAGTGTCTGTTTCATAAATTGACGGGACACTTTAGGTTGAATAAGCTGAGCGAGCAGTTATTGGAGTTGCGTTGCAGCAGCCGCACACAGCTGGCAGTAAGGTTATGAGCTCTTCTCACGGTAGGAGAACCTGCTTTGTGAAAAGGTTAATGTCATTTTAGGGCTGGACAGAGTGTGTTGCAGTAGGCGGCTGACCACCTGTTCAACTCCGGAGGTGGTCTACTTTTAATCTCACCTAACAGGAAACATTTGAAAGTCGAAGCTGGGTGTTTTAACAATTAAAAATTGTGTGTTAAGTAGTGTTAATAGTCATCCCCACCCATGTTTTCAAAAACTGCCAGACTCACTGCAGTCGCGTTATGAGTTTTACCTTTTAATAACTGGTAATCTCAGCAGTGTTGTGGCTACCCAGAGTTACTTTTCTCAGTATGAACACTAGCTGGTGCACAGTAAGAGGGAAATGATAGCCCCAAGGCTTTAATCTAATAGTTTGTCATCAGGATAGTATTACTTAATTTCCCACTGGGAAGAAAGTCATTATTTCTGACTTTATCTCAGCACTGACCTCTGGAACAGTCTCAGGAATATTATTGGTTTGAGTCCATGTTCCCATTCGTTTCCTTTCTCTTAGCATGACTTCGATGACCCTAAACGCCACTAAGACGCATGACTATCGAGGGCATGGAGCAAGCACAGGACAGACACATATGCTGGAATGAAGATGAGAGTTGCATTTACCTTTAATGTGCTACACACAGAGCACCATTATATTGATTTATTACAGGCTACATTTCAGCTTTTTCTCACATGATAAATGATCAGTGGAATGTGAGGTTATATCGATAATAGATAACTAATGGCCAGCGGTGATCTTTCATGGTTAACCTTTTCTCTGAAAAGATCAAATCCCTTTTACATGCAGCACGTAAAAAGAGAGGATGCTTAGAAAACAGTTATATGGAAATATAAATCAGCTTTTTAACTATTAATTCTCTTCTTAGGTATGCAGGACACTCTGATAAGGTCTCTCATTGCCATTATTCTCCTCTTGCATAGTTTAATTTTGTAGGGAAGCTGCTGGGACCACGGGGAAATTCTATGAAACGATTACAAGAGGAGACAGGAGTGAAGATGTCCATCCTTGGCAAAGGGTCCATGAGAGATAAAGACAAGGTAAGGCGTCTATCGATTGGTGCTGAGATATAGCTGTTTGGCTGATCAAAGAGAAATATTTACAAAGACAAAGCTCTTGAAATCCTACCAAAAGCACAGTGGAATATTTTAACCAACACCATCTGAGCAGTAACTGAGATGAATAACACCCAGAATAAAATTAATAGCTTTCACTTGACAAACATATGTAGGCGAAAAATGGGAATGTTTTTCTGTGTTGTTTAATAGCATATTCTGTAATCGTCAATTATGAAGGCAAAGTAATGAATCTCTTTGCCAAAGTCATTTATTCTGCTGACATGTGGTCCCCTGGAGCCAAACTTATCCGAGCGTGTACACAGACAGCCTGCTGGATCTGGTATTCACGCTCATAACAGGTCGCACTGTGCTGCTCTAGAGTTACATTGCTATTATTACTGTAGCCTCTGATTCAGACATTCAGACATGACAAAAGACTTTCAGCCTTATCGCCTCTTTGGTGAAACTAGAGCTGCATTTCAATACATCGAGTACATATTGAGGGCAAAACAGTGCAAAGGCTGTTGGAGCAACTTTACAGAGGCTTTAACTGATTTCATTTTTTACACTTTTTTCCCTCTTTTTTTACAAGACATTTGTTATTCGAATTTACAGCTTTCTTCAGGTTTATTGAACTCGTGTAGCTTATAGCATGCTGCATAAAGTTTGGCTGTCCAACACTGCTGTTTCCTTTCACTGTCAGCATTCCCATAGCTTTGTTTGCAGCTCGCAGTTATGTGCAAAAACAAGTTCTTAAGTGTCTTTGGAGAGCACTTCCTCAGGAACATATAGCAGACAGGCATAGTTAGAGAACAACCTGTGAACATGGAGGAGCACTTAGCAGCAGGGGTTTTCAGCACATACATCACTGTTTAGTTTGGATCACCCACAAAGCAGGACAAGAACACACTACAACGGACAGTCAGGACTGCAGAAAAAAATCACCAGTGTCACCTTGCCCTCCATTCAGGGCTTATAAAAAAAAATCCAGAATCAGGAAATGAGCACACCCTGAACACGGCCACCTCCAACTCTTCCCCTCTGATTGGTGCTGCAGAGCACTGAGCACCAAAACAACCAGACGTCTGTACAGTTTCTTTCCACAGGCTGTCACTCTGATCAACACTTAAATCGCTCACATGGTGTCTGTACTAAACAGCCACCATACCTGCTACAAAAGCACGCTGTATATACTGTATGTTGTATATTCTATATACTACATACATACTGTCAAGTCCTCAAAGAAGAACACGTATTGTTATTGTCTGTTTGTCTATTGTGTTAAGTCCATTGAGTGCAGCAAAGAAACGGGAGATCAATTTCTTTTGTGTGTACACAATAAAAGTGATTTGGATTCTGTTGATATTTAACAGAAAGATAAAAACATGAACTTCCAATAAATGCCACTGGAACAGTAAATGTAATTATGTTTAATTAATTACATATGATTATGTAATTATGTTATCATCAATAACGTAATCGCAGGACCAGAGAGACTTAAACCCCTCAAACAAATCTGTTCTAATGTTCATCTGTGTAAATTATATACAGTCCATTTAATAACTGTTCTGATTAAGGTTATGAATACGTGTATTACGCAGCCTTTAGATCATATACTTGCATCTACATACACACAGACTGATGCTTAAAATAATTTAAGCATGTCCAGCTGAAGTTATGCTGTGACCCTTAGATTTTCAGTATAGGAGTTTTAGGATGATCTTGATATGTACTTAGCCATGTATGCCCAAACTAAAGAAGCTTCTGTTTTTAGACATGAACAAGTTGGATTTTTTTTTTCACACTTTCTTTTAAGATAACACGCAGCAGAAAATAGCCTGTTTCACACAGAGTCCTACCATTTTAAAAAAACTCAGTAGTGTGATTTAGACAAGCTGTCAGGATAGAGCGTGCACACGTGATGGTCACCTGCTGGAGATGAATGCACCAGACAGTTAGCTGCTCTATTCGCACATCAGCACAGTCTAACATCACACAGTGTTTTTATTAGAGAGCTGAGAGGCTAACGTCCAGTCTGGCTGCATTAGACGTTATGATTCTCACATGCACCTCGAGTCAGGTAATGTCTAGATATGTTCAGCTCTACAGTAAATGTCTGGAAACAGCATTATTAATACAAGACACATGCAGTTATTAATATTTATTTTACCAAGATCAATATTAATGCTATACATGCAAACACATTTTTTTTAAAAATGGACCAAATAGATTGAGATTATCTGCAGAATAGATGAAATCAGTCATTTTCTGTGTGATAATACCAAATATCAGTTACAGAAAATTTATATAACTGAATAACTGAGACTAAGTAATAAGTGTTTAAACTTTGTATTGTAAATAGAAATTAATACAATAAAAGTGACCTTTTATGGACCTAATGGTGAGATGGAAAGTCTTCCTTTTGAAGGCACTGAGATGAGGATATTTTTTTTGCACCATCTAATTCTTGGATGTACCTTGGCTGGTGCAGGAGTTCATTTACAATTTTGGCTTACTGCCACTAAGTCCATTGAGTTTGCTCATGTGCTACATTAACTTGTCTTTGGTGTGCTAAATTAAGTAAAGAGGCACTAAAATGTTAATAACAGTCAAACTGTCAGCAACATAACAGTTCATTTACCTGCATGCTTTGCTGAGATTGTTATACTGAGCAAGCGGCAATTTTAATGTTCACTATGTCCCTTGCTATGTCGCTGACATGGAAATTCATCTTGAGGAAGACACGTGTTGTTTTTCTAGTCCTTGTCCTTATAAAGTCCCCGGCTGTATTCACCCAGCACACAGGACAATAATAGACTCTTAACAGTTGACTCTTACCAACAATGGCTACATAATGATCTGATTTTGCTTGGTGTTATCTGAGGGGTATTGATTTTGTGTACGGTCTAGGCAAGTCTGAGGCATTCTGTGATGAGACTGGCTCCCAGAGGTCCTGAGTGAAAGGCTGGCAGCCTTTCAAGGCATCTGGCCACAAGGCAGTGTCGAGCAGACGCCGCCAAAGCCCTATTACATTCAAAAGCACATTGCCTACACACATTTCTGCCACCTTATCCAGTTCCACATTTAGAAGCATCAGCCCAGCAGTAGGGTAAGGAGGGTAGGCTGGGAACATTTTCACAAGAGCACCTCACAAGCTAATATTAAACCATATGCTCAATATTACACTTCGTGTACAAGTAAGAGTTTATGTGGTGCTTAATCATAGAGTTGAAAAGTCCTTATTTCACCTCTCTGGTTCCAGACTATTTCCTGGTAGTCAAGGTTAACACCGCAGGCAGGACAGAATATTGTTTATATACACAACATATAATCCTTACAGCAGTGAACCACACAATAGCTTCAATTAAGCAGGCAGTCACGCTATCTAGCGTTTCAGGGACAAATTACTGTACCAGCTTGCAGACAGATTGGTCTGCCCACATGCATGTTTTGATCAGATACACAATAACCTAGGCTCGCTGACAGAGAAAGTGAAAAATGATGACATCTTGGGAGAAATTTTTAATTAAAGCCGGCTTCTCCCAGAGGGAAGGCATCGGCCCTGTGATGCAAGGACAAAAGTTTGAAGCCCCAGATTGGCTGATAAAGTAAAGTGCATGAGTGGCACTCTCACTTCTCTTAGCAGCCACCATCAAGGTGTCCTTGAGAAAAGCACTCAATACCCAACTGTTGCAGCGAAGGATGAATGAAAACAGGTTTAAAAAAAAATCCTTAGTCAGTCTTTATTCTGACATGACTGAATATTCTGTACATTGTTCAGAATGCAGCCGCTGCGTTTGTAACTAGTACAAGTAGAAAAAAGGCCTCACATCACTTCTGATTATTTGTTAAATGTGGAATTGATTTAACGCTCCTTTTAAAACACAGTTACCACTTGCCCCGAGCTATACTGCAGATCTTTTAAGCCGTTAATGTCAGTGTGACGCCTAAGGCAGGTCTCTGCAGGGCCCGGGTGAAGAATTAAAGGTGCTCCTGTGAACAGAGTCTGGAGGAGTTTTGTGTGGGAGTCTGTATTGAAAACATGTTTACTTCGGTGCACAATGTAAGATTGAGATCAGCGCAGTGTGCCCTATCCAAACTGAACTTTCTCTCCTGAAATTCTTTCTTTTTGCCCTGCATCTTTGCTAAATGTGCAGTGCTGCGTTGCTTTAAAGCAGTGGTTGTTATTATTTCCCTGGCATGACTTTCTCCATAAGCTGACAAAAACTCACTTCCATATCCCACAGCTTTTACCAAATATTAACAATGATAGGGGAAATGACTACTAGAAAAGCATCCAGCTGGAATTCTAGCAAGAATGGAAATCAGTGTGATAGCTTCAGCAAGCATTTGTTCATTTTCCCATTTAACTTAATTTTGATGGATATTTTCCTCTGGCAATCCATTACCTTTCTCTTCCATCTCAGAATATTTATTGAAAGGTTAATGCCTCACCTGTCCACCAGGAGACCTCACTCTGTCTGCCTGCTTAGTACACCTGCTCCTCAACCACCCTGAAATCTGCAATAAACACATAACAAAAAACTGATATCAAAATTAATAATTAATCAAACAGCTCTTTGATAATCCAGCAATTTATGCAGTAGTGCAATTACTATGTGTTAACCCGAAGCTTGTATTGTGCTCTTTCAGTCAAGACCACTACAATAAAAAGACCATTCTTCAACATGAAGTAAATGATATCTGGCGGCATGACTCTGTTCAGGGACCCCCTTCGCGCCTGGCATGTGCAGACGTGGAAAGCATAATGCGGGGAGAGCACACCTCCCCGCCCTTTTCCATCTGCATACACGAGGAGCTTGAGGCAGGGAGAATGATGGGAAGCCCCCGGCACAGAACTGATCAGTGACAATAGATAAGACATAAAAAGCATGAAAAGGAGGAGCTGGGGTGGAGGTGGCGTTCCAAAGCAGTTTACAGATGTGCAGCATCTGTAGGGAGGATAAATGGCGCCTTGATTTATTCAAATTAAACATTTATATTAAAGATATTAATTTGGTGAATTTCTAAAAAAAACACACAAAAAACTTCCCTTCCTCTTCTATTTTTTACAGGAAGAAGAATTAAGGAAAAGCGGGGAGGCCAAATACGCCCATCTGAGTAACGATCTGCACGTTTTAATTGAGGTCTTTGCTCCACCTGGAGAGGCCTATTCCCGCATGAGTCACGCCTTGGAGGAGATAAAGAAATTCCTAGTACCAGTAAGTTTAATACTTTACACGATTTTTCTTTGTAATTTTTATTCCTACACCGTCCTGTACAGTACAAACAAGCGCATTTACTGCTGACTTGACCATTTCTTCATCACCCTTATTAGCATGCAGCAGTACTGAGTTTACAGTATCGGGGGTTTGTTTAAATAAGAGGAAGATACGAGCGTGAAGCTTTTCTCTGCATTACAACTACCGTTCGACACTACATGCCCTTAGTTACAAATGAAAAATAATGTATTCAGCAATTAAAGTGCAGTATGGAACAACTTCCAAGACTCCAGCAACCTAGCCTGGAGAACTTAGCAATAATTAATGTGCATGTTGTGTACTCTCGCTGAGTTTAAGCTGTAAATATTAATCAAGCTTTGCAAATGTGACAAGTCTAATAGAGGAGCTGTGCTGCATGAGTCTGCTTTATGAAGTTCATGCTTCTTGCTATACTGAACCAATATTCATGCAAGAATTTTGTCTCGGTGGGCCAGGAGGATGATGATACCGCACTGAACAAAAGCAGCTACTAATGACTTCACAAAGTCTGCCAAAAAACAGTAGGGAAGTACCTGATTATAGATCCGCTCCTGATGTTTCTGTGTGCACGCTTTTAGGGAGAATGCTCGAAAACAGTGGTTAAACACTCCATCAGAAGTTAAGCTAAAAGCCAAGAGAATCTATTTATGTGTTTGTTGGCTGGTGAAAGGGAAAACTGATGGGAACAATTTTACCACTTTCAGTTCCTTGGTGCATTCTTGCTGCTCCTAACACAAACTTGTGAACATGTGACTCATTACCAAGTGGTGCAAAACAACCACGAGAACTTACCCGTGCTGTAAAGTGTTGCATGCAAAGCAATTAGTTGAACCTTTAGCAGCTTATGTTTAAACCTGCTTTTCTAAGCCTTTTCCCCCTTAGTTTCCTATTTTTGCACCTGTGAGAAACTCAGTAATCTCTTCTAAAAAAGGACCCCTCTTACTTTTTTTTAGTAAACTGCATTATTTGATGCTAATCAGTGTGTACACAGGACCAGCCGTGATATAGGACTAGTTGTTTTTTAATATATCCACTCATTCAGAGATTTTAGGTTAGTTATTTTAGATCTTTTGTAAAGATTTGTCTGCAAAATGACCTGGGAAAGAAGCAATTAGCTTTTAATTGCAGTAATCCGAAAATGATTACCGTGGAAGTACATTTTGGGCAGGTGGATGTTAACAAAAATGCTCCTTTAATCCAAAATGAATGCAAGATTAAGAAAACTGTTAAATGTTGCTAGTTAATCAGACATTTCCAACACTAATTTCACGCTGAGTTAGAAAAATAAACCCCGTATTTACTGAAATTTGAAAAAAACACAACGCAGTAAGGTAGGCAACATCAAAATTCAGCTTACACCTTCTCCACATGACAATAAAATCACATTAAAAAAACTTTAGTACCAATTTCAGAGCACATGTCCACTGCCTCGGGCATATTATTAGGATTTTGCAAATAAACTGCACATAATGCAACACAGCAGGCATCTGTCAGTAGTAGTAGTGACAGATGTTTCACGCCTCAGGTGAGGAGTGGCATATACATGTCCTGCTATTTTTTTTTAAATTGCTGCATAATGCATTAGGAGCTGCATTGTAAAACATGTTGTCAGAGACGTGCTCTGATAAATCGTGAAAAGCAACATATGGTTACAGGTGTATTTGCGGTGTACTCATGCATATGTGAAAGAAAAGTTGGATGAAGCCTTTGTGGACCCAGAGTGAGCTGAGCAGTGTCTAGTAGCCGAAACCAAGTAAAGAAACCAAGCTTAGCAATGCTGTCTTTAAAGACACAACTATAGTAGAACAGGATGCACAGTGCCAGAGCACTACAAAATGAACTCTAGCAGGCCACTGGTATGAATGCCTCTAACCAAACAAACACAAGCAACTTTCATGAGGGAGGCCAGAGGCCCAGACGTCGTCTAATGAGCTCTGTGCTCACTGCTCAATACTATGGGAGCAGATTGGCCTTTGCCATAAAATACCAGAATTGGCAGGTCCACCACTGGTGCCCTGTGCTTTTCACAGATGAGATCAGATTCACCTTGTGCACATGTGAGAGTCATGAAAGGGCCTGGAGAAGCAATGGAAAACTTTATGTTGTCATTGTTCAGCATGCCCAGTTTTTTGTGGATCAGTGATGGTCTGGGGAGGCACATCCATGGAGAGATCCACAGACCGCTACAGGCTAGGCAACGGCACCCTGACTGTTGTCAGGGACCTATTGTCAGACCATATGCTGGTGCTATAGTTGCTGGGTTCCTCCTAATGCCAGAGTATCCAGGCAGTTCCTGGAGAATGAAGGAATTATACCATTGATTGTGCCTGCCTAACATGAATCCAATAGTACAAATCTGGAACATTATGTTTCCGTCCAACCAACATTGCCAGGTTGTGCATCAGACTATCTGGAAGCTCAGTGATGCTGTGGTCCAGATCTGGTAGAAGATCAAAGGACCACATCATCAGGAACATGCCCACGCTTTGTCAGGCATCTATACAAGCACGTGGGGGGGGGGGGGGGGGCACACAAACTACTGAGTATTATTTTGAGTTGCTGCAATGAAATTTCCTTCTATAGGTTAATACATCATATTTCTATCAAATGATGCAGCATCCTTCTGTTTCTAACACATCCCACCCCATATCATTATAGCACCCAGCATGTTTTTTCCCATTGAGATCTGATGTGTTTTCAAAATGTTCCTTTAATTTTTTTTCCTTTTTTTAAAAAAAGCCCTAAAATATCCATCTCCTAAGAAACTTGGCAGCTGAAAAATGGGGAAAAAAAAGAAAAACCCCAAAGCCACAACAGTCTCTCAAGAGCACACTCCCAGCAGTATAGCAGAAGTTTACTCGGTCCTTCTCATCTTCACTTGTCTCTTTGGTCTCTCTTTGCCGAGTCTCCTGCTATTGCCAGAGCTCACTCCTTCTCTGTGCCAGGCATTCATCCCAAGAAAACAACTCCATGGCCTCCCAGCCCTGGGTGCCTTTGCCCATCTTTTTTTCCTTGCTTTGTTGTGGCGCTCTCTTGTCCCCATTTTTAAACATGGTTGACAGGGCAAGTGTGCCTCATTGCATTCATTTGGTAGATGCTGGAAGGACGTTAGACAACCCCCCAAAAAGTTTCAGAAAACATACAAATATCATACCAAAATAAAAACATGAAAACTATAAAATAATAAAATCTATTAGCAGTAAAATATTACGATGTGGCACCAGGTGACACATTAACCAAAACTTGCATCACAGGTTTCTTGGATTGGTTGTTAGTATAATTAACTACATAGGGACCCATGCTGAATGTCAAATTACTGTAAAGAAAGATCAAACTTGTTTTTCGCACCCTTCTTCTTTCTGCTCTGATTGACTCTCTGTTGGAGCTGGCCTCAAGTGGCCATTTGAGGAACTGCAGTTTATTGCAGGGGTCAGGTTCCATACTGTTTTATACTTGACACTGACTATTTTGTAAGAGCCTAATTATATTCAGCTACTCTTTTAATATGTTCAAAACAGAGGTTTCTTTTCAGCTCAATAGGAAATGTAGAGTGTAGCTCATACAGAAGTTGATCATCCTGCCACAAACATGCTCGATTTGAATCAGAGCTCCCCCGTGGAAACCTACCACTGACTCCCGCTGGCATTTTGCTGGATTATGCTTCATAAACCAACATGATGCAGCAGGCAGAGTCACAGAGATGCGTAGCTGTCTACCACAATGCCACATGCGTGCTATGGTCACTTTTAATTAGACATTAGCATCAGTTGATCATTTGTTGGCCATCAGAAACAGAGCACATACAACTAGATCTGAATTTTGTCAGAAGCTGATACAGAAAGCTTACCAGGACTTACAATGAAGCAGAATTGCAAATCAGAAATCAGTCCTGTTAGCTCACAATTTATGCATCTAAAAAGAAAAGAAAAGCCTAATCAGTGCGTTACTGTAAAGACAGACGCTTGTGAGGCCTTCATCTTGGGCCAAACTGCAATGGAAGCATTTTGGCAGATAGCCGGTGACACAGATACTTTAATGAGATATACACTGCTTATTTGTTTTTCCATAAAGTCAAACAAAATTAAAACTGCTGTAAAAACTGACCCAGGTGTGCTTGGGTTTACTCATACTGCACTATCCTAATTATTTGGCCCAGACGTCCTGGGTGAGGAAGCTTAGAGACCACCTAAAAAATTGGTCAGGGATGCAGAGTTAAATATTCTGCATTATTATCTCCATAATAGAGCCAGACTGTGCACAGCTAATTGCTGTTTGTGTTGAGCTAACTTTGAAAGAACTTGTAATGTGAAAGAACTTAAAAAAAAAAGATGCATTAGTTAGAATTTGATTCTTTAATAGAGCTTATCATTGTATTATATACAACTGGTGTGCAAAAAATATGAAGTCTTTTATCTAGTACAGAGGACAAGATATGTCTGAGCACTTTTCCTGAGGCAGTCTATTCCCCACTCTTTGTTAGATACACCTTTCAGCCGCTTGGTAATGCAAGTGTCTAACCAGCCAGTAACATGGGAACAAGTCAAAGCATTTAGTCATGTGAACATTGGCAAGACAAGCTGCCGACTTTCAAACTGAGCATCGGAATGGGGAAGAAAGGTGACTTTGAATGTGACATGGTTGTTTATCAAACCAGTCAAAATATTGCCTGGTTTAATGAGTCTCAATTTCTGCTGCAGCATTTGGATGGTGAGGTCAGAATTTTGTGCAAACAACATGATCCATCCTGCCCTGTATCAACAGTTCAGATTATACTCGAGGATATATGGGAGGGATAATTCACTGGCGCACTTTGGGCTCCTCAGTACCACCTGAATATAATTCAAATGCCACACCATACCTGACTATGTCCATGCCCTTATGACCACAGTGCACCCATCTTCTGAGTCTTAGTATAACTAAGTGTTAATAGGAAAATTGTACTTAGTAGTCAGTATAATCTTTTAATGATATAAGTTTGCATATGGTAGAATACTGCATGTAATCATTTGTGTGTAGAAGTATATAGTTGGTGGCATATTGAAAGAATGTCTCATCCTAGGAGGTCTGTAACATTCCAGGGTGTTCACCCCCACATCCTAGGAGCATGGGAGAGGTCGTACCTTGTCTTATTGTTTTACGGTAGGATTAACGTAGCTATGTCAGTTTTAGTCTAAGTGCCTTCTTTACATATAGATGAACTGTTGGATTTTCCAGACCAGCAGGTTAAGGGAAGTCGTTTATGGGGTCACACACACACACACGTACACCTCCACATTCCAATGTAAGGAACAAACGCTCACTGAAGTATAAATAAAGACCGGGGCAGTTTCTCAGCGCGAGTCTCAGTTCTGGAGACTGCCCTTGCTAGCAAGAAGTTCTGTGTGTTTCTCTTCTCTGAGTCTTTACTGAAGAAGTGTTTTAGAATATATTTCTTAACACTAAGTCAAGTTGCTTCCAGCAGGTTAACACACCATGTCACAAAGCTTAAATAATCTCAAACTGGTTTCTTAAACATCTCAGGGAGTTCACTGTACTCAAATGGCTTCCACAGTCACCAGATCTCAGTTCAACAAAGCACGTTTGGGATGTGGTGGAACAGAAGATTCACATCATGAATGTGGAGCTGATAAATCTGCATGTTTTTATCACGTCAAGATGAACCAACATCAGAGGAACGTTTCTAGCACCGTTTTGAATCTATACCACAAAGAATGAAGGCAGTTCTGAGGGTCCAGCCTGGTACTGGCATAGTTTACCTGATGCATAGCACCCACATTTAAACATAGATTTTGTTAACACCTTCAAATTCAAATACATACATTCACACTGCCAGACATTTCTACGAATCCAGTGAGTCTCTGAGTACACAGCTTTTTGATTCTTCAAACACAATAATATCACTAATAGCACGACTCTACCCCTTAAATGCATTATGTTGGGAAACAAAACAATCTTATATAATCACTGTAATCCAACAAATGTCACACGATTTATTCAAAAGCTAAGACTGATCCATTTTCTTTGGTTTGTTCATGTCTTTTAATATGATGTTTTTGTTGGATAAATGTATTTACCTTGTTCAATACTGCCGCAGGTGTCAAAGGTGATCTGACATGACAGCGTCACTTATAATAAAGCTGATGATTGAAGAATGCCAAATTAATTTGACTTGTTATTTTCTGGCCACAGAGACAAATAGCTGGCAGACGCAAACATCACAATGATTGGTAACACTGCACTTCATGTGTTGACCTCTTTAAGTCTAACTTAAGCTCTGTGAAGGGCATTGCATGTGTACAAGGTCATGCATGGTCAGAATTAATCACAGTGTGCAAACAATCTGGCTCGAGAAGCCTCAGCTTGGGCTTTATCTCTGTATACTCATGTTAACACCTTTGTCAACAGTCTACTTTCACAAGCTCTGGCAGGTTTGTTGAGCTTTGAATGAGCTGCCAGATTTCTTATTAAGAGCTCTGCCAGTCTCCTTGAATTAAACAGAATGCTGTAGGCCTTATTTGTTCATTATAAGAACGTGCACAGTCTGTCACATGTCCACCACCATGGTTTCATTTTCTTCTTTCACGGTATGTTGGTGTCAGTGTTTTCAGTCTTTATAATCTGTTCATCATATGGCCTGTGCATGACACACAGCCTGTTACTGTAAATGAAGACATGTCTGACATGCTGCAGTTTAATGAATGCTCAGTTTTGCTGCAACAGTATCGAATGTGTTCACATTCACCGAATCAAGGTTGCTCACTATAACAATGATAAAAATTTCTCTTTTTTTCCACCTCAAAATCATGCTCCATTAACTTCTTAAGAAACAGTGAAGGTCAGACATGTAAAGAAGGAGAAGACAATTTAAGTAGAGAGACACTAACCTCTTGTTTTTAGATATTCTTTCTATGGTTTGAAAAATGAACAGTGTGTGCTGCAAATCCTTCGACAATATGTGGCTGAAAAATTTGATCCTGAGGAAAATTATGAATAAATTAAAGAAGAGCGTGATTGCAGATTTGTCTGCTAAAACTGACGACTGATAACAAGTCTGCAAAAAGGGTTACATTTCACACATTTAGACAGTTAATGAGTTCAGATTTTTTTGTGTTCACACAGAATTAGTTTAATCTAATAATAAGCTTTTGTTGAAGATCTGATTACATTCAGTCCTAACTATGCAAATCACAGAGTGGGTAAAGGATGTCTTGTAATATCCTCATGACTAAATGTGATGTGATCCATAAGCCTGGCCTGTAGGTAGGAAAGGACTAAACTCCACGTCAGGGGTATTGAACCTGTGCCTCTGGCTCCTTTGTCCACCCGCCCATGACAAAAAAAACAGATGACTTTGAAAATAGAAATAAAAAATTGCATTTTTAAACCATTTTTATATTTATTTAACATTGTTGTAAATGATAACTTGCATTGATTGTCCCCTAAACATAATAACTGCTGATGCCACCCTTGGCAGCAAAAACTGTAATCAAGCATGTGATAACTGGCAATGAGTCACATTATTGTGGAGGAATTTTGGCCCACTCTTCTTTGCCAAATTGCTTTAATTCAGCCACATTTAGGGCTTTCCAACATTAGGAGCCTGTTTACGGTCATACCAGAGCATCTCAATGTGATTTGAGTCTGAAATTTGTCTAGGCCACTCAAAAAAACTTAATTCTGGTTTTGTTTTTGAAATTTTTTGGTTCATTGTCCAGCTGCATAACCCAAGTGAGCTTGAGCTTCAGGTACAAACTGGTAGACGGACATTCTCCTTCAGGAGTAGAGAGCAGAATTCATGGTTCCATCACCAAGCAGCAAAGCAGCCCCAGACACTACCATCACACTACCACAGAGTTTTTTATGAAAAACTCTGTTAGTTTTGCAGCAGATGTAACGGGTCTAAAACCTCCCAAAGAAATTCAGCTTTTATCTCATCAGTACACAGAACATTTTCACCAAAGTCTTGGGGAACATCAAGATGTTTTTTGGCAAATGTGAGCCTTTGTGTTCTTTTTGGTCAGCAGTGGTTTTCTCCTTAGAACTCTCCCATAGATGCCATTTATGCCCAGTCAGTTTCTTATTGTTGAGGAAAAGAGGCCTGCAGCTCTTTAGATGCTTTTCCCTGCTCTTTTGTGACCTCCTGGATGAGTCATTGAAGCGCTCTTGGAGTATTTTTGGCAGACCCACCAATCCTAGGAAGGTTCACCACTGTTTTCTCCATCTGTGGATAATTGTTCTCACCATTGTTCACTTGAGTCCCAAACCCTTAGAAAAGGATTGTAACCTTTTACGGACTGATAGATGTCAATGCATTTGTTTCTAAGCCTGTTCTTAAGGGTTTTTTAAATCATGACATGATGTGTTGCTTTTTGAGGACTTTAAGCCTACTTCACTTTGTCAGACAAATTGCATCCCTTCCCTTCTCTTTATCAAGGAGAAGGGAAGGGATGCAATTTCCTTTTTACACAGGGCCACATAAATTTGAACATCTGTTTCCCCCCTTAATAAATAAAATCATGATTTAAAACGTAGATTTTGTTTTTATTCGGGTTATCAGTGTCTAATATTAAAATTTGTTGGAATGTGAAGTGTGACAAATGTGCACATACAATGGACACCACAAATTGGCTCTTTCATGAGTAAAAGTTGAAATTGCTGCTCATAGTAACATATATTGGGTTTTTATGTTTGTTCGAGAGGACGTATTTTTCTTGGGGCTCTCCTTTTAGTCTGTGACACCAGATCATGCGGTCGTAATGTGCTGTCATAAGCAGTGACAGCCAAAGAAATCTGTTGCTGCCTTGGTGTCATTATAGAAACATTTCGCCCATGGTATTGAATCCCGTGGACTCGGTTTAAGTGTTTCGTAAAAAAAAAAAAAAACCCACACTTGTTTATCTGTCACCAGTGACAAGATAATGAAGGCTGTTTTGTCCACTCCCTTATCTGCTGTGTCGCGATCCATATCATGTTGATAGCGGGCTGAGAAAAATGGTTCAGAATCGCAAGATAGCGATATTCCACGCAAAGTTGTTGAAAGTGTCAATTACAGTCTGTGTGCAGACAAATCAAGGGCTATTTTTGTATTGCATTAAAGTGAGAAAAATATTTGTCTGATTTAATTTCCCGTTTCTGTTCTCCTCATCCAACATCAAGATAAATTTTGCCCTAAATTTTTTGGTTAGACACCTTTTCTTTTTAAAGGCCATCTGGGAAGTTAACACTAGTCTTCGAAACCTAAACAGGAAAATAGTTTTTCTTCTTTCCCCAACAAACCCGCGGCTCATTTGAGAAATATTTATTGCCTTTTTCTCCACCACTAATCTTTCCTCTGCGTTTTGAGTCAAACCATAACCAAAAGATTCTTCACTGGCTAGTCACCGCTCAGCAAAGCCACAAGCTCCCCTTGGGTGTCGAGATAATTTTAATTTGATGACATTTGCTGCTGTTGCAAGCATCTGTTGCAGTCAGAAGACAAATGACCTTCTCTGTTTTGTTTTCTTACGAGACGTGCTGCATTTTGTTTCCACAGGATTACAATGACGAGATCAGGCAGGAACAACTCCGGGAGTTATCCCTGTTGAACGGCTCTGACGAATCAAGCAGAGGGAGGAGTGTTCAAGGGAGGTGTCTACGACCAACAACCGCAATAACCACAAGGTAAAGTTTTAATTACACTCACAAGCACACATAAATACATAATATTTATACAGACACTTCTCATCCTAATTATTAGTTTATTTAAATTATTTTTTATTTTTGGTGTTTTATCATTTTTACTGGTGTGTTTCTTGTGTGATATTTAAAACCATTTCATTTTATTTCTACTCTTTTATGAATTCACTTGCTTACATCTGTGCAAAAGCCAAACTCACATTTCATTTCTTTATATTCTGAACTGCATTTTTTTAAGTCTTCTTAAACTATACTTTTATGTTTGAAGGTCTTTCCGAGTTTTTCCTTTGGACACTGGCTGGTTTATTACCAGTTTTTAAGCGCAGACTTTGTACTTGACCACTTGTTTGTTAGGCCACTTAATACTGACCTATGGAGCATTCAAGCATAAAAAAATCACCCAAACCAGTCTCATGTTTACACAAGAAACAATTCTAAATTGCTTCAGGCACTTTTTACTTTGTAACTTCTTGGCTGCTGCTAAAACTTCTTTAGCTGAAGTATCCGAAAATACTTGAATTTACCATGAATGGCATAAAATAGTATTTTTGCACCAACAAAGTGATTCCTAAAGAGCTTGTTGCTGAAAACTTGGTATATCTACAGCAACAGTATCTCAAAGTCATGTCTTTAAGAAATAGCAAAAAATCCAGCAAAGATGGAATACAGGACCTGAAATATGCGTCTACTGTTCGCCCAACCTCATTAGAAATCATCACCATGGAAGCACAGCTGTCAAAAAGCCATTCTTAAACAAGGGAAACAGGAAGAAAAGGCTGAGGTATGAAAAATTACACAACAACTGATTTTAAAATCAGCAGCAAAAAGGTCTTTTGGTACTCCATATTCCATATCTATAGTCTATATTCTTCTGTAAAACATGACAGGGGCTATGTCATGGTTTAAGGCTGGTTTAAGAAAAACAAGATCTCTCATGTCTAATAGTCAATGCAATAAAAATGTGTAATTTTATGCATTTGCAGGTAATACAGAGCCTAGCACCTAACCTGCTCTGAATGACAAAATAAATGTGTTAAAAAATAACAATGAGGCACCCACCTTCATGGTGAATTTTGACATTAATTGGTTCACCTGTACATGTTTCTGTATTTTATGCAAACCAGTTGTGAGTATTCCTAATCATATTGTATTTAATATTTTTTAATGGTTTCTTTTCATTTTTTTTTAATTTAAAATGTGAATTGTTTTCCGCGTAGCTCCTGTAGGCCAGCCTATGCAGAAACAATAAATGCTACAGAGCATTTCATTGGATCAGACGTTCACGCATCCCTCTATAAGTCTCCTTTTGAATTATTTATTTATCTAATTGTTGAGCAAACTGACCTTAATCTATGTGAGCTATGAAAGTCCCTCTGGAATAACCAGGTAGAGTGTGCCATGAAAGCCTGGCCTATTTCTGGCAGCACATCCATATGAGCAAAATCCACCAGCAACATTGGGACGCTCCCAATTCACCACCAGTACCACCACTTTCTTTTCCAGATTTTCCCCTTATGCTGCAATGATAAGCGATTTTTGTAAATCTCCATTAAAAATATGCACCAATAATTCCCATTTGAGTGTCTGTATTTTTGGATCACAATAGGTTGCCAGCTAGTGAAGAATAAGCTGGAGGAAGACAAATTGCCATACCCTAGCTGTATCATGCTGTAAAAATGTAAGTTAGCAGAAAATAGGCATCTTTGCAATGTTAAATCCTCCCTGCAGTCCCTACACCGAGCATGAAGTCGAGCTGCTGGATAGTCAGACTTTTATATAAAGAAACAACCTACCTTAAATTCCTCATGTCTGCCCCAGCCCTTTGGCCCTTGCTCTCCACCGGTGCATGTCAGTAACAACTTGCTGTATTTGAAAACTATACCTGTCCGCCTGCAGCCTGACATTAATCAGCGGTTTCAGGCAGATGTGTTATCGTGCAAACGGAGACATGACATCGCTCTGTCACATTTTTGAAATAACCATGTTGCATCCCACAGGCATGTTTGCAGAGCAGACAAAACACAAAGTGACACTCGTCACCCTTCTGATCATAACAAGATCTACCCCAGTGCTGTGTTTATCTTATGTTTCACCTGAGCACAGTGTAAGGCAACCACCAGCTGTGGCAGCGTGGACGTATGCAGCACTAAAAAGGATTTAAATATAGTTTGAGGGGTTTTTTTTCTTCTTAATTCCACTTTCCCACTTAATTTACTGTGGCTTATTTATGAGTGTTGCACAGCAAGGTTCTTAGGGCAATGTTGAGGCCATGTTTGTTTGCTTTTTTTGCTTTACCAGGGGCCACAGAGGCGCGGGAAGGAGCGCGGCAACACCTCGGGGGACAGCGACGGCAGCACACAGCAAACTTCCCACGACAGTTTTGACGAGGGAGGTACAAGTCCCGAGAGCCAGAGGGGCAGCAGCAGCAAGTGTCGGATACAGGCCCCCGCTGTTAGCAGTCACACATGAATCATATGACGACTATGTAAGTCCAATCCTCTTTGCACACACTGAAAAGTATAGCTGATAGTAATTTTACTTGAAGTGTGTGTAAATCAGACTTGATTTACTTCCCTTTCATGTAATCTGGATGATTCGTGCTTTACATGGAAAGGTAGGGCATTCTGGGACATCTTTAAAAAGTAGGACAAGCAAGTATTACATTGTATATTTGCCTATTTTAAATGTTAAAAACTTGCAGAAGCGTATAATGATGGTTTTGGATCATTGAGTTCGACATAGTTGCAGGCAGTGATCGGTTTCCCTTTATCTCGTTTAAAAGCACAACATATTTTCCAAACTTATGATAACTAATGATCATTTGTCACACTAACTTAATAAAATGTTTGTTTGTTTTTTGTGTTCAAAGTAAGATTAACCTGTAATCAAAGTTTTCAAAGAAAAGGAGGCAAGAACCTGAAGACATATTGCTTGTTTTTCACCGTTGCCTCAGTTCTGCCACACAGGCAAGTCATGCTTTGACCTGACCCAAAAAAAAAGCCTTAAATCGAGTATCTTTAACTGTGTAGCCTGATTTATTTTTGGCTGGCTCGGGTTAAGCCATCATAGACTGTGCTGAGGTTTGATATGTCTCAGCTTTAAGCTCTGTTTATAGTGACAAACCTTCATCCTCGTACCCAGACACTATTTTTGACTGCTGTGCACAGCTTTTTAATATGGTAATTTGTGTGTTTATTCCTTACCCTGTTTTTAATTTGATGTATTTATTTATTTATTTGTTATGAGATATTTTTCAAAAAAAGAATTCTGAAAGCGTTATCGGCCCTCTTTGAGAGCCACTGTATTAGATAAGTATTTTTGCACCACTTGCACATACATTTATGCTAACTACAGACTGTTTGAGGAACAGCCCAGTTTAGGTAGTGTAGTATCCCAAGTTTCCATGTACATCCATGCAGGTGAGGAATCTGACCTGGAATCTGAGAAATGATTAGCAAACAGACCAGCTTACATACTGTTTAAAACACAGGCTATTTGAAAATAATTACTGGTGTTATTGGTTTGGAGTTTAATTAAAAAAACATTCATGTGAGCTATGGGAACTCTCTTTGTCTCCTTAACCCTGTGTCATATTAGACACGTGAGTTTTTGTGCATCAGCAGTGTGATATTTGGCTGTTTTTGCCCCGAAAAACCCTGAACAAGCAAAACCAGCACATTTAATGCAATAATTATAGCAAACATGATACAAATAAAACACTAAATTATTTTTTTTTATTTGCCCTAAGGTCCAATAAACACTCCACTTTTTAAAAAATTCTAATTTTCTGACAATTATTTAACGGTTCAGGCTTTGCACACCGTAAAAAAAAAAAAATCCTAAAAAAACAGTAATATTCCGGCAGCTGGGATGACAAAATAATACCAGAAAATAACTTTCCCATGAAAATACGGTTATTTTCAGTAATGGCAATATAGTTTGTTGCCCTAATTTTACATGGGATTTTGCCTTTTTCAAGTGCTTTTAAACATTAAATTGGGAACTATTTAATGTGATTAAACAATGAAACTACCTATAAAAAAGGTCAATGAATGTGGCAATATGAATAATAATATTTAAATGTACAGAAATATACAGTTAACAGTTGGTTTAAATAACAATGGATTGCATTCATATAGCACTTTATAAAAACCCTCAAAGCGCTTTACAATTCCACTTTATAATTCCCCTCAGGGTATCACCATTAGGTGGTAGGTGAAGTGTCTTGCCCAAGGACACAACGACCGAGAGTGTCCGAGCCGGGACCCAAACCGGCAACCTTCTGATTACAAGGCGAACTGCCAACTCTTGAGCCACGATCACCCTAACTAACAATAATGATAATCATTGTAAAAAAAAGTTTATACGAATCATTTTATATATTTTTCCATAGCATTACATTTGGATTTAACAGTTCAATCTTTCAAATAACGGACAAATATTTGTGAAATTATGATGCATTTGTGAATGTATTTTAACAATCAAAATATGCATATGTATAGACAGTAGGGCTGCCACAAACGATTATTTTGATAGTTGACTAGTCACCGATTACTTTTGCATTAGTCAACTAATCAGATCATGCATCCATTAGACGTACAGCATACATCTGCTCTTATATAACTATCATTAGCTTACAGCTTTAAGTGTTTAAGGTAAGTGCTAACTAAAAATAAAGACAAGATGATAGTTTATTAAATTTTAATGAAATTTGCAGATTGTTTAGGTGAAGTTTAATAAACTCAGCCATCTGCTCCTTGCTATCTAAAAGAAAAACAGCACACCGGAGTATATTCTCGAGCATCTCACACTTCTGATGATCAGTTGCCTGGTGACGTTTATTCAGCTGTGTAAAAACTATAACTTTAATCTCAGACAAACTGACTTACTCAGGAACAAATAAAATACTAAAAAAAGGCCAAACAATAACATTGTTAAGTTATCTAAGTGACTTATATATGTTTAACCTGTGTAGCGAAAGACGGCGGTGGGTGTTCTCACGGGCTCTAGTGAGCCTTGCCCCCGGCTAGCTATCGAGCTAGTGGGTAACAGACGTCTCGGAAAACGTCGGAGCGCTTTTGAAAATATGTGGTGTCTTGATAAACTGAGAAGATATTTGAGGTTTACACAGCTACGTTCTCGCCTGAAAATATGTTAAACGTTTATTTTGTGACCCAGAAAGAATAATAAGTGTAATATTAAAACTAACTAGCTGCCGCCATTGTTGGAAACTGAGCTGGGCTGGCTATGAATTCTGGGACAGAGCTACTTCTTCTTCTTCGGGGTTTAACGGCAGCTGGCATCCTTGTACATGCAGTGCTGCCATCTTCTGTTTCAGTCCGTTATTACACTCTTAAATCCTACTACTTATTCCTGCGTCTTTTGGGATCTTACAAAGCTTCAAACGACGCGTCGACGATTTTGATAGTCGACGTAATCGTGATTAGTCGACTAATCGTGGCAGGCCTAATAGACAGATACATTTAAAAAACAAGAAAATTATGTTTTATTACTTTACAGTGATTTTACGTTCATTTACATTTGACATGTAAAATCACAGTCTATTTATGTGAATTTAATGATATTCTAGAAGAACAGTACAAACCTGTAAAATATACAGTAAAATACTTTTATATCACAATTTTTTTTTACAGTGCAGGGTTAAGTAAATTGTGCTGTAAATGTAAGAGAACATTGTACAGTGGGTTATCAGAAACCCGTGAAGCTCTGCATTGGGGATACAGTCGCCGCACTATCAGCTTGTGAAGAGAAAATGCTGCATTTCAAGGCATAATCAGTGCCTTGACCGGCGTTCTGTAAAATCTTTTATATCACTTCATATAATGCCATGTTCTGTATCCAAAAAAGAAATAAATCTTCAAGGCTTCAGTTTAAAAGTATGTTGTCTTCAGATATCACAAATTTCTCAAGGTCATTTTTCAAAAGACTACACAAGGTGAGCTGTAAGTTTCATCCAAATGAAAAAAGGCAACACTTTTACCAGCCTATTTCCTCAGAGCCTTCCTGCTAAGAAAAGCCCCCATGTGTGCAGGCAATTGAAGATTGGGCTGTCTGCATGGGGAAATGCACAAGCGCAGTCTCATTACCAAACCAAATTGAGTTCTGATGTAGAGCCTGTGTATTTCTGTGGAGTGAAGAAGCGGGGCATTTCTTCTCTTTGTAATTGGAGGTTGGAAAGGAGGGTGGGAGCACAGAGACTAGGGGATTATGGAAAGATGAGTTTGTCCTGAACATTCTCTTCACTCATATCTCGCTTTGCTATTTTTTTCTACTACATTACGCAATTTTCCTTAAGCATGTTTCCAGATTGCAGCAAGGACTTTTTATGCAGGTCCTGGCTTTTTTTATTATTATCATTTTCTTCCTTCAATGAGTGTACATGATGCTGTATGACTTCTTGTTATTTCGCTACAAGAAGCCTGCAAAGAACAGTCTATTGAAACACGACAATATATCAGCAGCAGTTGCTGTGATTTTGTTGCTACACCCTGTATTTGTCTTTAGGAAAATATAGCGTGTATCAGTATTGTGTAATTTCTCCGGAGACTGTTGATTGATGGACTCTGTCAAACTGTCAGTCTGTCTCATAAATGCAATACTGTGAGAAAGTCTATAATTGTACCTAATCGAGGGTGGTATTGATTTATAACTTCAAAGGAAAGCACAAGGAAGCTGGCAGTTATCGTGTATCATTGTTTGCTTTATAATTTATGAACAAAGTGCTTTCTCTCTATCTTTCTCCCACAAATCTCACCTTGCTGTATCCTTTACACCAGCGCTCTTTCCTCCTTCCTGCCAGACCGAAGCTCTTTGTGAACCGATTCCAGTTAGTGATGCTACAATTTTCACATCATCAGTCAAAGCCAGAGATACGTGCTCCTTCATTAACATAACCATGCTGAATGGCTTTTTTTAAAAGTCATATAGGCAGCACACAGTGGGGGATCTGCTTCAGATGTGTTATCATTATTCGAAATACCCTTTTAGGAGCATCGGGATGATCACTGTGAAGTCTCTGGACTATTACCTGCACCTATTCTTACTTTGGCGCCTCCGGAAATCATGGACGTTGCATTAGGGAGCTCGGAGGATGCCGAGTTCTTACGTGCAGCTCTATCAAGTATATACTTATACTCACAAACACTATATTAGTAGACAGCGGTAGGTAATCCCAGTCAAAAAAAGGACTTTTTTCCACTTTAATTTATGGCTAAGCATCCAAAAAGTTACCGTGGATATTTTTGAGACACCTTTCTAAAATATTTGATTTGGCAGGATTACAAGTACTAAACCAACTACTCTGTTGCTGTCTTCTCCACGTGTACACTAGGAGCCAGGGATCTCCGAGGCTTGCACACCTACTCTGTTGTTATCTCCTGAGAAGGAGTTAGAAATTAATTGGTCATTTTTTAAAATCTCTCCTTTAAAAGAATATGAAAACTCTGCCAGCACAGTGGTGCAGTGGTTAGCAGCATTGCCTCCCAGCAAGAAGGTCTTGGTTTGGAATCTGGGTAGTCCAGACATGCAATTAGTGGGGTTAAGTTTAAATCTAAATTGGTCATAGATGTGAGTGCAAATGGTTGTCTCTTGTGTTAGCCCTGGGACAGCATGGAGACCTTTCCTCATTTTGCCCTATAAGGTAGACAGATCTACATATGCTCCAGCCCCCCTCACAACCCTGTATTGGATAACTAGAAAAACATGGACCAATGGATGAAATCAAGCCTTCATACAGTAAACAAAGGTTTATCCGCCAAAAAAGTTACCTAACTCTTTGATGATAACTCAATCTTTTTTTCCTGCAGCAGTGAAATTTACAATTTTTATTTTAGCTTCTGCTTTTACACACAGTCACGACAAGTTATTAATATCACTGCGCTTCTGGTAGAAACCAATTTGCATAGCAGTGCTTATTAATAACCAGCACATACACATGTCTATATGTACTGTATGCATTGTGTAGTTTAGAGTCAGTGTGTTGTGTGCCGAATGAATGACAGAGTGTTGTTTTCTCCTTCATTTGAGGTGAAACTCCCGTAAACCTTTCTGCTGTTTTGCGGGTCATCATGTAACGGGGGCTCCTCTGGAGACTATTGTGATGAATGGACTCTGTCACGCTGTCAGTGTCGTAAAACTAATACAGTGACAGTGACCATTATTGTCCCTTTTAAATGATGGCAACAATTCACAAGTGAAGTGGATTACAGTGCTCTGCCATGGAGCGAGTTTAGGGGGTGTCAGTCTAGACATTGAGTCCGCGGAACACATTTAAACGGTGTTTCTAACAGATTCTTCACGTGCTGACATTTGAAACGCTCCTAATCCAGAGATGATGACAGCCAGGCTTTCACTTTTGAGACAATGTATTAACATATTGCAGATGAACTGCACCCAGAACATCTGCTGTGTGTCTGGTGCAGATCTCCATGTACTACAGTGAAGCGCCGCTGGGCTTTTTGCATCATTTCAGATAAACCGATAAGCCCTTTAGTAAAACTTTAATCTGTTTGCAATCACTAGGCCATCATTTTGGTCCTTTAAGGTTTGGTGTTCCTTATATTTTTAGTAAGATTATAAAAAAACACCCATAATACACTCAACCTAAGTAGGCTTCGCTTTCAGTTTTTCATCTATACCTTGATACATTTTAATAAACAGAGGAAAATAATTTGAAATATAAACAGTTAATGCTGGGTTAACCTTTTCTCAGTTTGTCTGATAGATATTTGTCATGTTTATTAATAATGTATCTAAGCAATCAGCAGCCGGTCTGCATGAAGCTGCTGCAAAATGAATCTCCCTTCTACCATATTTTAATGTGAAAGTGCTCAAAATCCAGATCTGTTATCCAGGGAAAGAAGCCTGTTTTTCAGTGATAAGGTATCTACAATTCCAGCGAGCAGCGACTGTCTTCAGTGTCAGTTTGTATTTTTGATTGTTTTACAATTGTTCCAGACAAAATGTCTTTTCCCCATCGAGGTTTTGGAGTACTGTGGGATGTGGCTTTTTTTTTTTGTTTTCCCAACCATGTAGGCTGCTTTTGATGATTTTGTTTTAAGGCTGATTTTTTTTTTCATGTTTTCCACAAAGCACAGTTGGAATTGCTCTTATTATTAAATGTATTGTAGTCACACCACAGGAGCTTCTTCTCCCTACTGGGCTCTTACAGTATCTGATCTGATGTGCCAACACTTTTCTGGCTACGTGTTTTTGCCATTGTGGGATTTAAAGCTTTGAATCCTGGAAGATCGTCTAGATTTCCCATCTTTTGAGATATTAATAAGAAAATTACTCGTCTCAGAAATGTCATTGTAGGTGTTGCACTGAGGTTTGTAATTTAAGTCGCTGCTGAAGTGCTAAAGTTACCATTAATAGCCATTACCTACTGGCATTGGTGGAAGTATTAAGGAATGAATTTTACTGATCCCCTAGAAAGAGCAGCAGAGAAACATTACACTGTAATCTGTATAAGTTACTCCATGTGAAAAGTGCAGATGGAGAGCAGAGGAAGATTAAAGATGTGATGAATGGAATTTTGTATAGACTGGGACCATGGCCTTAGTTAAAGATCAGATCCCATCTAGATCAAATCTTATCTTTTAATGTCAGGGCTGATGACAGAAGAGAGGAGTCTGAGAGTGATACAGTGTTTCGACCCTGACAGCAGACCATGAATTGTACAAATTGCTGGTAAAAATTGAAACGCATTGCTCGGTTTTTTTAAACCTGAGCCCTGCAACCATACTGAGGCAGCGCGGGAAATGCCATAATGTGATTAAACACAGAGCTTTGGGAGGCTTTGAAGAAAAAAACTCTAATCTATCAACTGTGGAAAAAAAGCAAAAGGACACCCTTTTGAAAAGGGGGGAAAAATTCTCGCCGTATCATCTAGTGCATGAACATAAAAAATGTCTAAGATTTGTAAGGTTCTGTGTATTGCTTAAAGGAGGGCAGTTTTCTAAGGGCACCATTGTGGGTGGGATGCACATCTGCTATAATTGCTTCATAACAATAGGTTCAGATACAGTGCTGAGTTCACATTTGTTATATTAATTATGGAAATTCTTCATGCAGAACTCTCCTGTTCATTAAAACAGATGTATGACACATTTCCTCTGGATTATTGAGTAGAGGTAAAGACTCAGGTAGAATGCATTATAGCCTCAGTTGTATCATCAGGGACTTAAGCTACCTGTGAGGGTATACGCAGACAAACATTTTCAAAGTGGAAAATGTCTGTTGTATTTATTTATTGTCTTCTTGAGCATCCCTAAACCTAGAGCGATTGCTTAATGTCCCTAAAGTAATCAAGGTTTGAGCTCATCATAATTATTCAATGTAGTAAATATTATCATCCTATCAAATTTCCCATGGCACAATTTCAAGAGTAGCGTTCGGAAGTAAACTTGTATTTTATGTGCGTTCGGAACAACAAAAGGTGCATGCTGATTGAATTTGCACAGGTAGAAAGCAGCGAACAGCAACATCTATTCAGTGAGACAAAAGGCTGCAAATCTCATTTCCCCCCACATTCCTGCCACGTGGAGAGGCATTCACAGGCTGCTCCCTATGAAGATCAGTCACTGTCAGGGGACATACAGGTTGTCAATTGATAATGAAGCACAGTGCTAAGGGCCTTTAGGTTCTCGCTGTCCTAATTACACTGAGTGAGAACTCTCCAGCCTTGTGTTAACATTTGATTTATGTCCTCTGCCTTGTTGAAAAGGAGCAGTGTTAATTGTTTTTACAGATGAACGTCAAACGAGAGGAATCAAGCCTCATTAATTAGAGGGAGCAGTATTTACACATAGCACCTCTTCAGATCTGCATGTTTTGTTCATGAAACTAATGCTAAGGTCAGGAGTACTCGAAGAAAGGAAAGGGTAAACGTTTTTATATTTTTTCCTTTGAGTTTTGAATCACTGAATGCTGCATATCCCCTGTGATGCTTTTATTGCAAACTCTGTCATTTGAAACATACAGATATAGTTTAGCTTTAACCCTTGTATGGTGTTCGGGTCTGTGAGACCCGTGTTCAGTTTTTTTCAAAAGAAAAATTAAACAATTATTTTTTCACGTGTAAATGTGTTGTGTCTTTCCACTCACTCCACTTGATTATAACTGATTTATTTATAACATTTTATATAAAAGAAAAACGAGAAGCACATTAATTCATAAATGTGATCTAACAAAGGTAAAGGGAAAAAATTAACCATGTTTGCTGTTCATATGTCTTGTAATTGGGATGAAGTAAACATCTGTTGAGTAATTTAACATAAAATTGTTTGATAGTGTTAATTTGGAAAGCCAAAACTCTAGCGGGTCCACCAGACCCATGAACACTGGCTGAGTAACAAAAATACGAACACCACACAAGGGTTAAAAAGAAATGTCTTACGACAAGGGTAACCTACCTTTTTTTGCAGCTTTGCAACTGTATCTCATTGTGTTCCTCAGTGGATAGACTTTTCTGGGTTGTCATCACACAGTGCAATTGTAAGCGCTAGTATAATCCATCATAAACACAACTTCAGATGCCAAAACAAAACTGCTCCTTCATGACTCATGAACAGTCATAACATTGCTGTTTGCACATAAACGATGGAGGTGGCTACAATAATCTCACCATCGGTTTGTGAACTACCGTTTTAAAAGCTGAAGTTGAGCTTTTTAGTCTTTGCCATTTTGCTCATGAGTAAGCGATGGATCATACTTAGAAATGGAGGAAGCTGCATGCTTGTAGAGTAGAAACCTGTCAATCTCAAGGTAGCCACAGGATAAAGATATATCTGCTACTTTCCCTTTTTAAATAAAAGTCTTATTTGTAAAATAAAGGTCCTGCTGTATTAAATAAGACTTCAAACTAACATCAGAAACCATTAACTCAAAGGTCATTTTCTCAATTCATTCTGTACAACTCTTTTTTGTAACCCCTGTTGTTATTAGAAAAATGTGGCTGACTTAATATGTCACCTTGGACACAATATCCATCTTTTTTTATATCTGCTTATAAAAAGTTAGCAAATTGTATGCTGACGTGAAATTAAGTTCTTCATTGCTACATTACTACTGTTAATATAAGACATTTTAACGAAATCAGCTGGTTAACAGAGCATGGTAATGTTTAGTGGTGGCATCCATTGATTAATTCAATATAAATTTCACTGTATTATTTTTGTTTTTGATGTGAACAGATTAAAAGAAACTGCTCTTAAATCAAGTGCTTCTTCTAGAGGTTTTAGAGGATCCACAGCAACAAACACAAAGACTTAGATTTTGTAAATTATAGTAAGATACAAAGTGTTGAGTTAACCTTCACTTATTTGCATTTTGCTAGAAAAATGGGAAATAGGTGGAGCAGGTTACTGAAATGTGCAAACACACATTGAAACACACTATATAAGGCGAGAATAGAGTTTGTACAACTCTAATGAGCTTGAAAGTCAATATTTGTTATCACCACCTTTGTTCTTCAACGCAGCCTAAATGAAGGCTTTCTGGTCATTTCTTTAAGTGGTCTTCAGGAATAAGTTCTTTAGGCTTTAGGTCTTGAAGGACGTTCAAAGCTCATCTTTGGATGTTAGATGCCTTATGTTCCATTATCTGTCAAGATGATCCCACACCGCTTCAGTAATGTTGAGGTCCGGGCTCTGGGGAGGCCAGTCCATGACTGATAGTTTCATTGTGTTTTTCTGCAGGTATACTTTTTTGCACTTGCTTTGTATGCAGGGAAAATGAGACAAATGCAGGCTAGAATAAACTAAAAAAAACACCTTTATTTGGTGGTTTACTGACGTCCATGAGCATAATTGAAAATCAGCAAAATTCAAAGTCAGAAGACAGAAGGGAACAAACACGAGGGAACAAATACTGAGATGACAAACAGGAAAGATAAACAGCCACTCTGACAACAACTGAATGAGAGACTGAAGCTATACATACACATGAGGTAATTAGGGAGAATGGAAACGTCAACAACAACAACAAGACTAAGCTAAAACTAATTATGAAAACGCTAAAGTAAAACTAGACACTATAGAAAAGACCAACAGCTAACAAAATAAAACAGGAAGTAAGACACAACTAAACAGGGGTAACAGATGAACTTGAACAAGGCAAAAGACAAACACATAAACAACACTGACAGAGGGACAGAAAGGGAACAGAGGGAAACTAACCGAAAACAAACGCCACAAAATCATCAGTAACTTAAACTAACAAGAACTAAGGACTCAACATATAAAGGAATCCCATTAGAATCCCAACTTAAAGCAGGAAAACAAAGATGAAAAGAACTCCCAAAGAAGCCAAAAATAAATCCTACTCAAAACACAACAGTGAACTCACAAAAACTCAAACCCCATGACAATGAATACTCGCCTTCTGGTGAGCTGAGCACGCACACATCTATCTCGTAAACAAGTAGCCTCAACAGTAAATTGGGCCGTGGGATGTTAGGATGAATTCTCCCTCTGTATCATTTATTGATTTTAGATTTCTCTTTTTTTGTATCTGTAACAGTGACACAAGTCTTTTTATCCTTAAAATAAATATACTGCAAGTTTTCCATGACTTTACATTGCAGCAATGATGGAAGTCTTTTTAAATGATTATTTCACAGCTGACTGAAAATAATCCCCTCTTATATTTGTGGTCCAGTGTGAAGATTTTTTTTTTTTTCGTGTGGGATTGCTAACAAAACGGTTAATTACTTAGATATGCACGTTTCTGACTCGCTGCCTTTGTGAGGAAAGACTCATGCAAGAAAAAAGAGAAGTATAGGATCCCCAGAACAACTTAATCCCTGACATAATCCCTAACTTTAATTTAGTCAAATTCGTGTTCACACAAATAAAGCCACACAGGAACCAGAGGACTTTGAATCAGCATTTCCCGACAGGAGATGGAGAGTGTGTACTAGTGCTTTGAATGTAATTTCTTTTGTATAGCTGTACTTGATGTCCTTCACGCTGATAGCTATGCTTTTGTGACAGAGAGCATTACCAGAGGCAGCCACACCTAATACAAGATGCAATTACTCCATTACATAGACTGTATATGTTCTTTTATTACAGGCAGACTTGGAGGAATATTGAGCTATGAAGCTCCCGTCCGCCATCAACCAGTTTCACTGAAGCTTTCAACACATTTTATTCTGCTGATTTAAAATCCATTCAGCCTTTAAAAGGAACTGAACACTTGCATGTATCATAGTAAAGCTTGATTCGAAATAGCAAGCTTGGAAAGGATTAGAAGAGATTAGATCATGATGAAAAAGAAGCGTAAGCACTTTAAACTCCACTAAACCTCTTTAAATGAGCATGATCCAACAATTACAAAAAGAGACAATACCTTAGTCTACTGTTCTCCACACCCTTTGGCCTTACTCCAGTTTCTGGTTATGCTGTTTACATGAACCTTTGGTCTGCTGGGTCTGATTATCCCTGCCGTCATGAATAAACCATACAGCAGAATAGTGTGCTCTCTTCAGGCAGATCGTTCAACATAAAGGTGTTAGTTTGGTTTCAGAAGTGGGAAGTGATCCCCAAAAGGTGAACGCTATTTCAGATTTCACTTTAACAAATAAAATATGACATCGCTTCTTTTTATAAATCATAATCAACTCGAAAGCATAATTTTCTATCGACCAGACTGACGCGATTAACAATAAACAGTCGATGCAGGTCCCTCGTGAATATGGACTGACATTATGCTCTTCCGGGGATTAGAGTGGGTGTTAGAAATAAAATAATTGTGTGAGGCTGATATCTGCAGCAGCTATTACAGTTCCTGGAATTAAAGAAAGTGAAGATATTCTCTGTTGTGGACCAGTCAGTATACCGTGACTCATTGCTTTTGTTTTGTTCCTCATGCTTTAATTCAGCCATACAAACAAGTACATAGCGGTCAAAATCACACAGATGCCAACATCATATGATTGCCAAGTGGTTGAGGGGGCACTGGGGAGCAGAAAGGCATGGGTTCCATACTCAGGAGCACCGTGTGCTTCATGTCATTCTTTTATGACTTTCTTTAGTGGTGTCTCGATGCAAGAAAAGCAATAAATAAATCAAATCTAGTAAAACACAGAATGATAAATAGTGTGTTTATGTTTTTTTTAGTATCTTAGGTGCAGACTGACTTGTTTTTACCAGAGAGAAACACTGAAAAGTTGTTCCAATAGCTTGGTGTTATGCTCCATGGGCACCTGGAAAGTGTTCGATAAAGGGATTTTTCTGAAAATCTATTAAAAATCCTTGCAGTAATGTATTAGAAGACATAAATCCTTACATTTCTCCACAATTCGGTTTTTAAGAAATAAAATGATTATTATTTTGTTCGCTGATGTGATTACATGACATGAAATCAGGATGCTTGTGGTTGCTGTCTGGTAAGGACAAGCCAGATTTTGCAGAATCTGCCACCTGATGCACTCTGGCATCTCCTGCAATTCAAGGCTCTGTTGCCCACACCAAATCAGCTCCAGTTCTCTTCTGTGTTTTTCAGCTTTTGGGAACAAACTTGTGAAGCAGCACCAGATGTTTAGCAGTTTTATAATAGTTTAATAATAAAACAAAGAATTAATAGTCAAGATAGTCAAGAAATAGTCTTATGTACTTCATTTAGCTCCCTTCTCCAAAACATTTGTAAGCATCAGAGAATTTCTGCACTGACATGCACATTTTTCCATCAAATTTTATATATTTTATGCAGGAGGTGACATATGCAATGCTTCTAAACCACACTCCTCATGCTTCACAATAAATAATGCCCCGTCTTTAAGGGCACAGCACCTTATCTTTCAGTGATGTTCACTTCCAGCTTATAACTATAAATAAAAAATAATAATTTTTGAAAGTCAGTGGAGGTTGAATCTATTTCTGACCTTTGTTGGTTCCTGCAATATTCTGATCTAAAAATCTCCTCCAGAAAGTTTCTCAAGGAGCAAAACCCTTGGAAAAGGTCCACTATGCCATCATATAGGTTCATATCATTTCATTCCCCAGAGTGCACAGTAGCAATTAAAACCCATCCTAATGAGTGTTTTTTTGGTCAAGTTCTCTCTTTTCAGAGCTGTGTTTTGGCACTTTGATAACTGTGTTCTGTTTAAAGAGATTTGAGTCATAAGTCAAAAGAAACTAAAAGTGATTTATTAGAAAGTGACAGCCTTCACAGTGGGAAAGAACAGATGATACTAATATGACAAAACACTTAAGGAATATGTTCACATGTCACTGTAATGGATGAAATATTAGAGGATTTAATGACTGAGACCTGTTAACCAGGCTTTCTGAGCTTCCCTCTTCTGAATGTTAATTCTTATTTGAACTGATCCAAAAACAGGGTCCCTGCATAAATAAGCTGAGAAGAATCCTCTGTAGAAGTAAACAGGCACAAACTGGATTAACACACCATCTGAGGCAACTAGGGGATCTGTAATAAGAATCATTTTCTACGTGCAGACTCTGACAAGTAATAAATGATATATATATACATACATACATACATACATACACATACATATATATATATATATATATATATATATATATATATATATATATATATATATATATATATATATATATATATATATATTAGGGGTGCAACGATACACAAAATTCACGGCTCGGTTCGGTTCGATACTTTGGTGTCACGGTTCGATATTTTTTCGATACAAAAAAATGTTCATGCCTTTTTAATTTGTCATTTATTAAAATTATAAATATATATTTTAACTCAAAAGTACAGTTTTTAAATTTAACCCTAACCCTTGTGCGTGTTTTTTATTTTGACAGCGAATGCGCACCTGCGGACCACTTATGTGCAGCCCTGGTTATTTAGCTCGTCATATTGCAGCCACAGAAATTCTTTTGTCCATGAAACCATAAAGCTGCACTTTCTTTTTGCCTTATAGTCTGATTTGTCATAACTTCTCCATTTTGTGGTAAGCTTTTCTTTGGCTGTCACTTCTTCACCCTGACCTGTCTTATTTGGCTCAGCAGAACTAAAATATATATCGTGCTGCTTTTACACACACACTCACATAAGCTCAGCGATTCTCTGCGCGATCAACCTCTCACATGTTTAAGCTTGCTGCGGGAGATTTCACTTGTCATGTTTGCATAGTAAGCTAACGATTGATAAGACTATGTCAGAGGAATTGGTGCACAAATTATCATCACTCACCAATCAGTACTGTCGCTCTCTATACACAATTCGCGCGATTGCAAAGTGAAAGCAAAAAACAAGCGCAAATTCAAACGCGACTTCAATATGTCACATATTGACAGTGGCTCACCGATGCCAATGACATAATTACCCAGCTACATTTCCGAAAGAATGCAAAAGCATTGACATATATTTTTCCTTCCTACAATAGCCCGACGGGCAGGGCAGAGATAGATTTTGGTAGCCAGACTGGAAAAATCGCTAGCCCCGGGACGTCGGGTTAGCGATTTTGCAAGCCCTGTATCTGATTGAGGAATCACTCATCTTTGGAAAGGAGAGTTTATTACAGAGAAATGTCTCTTTCCAAAATAAAAGCAATACTATACGCTTCTTCTGGGCTATATTCTCAGCAGCATATTGTAGCGGGTCAGGGCTGTTCGGGGTTCTGTTTGTACCGTTATGTTTTGTTTATGTTGCCATAGTGACGGGTGACGCCCTCTCGCTGCGATGTGTCCTTCCGGGGTCAGAGGGCGCCCTGTGTGTTGTTGTTGTTGTTGCTGTGCGGTTGCCGCGCTGAGCAGTTAGCTAGCGGCAGTGTTCTTCTGTAGATGTCAATAAACGGCTGTGCTCCCTGGCTAGCTCACGGGAAGCAAGACCAAACGACACCTCCGTCTCCTCCTTGTCTGAGCTCGCCACAATATTAAACATATCAGCTAACGGCTGTCTAAATGACTCGGGTAAAGTTTGTAGCATGCATGCTTGTTGTTTTTGTATGCTTCCACTTGTCTTTGCACTAGGATGATGTCAGCGTAAATGTGCAGTCATATTCGTTGTGTTCCCACTAGTGCTGTCAGCGTTAATCTCGTTGAAATGGCGTTAACGCCACAACACGGCAAATCTCCGTTAACGAGCTACCCCTGATCGCCCGCGCGTGGGGCTAGACGGCCAACACGTTAACGAGCTAACTGCGCTAACACACTAGTTCCCACCCATGTAATTGAGCATTGCGTGGCACATCCAACATACTGTTTTACTTTAGTCCATGACGCGCTTACCTTCAGGGTCATATGTCACATGAAAACCAAAATAATTCCAAACGCCAGATCTGAATGAGGGTGGGGGAGGTTCAATTTGCCATGTTGCAAGGAGAGCTTAACTTCTGTCTCGCTAGCTTGCCCTGCGCTCTTCCTTCTTACAATGCTGTCTGTGTTGAGCGCTCAGTGAATCTGCGTTCGACTACTCCGCCTAGGCTGCACTGTCGAGCGCAGATCTACTGAGCGCTCAACACAGACAGCATCGTCAGAAGGAAAGTTGATAAAATAAATTACAAATGTTGTATTGTTCGATACATATGCGTACCGAACCGAAAGCACTGTATCGAATGGTTCAATATCGATACGAGTATCGTTGCACCCCTAATATATATATACATATATACATTAAGTGTAGGGCTGCTCAATTAATCGAATTTTAATCACGATTCCGATCTGGGCTTTCAACGATCATTAAAAATGACTAAGCCGATTATTAGCCCCTCCCTCATTTATCCGCGACACCTTAAAGGCCGGTCCGTGAAAATATTGTCGGGCATAAACCGGTCCGTGGCGCAAGACCGCTGATTAAGAGGACCCGGGGGAAGCTCGGAAAGCTAAACAGAAGTTATTTGGAGAGGAGAGAGTGACTGCCGTTGGTTGAAAAGAGAGGTAAAAAAAAAAAAAAAACTTCAGTGGTGTTGCACACTATTTTATATTATATTTTTAAAGTCATTGTTAACCCTTTAAAGCTGGTCAGAGCAGCACGCTCCGTTTTGTGTAACTATTTTTAAATCCCTGTAGAACCTGAACCGTGTAAGCTAGTGTTACAATCCAATGTTGTCAGTGTTTTGTGTGACATAACGTAACATAAACGTAACATAAATGTCTTCGCTGGAGGGTCTGAGGTTTATGTTACGTTCTAGGTCTAGGCGTGTCCTGAACGCAACAAAACATTGGCCCACCACACTCCACCCAAAACAAGAACCCAAACAATAGTATCTTTTAAAATGCTAAGCAGCCATTTATTTGCTTCAGCAGTGAGCAGTGCCAAAAATAACAAACAAAACTCCCTAATGGTCCCTACGCTTTCCTACCCAAAATGAAAAACCAAACAAAAGACAATTCACTTACCTAACTTCCTAAACAAAAACAGGAGAAAACGTAATCAACAAAAATGGCTTCTCATGCCTACTAGGCTTCTGCAGTGAACAATATATACAAGGTGAACAAATTACTCAATTGCTACTTTACAAATCTATTTACAGCTATTTACAAAACTACGATACCAACACCACAATGATCACGACCCATGACAAACTGAAACACAGGGCTTAAATACATAGAGGGAGCAATCAGGGAATGGACAACAGGAGGGAAACACAGCTGGGGCAAATCAGAACTGACGAGACAAGGAAGCGGAAACTGAACACACTGAGATAAGACAGACCTTCAAAGTAAAACAGGAAACACATAACAGTCACGCCTAACACAAAACACTGGCAACATTGGATCGTAACACTAGCGCAATAATTTGTTTTGCATACGAAACAGGAGGAGTTGTACTTACATCTTATGCCATCAGCTTCTCCTCGGTCACGGTTTCCTTCCACATACAGTAAAGCTTTGCAAAAATTGCATAAAAAGCGCTTGCAGCAACAAAAACATAATATTCCAGAAACACGCTTTGCCGATCCGATCAGCTGTTCGTAACACTTCCCACAGTGAAACAGACGTCACCGCTAACTATCGCATGTCCGCCATTTCCTGGCCAAAACCGGAAGTGACGTCATTTTCGCGGAAATGTAGTTTTTTTACTTGTAGGCCTTAAAAGCCTATACTGGTCATGTTTGACTTTTCTAAATAGTTTCTGGGATGCTTAGAACTCGAATTGCACTGCTGGAAATAGTTTATTTTGATGCACATGCTGTTTTCTTTACTAATTTGCATCATAGGATTGTTTTTTCGTTTTTCCTGCAGTATATAAAAATTGGTGTCTCTCCAAATTAAAACTATGAAGACACTCAAAATAAATTTCCTGTAGTTGTAAACTATTTTTTGCAACTTTTTTATATTTAAAGTTTTGAGGGATAAACCTCTTAAATTTCTCCGTAGAAATATATGTAAAAAAACCAAAAACAATTTTCAATTTTTTTGTAGTTTATTGCACTTTTTTGCAATTAATGTAGTTACTATGGACTTAATGTATACATATTATTAAAATATGGGCTATAACAGTTGCATAGCAAATTGAAATGCTCCCACAAATGAATCAGAATCAGAATCAGAATGGGTTTATTGCCAGATGTTGAGGTTTACAACATTAGGAAATTGCTGCGGTGCTTCAGTGCAGACAATAAGAATTAAAGTGCTATGTAGAAAGAAAGATATGTGCATGAGATATACATGACATATATACATGAGAATAAGAATTATGAGTGCTACGTAGAAAGATATATACATGAGTGCAGGTGGTGATCAGTGCCAAACATGAAATGATGCAGTGACACAGCGTAGGGTCATGTGTTAGTGGTGGGGACAATCATGTGGTTATTGTTCATGTGTCCAACAGCAGAGGGGAAGAAACTGTTCTTATGGCGAGAGGTTCTGGTGCGAATGGACCGGAGCCTCCTGCCTGAGGGGAGCAGGTCAAACAGACTGTGTCCAGGGTGAGAAGGGTCAGCTGAGATCCGGGCTGCACGCCGCAGTGTCCTGGAGGTGTATAGGTCCTGCAGAGATGGGAGTCTGCAGCCAATCACCTTCTCAGCAGAGCGCACAACACGCTGCAGTCTCTGTTTGTCCCTGATAGTGGCTCCAGCGTACCACACGGTGATGGAGGAGGTGAGGATGGACTCGATGATTGCAGTGTAGAATTGCATCATCGTCCGTGTTGGCAGGTTGAATTTCTTCAGCTGCCTCAGGAAGTACATCCTCTGCTGGGCTTTCTTGATGACGGAGGTGATGGTGGGCTCCCACTTCAGGTCCTGGGTGATGGTGGTACCCAGGAAGCGGAATGAGTCCACAGAGGTGATGGGGGTGTCAGTCAGGATGATGGGGGGGAGTGGGGCTGTGTGCTTCCTGAAGTCCACAATAATCTCCACTGTCTTCTGGGCATTCAGCACCAGGTTGTTGTGGCTGCACCAAGACACCAGACGTTCAACCTCCCTCCTGTAGGCAGACTCGTCCCCGTCCGAGATGAGTCCAATGACGGTGGTGTCGTCTGCGAACTTGATTAGCTTGACAGACTGGTGGGTGGAGGTGCAGCAGTTGGTGTACAGGGAGAAGAGCAGAGGAGAAAGAACACAGCCCTGAGGGGAGCCGGTGCTGATGGTCCGGGAGTCCGAGACATTCTTTCCCAGCCTCACGTGCTGCTTCCTGTCCGTCAGGAAGTCAGTGATCCACCGGCAGATGGGATCAGGCACATTCATCTGGGAAAGCTTGCCTCGGAGATGGTCTGGAAGGATGGTGTTGAAGGCAGAGCTGAAGTCCACAAACAGGATCCTGGCGTAGGTTCCTGGGGAGTCCAGATGCTGCAGGATGAAGTGTAGGGCCATGTTGATGGCGTCGTCTACAGACCTGTTGGCTCTATATGCAAACTGCAGGGGGTCCAGGAGGGGGGCCGTGAGGGTCTTGAGATGGGAGAGAACTAGGCGCTCAAATGACTTCATGACCACAGATGTCAGAGCCACGGGTCTGTAGTCATTTAGTCCAGTGATCCTAGGTTTCTTGGGGACAGGGATTATGGTAGAGGACTTGAAGCAGGCAGGCACATGACATGCCTGCAGTGAGGAGTTGAAGATGCCAGAAAACACTGGGGCCAGCTCGTTTGCACAGTGTCTGAGGGTGGCAGGAGACACACCGTCTGGGCCGGGAGCTTTCCGAGCATTCAGACTCCTAAACTGCTTCCTCACATCTGCTTCATGAATATGAAGAGTTGTGGTCGGAGGAGGTGGTGTGAAATCCTCTTTTGTGTGGGGTGAGGGGGCGGGTGTTGCAGGTGAACAGTTTGAAGGTGGTGATGGCTCTATGGAGGGGGGAGAGGTGGGGGAATGAGTGTCCAAAGTGCCTCTATTGTTGGGGTCGTTGAAGGTGTGAAGGCTGCCTGATGGCTCGTCAAAACGGCAGTAGAAGTTGTTAAGGGTGTTGGCTAAGAGCAAGTCATCAGTGGAGTGGGGGGTTTTAGGCTTGTAGTTTGTTATATTCCTAAAACCTTTCCACACAGAGGCCGAGTCATTCTCTGAGATCTGCTGCTGCATCTTCTCAGAGTGCTGATGTTTGGCAATGTCCACTTCTTTAGTGAACCTGTACTTGGCCTCTCTGTAGCAGTCCCTGTCTCCGCTTCTGAACGCCTTACTCTTTTCCAGCCACAGCTTTTTGAGTTTAGGGCACTACAACATGTAAAAAAATAATATAAGCTCTGGCGGACATGGTTCTATAGTAGGTCTTAAAGGGTTAAATAAATATCGTCAAATAATCGAGATCTCAATTCCAGTGAAGATAATCGTGATTATCATTTTTGCCATAATCGAGCAGCCCTAATTAAGTGGTTTCTAATACTTACAGGTTGTTGGCAAAATATCTAACTTTAGGGCTTGTCTGTGGGCTGCGTGCTGTTTAGCCACTTGTATTGTTATCGAACACGAGTGTAAAGCTCCTGGCTGCATTTTGTGCTTATTTTCTGAATAGCTACTTATCAATAGTGCAGATCCATATTGCAGCTTGAGACTCAGAAGGTGTCCAATAAGCTTTACCAGTGAGACATGCTCCCTGCGAACCTTAATCAATAATCCCTGTTGGACATTAATTTTTCTGTTTCCTCTCCCATTACCGTCTCACTGTAATATAGTTAGCCCATGGAACTAACTATTGATTATTTTTATATTATTTATCTCCAACCAGTTAGACTGGATAGAGATGTGGAGATAAGTCAATGTTAATGTTTACCGCGTGTTCCCTCGCAGGCCTACGACGACGGATACGGTGGAGAGTATGATGATGAGAGTTATGAAGCCTATGAAGATAACTACAGCAATCAGTCAAAGAGGTAACGTTAACACACACACAGCAGGAAAGGCTTTTTCAACTTTTCTCAGTTACCATCCATCTGTTGTTACAATACAGAATGTTTAAGGTCCACTGTGACCAGCTGGGCCATCACAGGTGTACATTAGAGCAAGAAATCCCCAAACCAACAATGACTTGATCCTAACAGCAAAGCTACAGTATGTGTGTATACTAAAGCCTGATGAAAGTGTGCCAGAGACGTCTGTTGTCTGTTAAAAACACATCAGTGAGCAACTTGAGCAACATGGGCACAGTAGTTAATCCCACATACACCATCATGCTGCTGTAAATATTTAGTGATGCACTAAATCCGCAGCTGAGTCCCCAACAAATGGAGTAAAATTTGTTCAAATTTGCCCAGCTTTTCTAGGAATAACTTAGCCCTTCTGTGGTTGAAGATATGTTTATGACCACTTTTTAAAGATCTGTCTCTTCATTAAGAACTAATAGATAAGGGCTGAGTGACACAGACAGTGGAGAGGACTACTGAGAGATTTTGTAAAAAAGTGTTTGGTCTTGTTGATAATAGAACTGCAGTCCTTTCCCCCCCCAAAGAAATCACATTTATTCCTTATTTGACAAAAAAGAAAAGTCGTCTGCAGCTTATTATTTTTTTCTTTGACCCGTGTTTTTGCTTCATCTGCTTTCAGCATTTCAGACTATTATGAATATGGGCAGGGAACCAGTGATGAATCCTACAACAACTATGGTAAGTAGAGCTTATTTTATACCGACAAGAACAGAAATGAGTCACTGTCTTTTTCATGTATCCTCACTTTTCAGTACTGATACTCACTATAAATTGTTGAATCCAGCTAAAATGCAACACAACCCCATTATTAAAAATGAGAAAATGGGTTGATTATTTGATTAGTCGATTCATAAAAATGATTTGGCAGCTGGATGGCTGATTAAATGGTGAAGTCCTTTTTCACCTTGCACTGTGCTCTGCAGTTCCAGGTTCTCAGCTGTAAGAATGTGTTGATTTTCTTTGATCCTGATTTTCTTTAGTTTGTACATCGACCGTTTTTTGGCATCCAGGTCTGAAATCTCGAGTTTTTACAGCTTATAGAAGCCAAATATTTCTCCAATCATCATGGGTTAAGGTAATAAAATACACCATTTAATATGTAATGCTTCATGGTCATAGGTCAAAAATCAGGGTCATTTGGGAAATTAGGAAAAAGCTTTAGTTTCCCCTGGAACATCTCAAAAATTTATTTGGGGGACAATAATATATCTTTTTCTGAGCTCTTTAAAACATTATTTTTAAGTAAAGACATTTTATGAATACACAATGACACAAAAGAATTAATATTCTACACCAGGGTTTTAATAGTTTTGCAATTTTCATTAGTTTTTATTTTTATTTAGTTTTGACTTCAGATTTTCAATTTTATATCAGTTTTAATTAGTTTTTACCAATTGTTTGCTAGTTTAGTTTTTATTTTTTTGAAAATCCTTAGTTTCAGTTTAGTTTTGATTAGTTTCAGTTATAGTTTTAGTTGTGTTTGCAATAATTAAGTGTAACAAAATCCCAGTTTCATCATATCAGTCATTCTCTTCTGCTTATCCTTGGGTATGTTGCTATTCCAGCTACCATACCCTGCATCCTGGACAGGTCGCCTGTCTGTCGCAGGGCTAACACGCAGAGACAGACAACTCACATTCCCACCTATGGGTTCTTTAAATAAATAAATAAAGGCAGATGAACAACCATTGATACCAGGCAACTATAAAATGTATAACTTGGCCCCAATGAGACTATTAACTCTTGCAGCACCAGGTGTTCATAATTTTGGTTCAAGTGAATTGATAAACTTTTTGAAGGCAATTGACTCACACAGTTATGTAGATATCCCAGTCCTGTTGTCTCGGGATGCATCACGCTGCCTTGCCTGGGGTTAGCGTCTGTTTCTGGGGATGAGGGTTACCTTCTCAAGGTAAGCTAGGTTAGCCTTCTTGTGTGAGCTTTTCAAGTGCACTTTAAAGTTTGTGGGATTTTCTTCCCTTTAGAAATGTCCCTCATAATTTGTCTCTTTCCACTACAAGACACTTGCTTTATCCAAAACACAGTCATATTCAAAGTAATCCCAAATTGGACTCTGGCGCTTTCTCCCGACCAGAGATGGGCAGTAACGCGTTACTGTAATCCGATTACTTTTTTCATGTAACGAGTAAAGTAAGGGATTACTATTGCAAAAACAGTTATTAGATTACCGTTACTTTCCCGTAGGAACGCTGCGTTACTGCGTTACTAAAACCTTGATTTCTTTTGCGAGAATGTCTCATGACAGTGACGTAAGTGAGTGCGATGTTCGTGACAACAGCTGTATGCAGATCAACAATGGATAATATATCGAGTGCGGGAGAGAGTATGAGCGTGCAGCATTTAAAGCGTGGAAGTACTGACCTTATTTTGAGTTTGATTCCATAAAAAGTGACAAAAACATTAGTGTCCGTTGTGCGTGGGAAGAAAACTTCTTTTTACAGCGAAAAAAACCCCTAAACTTCCAAGCAAGCACCGAGTGCGCTACAACATGATGGGAAATTCACAGAGAAACTCGTGGATTCTTCCACTGACTGCTGCGGCACATCTGCACCAGGGTATACCTCCGCCTACCCCACTCCTGCTTTACAGGTGAAAATAGAGCAACAGGACCGCAACAGGACTCTTTGATTTTATTTATTTTCTGCTGTGTTTTACTTGCATCTATTTGAAAGAGTGAGTGTAAACACACATACACAAAAAAAAATTATGTGCTGGAATGTGCAGAAAATAGGTTTAAATATTAAACAAATTTCTTCCAGTCAGAGAATGTTGCATATAATAAATTTTTGCTTGATGCATAAAGTTAAAAGATTAAAACTAATAAAACAAGTTTTAAAAAGGGGCCTTTCCATTTGATTACATTTTGTATGATGGATTATGTAGAAAAAGTAGAATTGGGCTGAAAGATCTATCGCTTTATCACCTATTCAGGTTGTAAAACGTGTTTTTAAAAAGTAACTAAGTAACTAAGTAATTAATTACTTTAAAAAAATAAGTAATCAGTAAAGTAACAGGATTACTTTTTGGGGGAAGTAATCAGTAATTAGTTACTGATTACTTTTTTCAACTAACTTGACCAACACTGCTCCCGACTTTTCCTGACATGATTCTGCGCGTGGACGGAGCAACAACACAGACGACTCGACTAACGTACTGCCACCTGCTGGCATAATTAGACAGCAAGAAATAAATCTGGAAACTAAACTTCATTTTCACCCTTGACTATTGTATGACACGCACACATCAATGAAAACTAAACACATTTTTGCTATAAATTCATTTAATTTTAGTTAGTTTTGTGAACACTCATTACAGTTTTAGTTAGTTTTCCTTTTTTTGTTTTTATTTTTATTTCCGTTAACGAAAATGTTTTTTCACTTCTAGTTTTCGTTATTTCGTTAGTTTTCGTTAACGATAATAACCTTGTTCTACACTACATTTCTATATTAGCAATGCTGACATCAGCACAAGTAATCTGTGAAAATAACTCTGTCATTATTCAGGATTTCAATATTACCAATACTGACATTAGCATAAAACATAAATGTTTTAGTATAGCCCTTGCCCTTTGGGGGGAGTTGTGCTGTCTGATTGCACTTGTTTAATAAGACATGATGCATATTTCTGTTAATTACACTCTCTTTTAGACTCAAATAGATGATAAACCAGAGTATGCTTCAGGGTTTGGCTAACTTTTCACTGAAAAGTTGCCACTATAAATGGATTCAGTGTTCATTGTTTTTCAGCCAGCTCTCATGTCTGTTATCAAAAAACTACGATGGCAACATCAGAATACAAAACCACAGATAACCACAACCATAATCTACAGATGTGATCAGAAGGGCTGAATGACACAGACAGTGTTGGGCATTTGTTTCATGGTAATTTGGGCTCTTTGTGACTTCTTCAAACTTTTCTTTTTCCAGGGTGGAATGATTATACAGCATACATATTTAATGAGTTTAAAAAGAAAGAATTGGGTCCACAGGTTTGAATTTATTTTGGATTTTCTGTGATCCACACAGGATCAAAAGAGTACATACAGGCTTAAATGTATACCATATCCCCACTGATATTTGGCTAACTGTCCATTAATAAGTTATACCTCAAACAGACACTTTTGGTAGCCATCAGCACTATTTAGGCATAATTGTGGCTGGATAGTTTACCGCTCTTCTTAACAGAATTGATAATGGTCTTTTAAATTGGCTGGTGTCCTGGCATTGAGCCGGCTTTTAAGCACAGGCGAAGGTTGGAGCTTTGGGAAGTCCATTAAGTAAGCTTTATGTTGGCCTAATTTATCCATTTCAGAATCAATTTGTTCTGTTTTTGGGATCATTCGACTGTTTCCACAATTCAGCTGCCTGCCTAGTTGTTGATCAAAGATATTAATTTGTAGATAGAGAAGGTAGTTCCAATACTTCTTTGCATCCTCCTTCTCATGTACCAGTACCAGTGGCAGCAAAACAGCCAGACTATGATGCTACCACCAACATGCTTGAAAGTTCCTCCTGTCATTTTGACTAAATAACTCAATCTTTGTCTTGTCTAAAGACAAAACTTCTCCAGACAGCATTTGACTTTTCGATGTGCTCTCTCTTCCCATGGCAATGTCAAACTCACAATACAGTGATGCTGGTGTTTCAGCAGTTTGCAGTTTATGGAGGTTGGTAGATTTATTGATCCTGAACCTTTTCTTTTCATTTAAAGTTGGGTTGGTAAAGTAGTGACACACCCTAATTGTAAACACTTACACATCAAAATTACGTACAATTGTTTCAATTGATGATCTTGGCCCTGAGAGATTTTTCCAACTTGTGTAAATTGTAGAACCTTGAGCACCACTTATTAAAAGATTTAAGTAAGTGTATGTATATATTTGAGCCTGTAATTTTGACTCTGTGTGGATAAGAGAAAATCTACACAGTCAAAAATAAATTCAAACTTGTGAACACAAGTCTTTCTTTTGTAAAGTTATTAAAGATCTATGCTGTTCAATTATTACACCTCGGATAAAGAGAAGTTCAAAGAATTCAGTAAAATCCCAAAATTACCATGACATTCATGCCCATGATGAGTGTATACAAGCTGCTGACCACTACTGTAGTATTTTGCTATCAATATAAAGTGAACACTTTTGTATTTTTCACTGTTGTTCACATAAAAACAAATATATTTTGGTTCTTCTGATTTTTTTTGTTTGTTTTTTTATTGTTTAAATAATTGAAGCATTACGTAAAAATGAAGATATTGGTTAGATGCAGCCCTAAAGACTCTTTAGAAGAGTTTAATATTGTGGCGACCCACTAGAGGGCACCACTCACACCCAAGCTGGGAGGAAGGGTTCTGCTGCTGTGTTATATCCCCACAGTCGGACCCCGGTATTCGCCCGCGCATGTCGCCTCAACCCCATGAAACTGTCCGTCGCTCGGGAGGAGTTCGCGGCTATGGAGCGCCTGGGCATTGTGCAACGCTTGAACAGCGCCTGGGCCTCTCCACTTCACATGGTGCCCAAGCCAGATGGGCGGTGGCAACCTTGTGGGGATTTAAAATACGGGGATTTAAACAACCTTACAGAGAACAACCGTTACCCGATTCCCCACATCCAGGATTTTTCCGCCCATCTTGCCGGGACCTCGATTTTTTTCCAAAATCGATTTGGTGCAGGGATATCACCAAGTGCCAGTGCGCGCTGAGGATGTTCTGAAAACCACTGTCATCACCCCCTTTGGTTTGTTCGAGTTTTTGCGCATGCCGTTTGGGTTGAAAGGTGCCGCCCAGACCTTTCAGCGACTTATGGACTCTGTTTTGCGTGGGCTACCTTTCGTTTTCGTCTGTCTGGATGACATATTGGTGGCCAGCACGAATCCTGATCATGAACCCTTCGAAGTGCCAGTTTGGTTTACCGGTCCTGGATTTCCTGGGGCACCGCATCTCCGATGGTAGCGTGGTCCCGTTGCCAGACAAGGTGCAAGCCGTCGCAGCTTTTCCGCGTCCCGCCTCGGTTAAAGCATTGAAGGAGTACCCGCTGACTGGTCCCCTGACTGCCGGCATCTGGCAGCCCCTCACCTTTTTCAGTCGTTTACTACAGACATTCAGCACGTGGCTAGTAAGCGTTTTGGTCCCCCCGCTGACATTACCTCGGACAGAGGCCCTCGGTTTGTGTCGGAACTTTGGTCTGCGATGGAAGGTCCACCGCACCACGGCATACCACCCGCAGGCTAACGGGATGTGCGAGCGGTTTCACTAGTCACTCAAGGCCGCGCTCCGTGCTTCTTTAACGAGTGGTAACTGGGTCGACCGTCTGAGGCCCCTTTTCTGTCACTGGCCCGGTGCACCACTGCATGCCAGATGTTTTTGTTCAGCAGTCGTTGGAATCTTCTCCTTTCATTTTGGTTTGGCGTGACGCCCATCAACCCCCCTTGCGTCCGCTTTACGACAGCCCGTTTCGGGTTATTGCATCAGGTCCCAAGCATTTTATTTTGGATTTGGGGGACGGTAGGAGGTAGTTTCAGTGAACCGCCTTAAGCCTGCACACGTTCTGCAGAATGCTCCTGTGGTGCTGGCCCATGCCCCCTACCGCGACCGCCCACCTGCTGCCGGGACGTTGGACTCTGACCCTCCCTCTGAGATCGCTCCGTGCCCGCCGGTGCTCGTCCGGCCAGCAGAGGGTTCAGCATGTCTTTCCTGGCCTGGTGGACCCACAGCCAGTTCTCGGACTCCCCGTTTCAGCCGTTCTGGACGTTTGATTAAGCCCCGGGTCCTGGATTGTTTGGGTGTTCAGGGGGGACATGTGTGGCGACCCATTAGAGGGCTCCACTCACACCCAAGCTGGGAGGAAGGGTTCTGCTGTGTTTGGGCGCAATATGCTCAGTTTATGTTTGGAGGTGAATCAAGTTGGAGTGTAAAACTAGAGCTCCTGTGTCGTGTGTCACATGCCTCCATAGTGTCATATTTTTATATGATATCTAGCACCAGTGATTTTTTGGTCAGCACTATCCATCATTCTGTATTTTGAGAAGTTTTCACTAAAGACAGTTCCCACTAAAGTATTAGCATTACTAAAGGTAATACCCTACATTCATGGGCAAATAGTAGAATAGAAAGAAAACATTCTCAAAAATCCTTTGATTTGATTTAAAGTAAATCCTGACAAGAAAAAAATGTTGTGTTGACCACACTTTCCTGGCTGACACTGCTGCACTGCTATACAAAAAAAAATTCACAGCCGAGAAAGAAAAAGAAAACTGTGGTTTCGGCCCACTTGCAATCATCTTCACCCAGGGAGCCACTTCTGTGTGCATCAAATTCCTCCTACCTTCCTGGCTCCTCGCTGCATTTGGCCAGAGGAGTAAATGTGCCAGTGGAAGCTCATGGGGCTAACCAGTGCCTATTGCAGAGGTGGACTGTTTTGCCTTTTGGGCATGTGCCTTTAAAGGCTTATTCCAGAAAGCTGTTACTATCGGCTGACTAACCTTTGCTGTGCCCAAAAACAAGAAGAAAAAAACGCCAGTTTGCAATTTCCAAATCAGCACCTGCTCCAAATTTTATAAAGGAGTCTCTGGATTTCAACTAAAAACATTAAGAAACATCTAAAACTGCTATTTAAATAAAATTGCATAAATCACCAGAAGTCGAGTTACAACCTTGTCACATGACAACGGCGATAAGCCGGATGCCACAGCAGGTCTGCGGGCTCATTCATTTTCAGCACAATGAGTTGTGCACTGGGGTGTTGAGGTCAGACCAAACCTAAACCAACGGGGCAATGATTTGATTTTCTGCTTCATAAACACTTTCTTATTTGGGAGCGGTGCGTTGTGCCTCGCAGCAGAGGTGGGCATCTTTATGTAATTTGGCTCTAAGGAAGGAGCTGCTGACAGTCGAATCTCAGTGTTGGTCCGTCAGAGGGCAAAGAGCTCATGAAATTAATTTTGTGTGAAGAGAAGCCCCCATAGTACCTGGGATATAATTTGCTTGCTTAAATTTTCTTGTCTTTGGTAAAATAGATTTAGGAGAGGCTAGAGAAGAGAGACAGTTTGCCTTTGTGACATGACGTTTCCGTTGTGAATGCAGCAGCTTTCTGCAATGCGTTTTTAACTCTTTTTTTCCACCGTTTGTTTGCTTTAATCTGCAGAGGAGGAGTGGGGAACTACCCGAGCCAGTCTCAAAGCCCCTGTTTTACGGCTGACGCGAGGAGGCTACAGAAAACATCCTTATGGCAGATACTAAAGGTGGTCCAGACCTCCAATTCTCAGCTATTTATATCTATTTTTTAAATCCATTATAAATGTTGTAACAGTTATTTTATTTTTGGCCCATCTTCTTCAGAAAGTAAAAAGAAAATCCCCACCCCCATAAAGCGCATAAAGCAACAATTATTGCAGTATACTGATGTTTGAGCCTTTTTTTTAACAAAAGAGACACTTAACAGTTCTCATCCATATGCAGGAAGGTTGTTCTTGGCTGTTTAAATGCCCTTCATTCCAGCTCCCTCTGCCCTAAAACATTAATCTGCAGATTTATTCTTGTGGGATTTGCGTGACTAGTTGGTTTCCATTTAGTGTCTTTAATGTAGTGATTACTAAGGTTTAATAGCCAACCCCTGTTCACTGTGTTAAAGCAGGCAATCATAGAGACATAATTTGACTTAGAGAGCCTATCAAAACTCTGCTGCGTCTCTCTACTTGCTTTAATTGCTAAGGAGACTTCGGTGCCCCACATAATAGAGGCATTTTCGTGGTGTTGCGAAACATCCAGTGATGCCATGTCCGTTTTTATCCACCGTGACACGCTACTAGATGTGGAAAACAAGCAAAACTTTTTCTCATTTTAGTTGTGCCTGTTCTTCAAATACGAGTTTGTCTAGGGGGAAATTAGTTTTGCCCTCTTATGCGAGTATTTTTTTTTAAGTTATTCAAACCCTATTGGCACTTTTTTCCTAATTTGGAAAACGGCCCACAAAATCCAGCTTAGCTCTTTGTCAGTGACTTTACAGGCACGATGAGTCTTTAACCAGCCACAGCTACGGAGAAAATGTGTTCACTTTAAATTTGAAAAAGTTTTTTTTTTTAAAAACTTCAACCTTTCTCCAGAGTTCACTGATTGGTGGCTGCTGTCTGGTTTAAATTACTTCATGGAGAAATTCAAACTGATTTCTTCAAGGCAATTTTTTTTCCACTTTTTTGATGATTTGGTTTAGTAAAAATAAAAACTGTTGCTTTTCTCTCACTTTATCTGAACAGAACTAATCTGCAACTTTGATTTGATTTGCAAAAACTATAACTAACCAACGGCAAGTCTAAACACTCCCCACAACACAAATAACATTAAATGCAACAAATGGAAACCTATCCTGAAGAAGAGTTGAAGACCTGAGTGCAGAGTGTCTAAATGACCTAAAATTTTCTTCTAAAAAAATGTTTAATGTTGAAATATCAGGCAAAATTACCCTAGGCCATGTTGTGACTTTAAATGATACAAAATGATGTGAGATCATGATCGTGCAAAACACAGTTTTGGTTGAAAGCAATGTACAGTGTGTAATTTCTAATGCGTGCTTTGTTCTGTGTGTAATCTGTATTTGTACATAAGGCATTTAATAAAAACAGCATAAACCTCCAACACAGTGTGTAAGACTTTCTAAATAGCAGCCTGTGAAGCATTAAATTGCTATTGTTCTGCAGTTTGTTAACGCGATACGTGACGCAATTCAAGCTTCTTGTTTCTAAAACCTAACATCTGCTTGCAGGTAACGGCTAACTCGTTTCATAAAGAAAACCCACCAACCTGTCCCAAATGAATCATTTGTAAAACACCGTATGTTATCCTTGAATATCTGATCACTTTCTTAAGAAACTAATAAATTTCTGTTCTTAATTCATTCTCTGAAGTTGTACATCATTAAACAGACACTGATTGACTCTGATATGGCGTTTAAAGAGGTAAGAAGTCCTCATATATTATCATAATAATGCCTTAAAAATTCTCAGCATTTGGAGCTTAAAGAAAAGCATGTGGGCAATACGGGATCTAGATGCTGGTATTTACCTTCTGATTGAATGTCATTGCTGAGGGGGGAAAACAACGGCCTCAGCAACTCATCAATGTCTCTGCTAACGCCTTTCTGCATTTCTGTCATTTAACCTGAGAAACCTGCTCTGTAACTTTCCGTTCTTTAAATATCGAAGCTGAGATCTATTTAGCAATTTGAATTCTCTTTTGTGATTAGTACACCTGAAGCCTGACTCTCATTAAGAGTGTAGATCACGGGACTCAAAGGAAGACTAAACACTAAGCAGGTAACCCTAATGATAATCCTAATCTAACCTCCACTTAAAAAAAAGTAAACCTGCCCGTTTTAACCCCAAATAAATGCACTGTTGAATTAAAATCCCTTCCCATCTCTAACTAGATCCACAAGGAATTCAGCTGTTATAAAAGAGAGAATAAATTTTAATAAAAAGACACTAAAATATTGTTCGGCAAACTAAACACCACATCGGTGGTATAAAAGTAATTCTAATAAAATGTCACTTTTATAATACCTTGAATTGGTTTACTTTTTTCACAGTGATGGAATGTAACAAGGCTTGTGTGTAAATATTGCATGCATGCATTCTATACTTGTGGACTAGCGATGATGCATAGGACCGATTCATTCTTTATAACGCTGATTTGTTCTTCTCCGTAGATAAGGAAACACACCGCGGTGTGTTTTGGTCAAAGAGGAGAGGAATGTAATAGGTGAGTGGAGACACTGTCACGACCTCAGTTGCAGAAATAATCAGTGATTCACACTTTTAACATGTAAATGGGGCATAATTGGGAGAGGATTAGAAAGTTTCTTCACTGGATTCCTTTCGCACATTCAGCAAAAACTCTAAATGCTAACTTGAAATCATAGGTGACACATTAAAACCACCTGAAAACTCATATATGTTGATGTCTGAATGTTCATTTTAACGTTAGCTCACTATCCACAGTATTATAAACCACATTATGTTTGTTTATATTTCTATGATTAAGAGCAATATTTTCTTGCGGCTGGCTGTGTCACACTTGAGGGATTGAAATATAATTTCCATCTCGTGGAATATTCTGATAGATTCTCTATTAATGCTCGTTTACATTAGCTGTAAGTGTGAGAGCTTTCACAGGTCTGACAGCTCATTAAGAACACAATAAAGCACAGACATGCAATTAAAATAATGGAAACAAAAGATGTATAGGAAGCAGAATCTAACTAAAACTGCAATATAATTAGAAATAATTAATCATCTGATTAGAAGAATGGTAGAGTACTGACTGTATGAGATTGGCTCAGAGTGAAGTATTTGCGCTGCGCAAGGCGAGATGTTAAGGTCAATTGTATGTGCAGAAATGAGGGGGGAGGTTTTGGAGTTGCAGAAAGCAACGTGTGTGTTATTGCCAAGATTATATGCTGTCAGTCTTGCGTGCTTTTGTCTCAGCTGGACCCGTTATTGCACATTTCCTTTCTGCTGTTCAGTAATGCTCTTATTGTATCTCTGTGTGCATTTTTCACTTCAGTTTTTGTTTTATTACTCTGCAAATACAGTTCCGCTTAATCCCTATGGTCAGATACCTGCTGACTTATTCATAACTCGTCCACTTCTATTGACTTTTTTCAATAGAAGGGTGCGTTTTGTAACACCCGTGCATGTCATGCATAACAAGATATATGCACCTTGTGAGATGTAGCATCAGTAGTTGTTTATATTAGTGCTGAATCGTTGAGAATAGAATCGAGAGTTTTCACCTCTCACACTACAATCATTTTTGATTATGCATTTCCACAATAATACACACACAGCTTATTACAGCTGTAGCATTTACTAATTATTAACATTGCTTTATCTAAGACCTTCATCGCAACAGTTGCACATACCGTTATGAATGTCATTCATTCATCCATCCGTCCAAGGGCAAAAGTCCCCACTGGGAAAAAATACTGCTTTTAATCAAGGACAAAAACTGTTTCTATTAGTCTCTAATTCTTTTTACTATTATTATTATTATTATTATTATTATTATTATTATTATTATTATACCCAACCAGTTTATTATGTACACCTTTTCAACTGCTCATTAACACAAATATCTAATCACAGCCAAATGGCAGATACCCAGTGCATTTAGGTGTTTAAGCACGGTCAAGAACCTGCTGAACACAAGCATGTCGAGGGTTTAAATGGTCCGGTAAATAGAAAATATCCAATGAGCAGCACATCTCTGGGCGAAAATGCTCAGAGCCGATAGAAAGACTAGACTAACTTAAATAACCAAGTAACCGAATAACCAAGGTTTGCAGAAGAGCATCTCTTATTTTACATGTCAAACTTCAAAGCAGATGTGCTACAACAGCAGAAGACCACACTGGGTTCCTCGCCTGTCAGCAAAAAACAGGAAACTGAGGCTACAGTTCACTCAAAACTGGACAGTAAACAATGGTGAGACAAGTCTCGATTTGTGCTGTAACTTCCAGATGGTAGGGTCAGAATTTGGTGTAAACATGAATGGATCCGGTTACCTTGTATCATAGGTAATGGTATGGAGAATAGTTTCTTGGCACTCTTTGGGGACTTTAGTGCCAACTGGGCATTATTTAAACACCACAGCCTACCGGAGTATTGTTGCTGATCCCTTTATGACCACAGTGTACCCATCATCTGATGTGTCATGTCACAGAGCTCAAACTGGTTTCTTGAACAAGTCAATCAGTTCATTGTACCCACAATGCCCCCACATTTACTACATGTCAAAACAATAGAGCACCTTTGGGATGAGGTGGAATATGAGATTCACATTGTGGATGTGCATCTTTCCATTATGGACATATATATAACCTATAGACGGGGGTAAGAACTGCTTTTGAGCAAGCCTCTTCAAGAAGCCATTCAAACATACCTCACACTACCACACTGACATTGTCCTACATTTCTGACAAAAGTCATGTACTGTAAAATTAAGACACAATCATAATTGTTGCATTGTCATTGTTTACTCTTCTCCAGAGCAGAAGAAATTGAAAACGGCTCCTACAGACCTGAAGATTACACTTTGCCATCAAGCAAGTTCAGGTCCTTCACTGGCCGGGGAAGTATCTAGGTAGGTACGCAGTGTCGTCCTCCATAAATCACCTGACAAAACAGCTATATAATGCCTCCCTAAGCAATAAGGTGAAAATGTTTACTTGGGGAACATATATAAAGAATGTTTGTGTCAACATAATGCAATATTCACAAGATGTCGTCAATTTGTACGTCACCAGTAGCATTGTCACACAGGATATTTTCCAAGGTTATTTTCACAGTGTAATATTGTAGGCTAGCAGTGAGCCGCAGCACTGTGCGTCTTATTAAATGAACCCACAGAAAACAGCATTTTCATTGAAAACATTTCAGCGATACTGCAGTTAATTAAAAGGATTACATGTGATTGTTCAGTTTTTCTTTGAACAAGTGCAGGGGTTACATGACTGCTATGAATAAATTATAGATTAAATAGCTGAAGTTAGATTTTTATACTTGCAGTATGAATCGAAAATAGTTTCAGTAGTACTTTTCCTCTTAAAACTAGCTCTCCTGTTTATCTGCACCTATGAGTTGGAAGTAATCATTGCTGCTGGAAACTCTGTGCATCTCAGTGATGTTCATGCCCCCTTTGCCAGAAGCGCTCTCGGATCCATTTTCATAACAAGCCTGCCGCCAGCTCAAGACCAGCCAAGAGATGAAATCCCAAAGCCTGCTATGGATGTTGATGTATTTCTTAAAATGAATGCCGCTAATAAAACTGCTCCCACACTGAGATTACAAAAGGGATCTTTTTAAATGAGTCATTATTCATTGTGACTTTTTTTTTCTTTGCACAAAGAATTAAACTCATGAAGACTTTGCAGTTGTCTTTGCATCTCCTCAGATGCCATTAGTCCACGCACGTATCCATGGTGATTCTTGTACATTGCGCAGACCTTTGCTGCAGCCTCAGGCACTATAAAAACCAGCAGCTGGTTTTTTCTCTCTTTTTTTTTTATAGCAAAAATGTTTATGCAGCCTCAATACTCCTAATAGAATACACAAAAGCCGAATCAGTAAAGATTCTCTTGGATTTTCATCTTTGCTGATGAAAAAGTAAAGATCATTTCTTTCCTCTGTTTGTTGTACACAGAAATAAGTTTGGACTTGGAGAGAAGGGATGATGCAACATGATGGAAAGAGATTACAGATCACAAATAGGTAAGGAGATACTGGTAACTATGATCATTTACTTTGCTCTTTTTTTAACCTTTTCGTTCATATTTATTCATCAAGAGGTGATCTGATTTATATTTAAAAGGAAATTCTCACACTCTGGTAAATCTTTCTCCAGTTTTGCAGGTATAGCAGGAAACTTTTATTAACACAAACTTTTATGGCTAACCTGCTTTAACTGTGTTAAAGCAGGTTAGCCATAATTTCTGTGAGGAATCATCAAGTGATTGTTTTGATATTACTTCTTCATTATAGTTCCCGTTGGCCTGTGTAGTTGTTTATAACAGATGAGGTAGCGCTGTTAAAATCTGGCATCAGTAACAATGGCCAAAACACTCTAAAAGTAAAACACTCACTGCAATGAAGCTTTTTTAACACAAGTTAGCTGAAAGCAGGTCTGTGAGAAAATGGAGTTATAAAGCACTTTTTTTTAGCTTACCTAAGCACAAAAAGAAGAATTTTGTCCAGCCAAGAAATGATATTGATACATAAAACCTACTAAATACTATAAAACCATTATGGATTTGTATGTTTTTTGTGCAGATTAAGCAAATTAACTGATGAACTGCAGACAAAACCAGACTGGCTGTTCTGTCCTGTGTCCCATCTTTATTGTTTGAATTGTATGATATTGTATTTATTTCTTATACAGACCTAAATAAATAGATATAGTAGACAGAATACAGCTAGAAGGTAAGTTTGTTTTCTATCATTCCCAAGCGGTGTACAAAGTCACACTCTGGAAGTGTCATCACTGACTTGGTAATCAGACAGGAAAATAAGTATAAATATAAATGATAGAAAATAGTCCTTGCACAGCTTGAAGTTATATCAACACATTCTGCAGTCGTGTAATGATACCATCTGCTTATGGGTTCAGACTGGCTGTGAGAGAGACGGAGACATTCACAGACATGCAACATGCTGCAGGCTAGTCGCTAATTCTGTAAAGCAGCTGTGCAAGCAAACGATGGCTTCACACTCTTTATTGACAGCTCTCGTGCTCACTTTCTTATTTTCTCAAGTAATTGCAACTATTTGTTTTTAACAAGACAATAAAAAGCTCATTTGAAAAGGTCTAGGTGATAGAGAAGAGGTCTACCTCTTTCCATATCCATCTCAAGGACGAGCTGATTGTCTCCGGCTAAAAGCTGCGTCTCTATACAAAACATCACCCAGGATGTCAGACGCGTGTTGACAGATTATAACTGGGGGATTCATAAAGAGACAGCCAGTGGATGGAGGCGAATTACCGCACTGCATTTGATGCACATCCAGCCAAAATGTCAGACTCGGGGCTCAAAGGCTCTCCGCATAAACAAACAAACAGCTACACACCAAGGACACAAGTGTCATCTGTCATACAAATCAGAATCCATTCACACGACACGACTACATGTTTGTCACATGAATAGCTCCATTCATTGATGTATAGAAAGAAAAGAATCATTTGACATTTTGGGAAACATTCATTCATATTTCAGAGTCTGATAAAGAGGGTCCATGCCACACAGGCAGAAAATGGTTAACTTAGTCTATTTCTTCATTAATTCTGCAAGCTATCTATATCTCTATCTATGTAACTCAATCTACTAGTGAGCTTCAGAAGACCTTCCTCCCTGATTTTCAGGTTGATTGACTAGGATTGACTGGGAAAATCCAGTTTTTATTCTAGGCTTTATAATTAGAGTAGCAGCACAACCATAGTGTCAATCTTCTCATCCAATTCTTGCCAAGAAAGTAGAATATTACAAAAAAGCAAACCTGTAAAATGCTTTTCAACTATTTACTTTTATCAGTTTTTTTTTTTTTCCAGCAGTACACAAGTCCATTTACCTCTGTTCTATTTGTGTTACAGGTTGCTGTGCACTAAGAAGACAGCAGGTCACACTCCTGGTGGACAATATTTTTTTTTAATGTTTTTATGTGTGCTTACGCCCTTAGACTACATGTGTATTATATATACAGACTTTTATTTATTTATTTAGTTTTGACCTGTAAAAATCTCCCAAGGTTAGAAAACTAGGATTCCTGTTTTTGGAGCTGAAAAGTCCCATTCATTTATTTTTAATATTTGAAATGCACTTTTGGCGTAATGTCACTTCTGTTCAGTATTCTTTTATTTTGCTGTGGCCTAAAGTGAAAATATATATATATTTTTTTTTTAAAAGTCTCAACACGACTGCACCTTATTTTATTTAAAGGTGCTGTCATTTGGTGGCTGTTGTCATTACCAACCTGAGTGCACCCTGTGTCTGTTCCCAGCTCTCTAATAAATGCTTCAGTTAGGGCTGCCAACACGAACATGTTAGTTCATTAAATAAGTCGAGCCCACTGCTGGCATTCTGGCCAAGTGTCAAAGCTACTTTACGGGCCCGACCCGTCACTGCCTCCACAATACACTCCAGCAGCCAGTCACAGCTCACCTCTTGTCATTTTCAAAGTGGTAGTCATAATGAACGGTGCTGTCTCCAGCTCTACATATGGTTCACGGTGATTAACGCTTGAGATTGATAGAAGCAATACAAGCTCCCTACAATTCAAATAAATGTTCACGACTGTCTTCTTTCTGGATTTGTGTGTTCGTATTTGATTTACAAAACAATAAATCGATTGTCTCATAAACCAGTCGCACCAAACCTTCTCGCGATGTGTTCAAGTCAAACAGCTCGCAGGTTTAACGACTCAAATTTGATGCGGGTGTTCGTCTTTGTGTTATCTTTTCGGGTGGAAAGGGGTGTTGTGAATCCGCTCAGATGAACAGCAGACTTGTTTCGTCAAAATATCCACCACCACCCCCCCTCATTCTGACATTTGTTTAATTCATTCACTCGATGACATAGACTCCACAGAGTCAGTCAGACAGCATGGCATTTATCTTCCTGAAAAAAATCACTTGATCTAAATATCGGAAACACAAAGACACCAAAGTGGGTCAGGATCTAGGCGAGTACCCAGAAATGTTCAATGATGCAAAACAGAGCATGGTGATAATTCTCACACGCACAGCATTTCCTCTATCCAAGAACGGCTACCTGAGCAAACTCCGCTTTGTTTAGACAGCTGGTTTGATGAGCCAGAATAGAAAACGAGGGCTTATAATCACCAGAGTCTAAAAGAGCCTCCTCACCAGTGTAGTGCTTGTGATGAAATGGTGTGCAGAGTTAGAGCCCTGGATGTGTTTTGATCATTTTCATGTTGTTTCTCTGGCCTTGCGACAGCAGGCTGGGATCCAGGTGACAGTAGGTGTGTGCTACTGTAAGACGACTACCATAGCTGATCTTAGCTTCCTTCTAGCACCAAAGCCCTCCCCCTTAACTCATTAGAGCTGCAGTAATTTTAGAAAGATGATGAGCTTTGACATATTATGTTGCACTATGCACATGGATCAACTAAGGAGGAAGTGAACTGAACTGCTCTTGCACACCTTCATAAATACAGTATAGTGCCGGCTGAATTCACCGCAGTGTATATTAAATAATAAAGGCTTCCATTATAAAAGGAATAAAGCAACACAAGAAGTGCCTCTAAAAAAAAATTAATTTTCTAAGTAAATTTTGGATCCCATCGGAATTTGCTCGAGTCTCTTTCTATTAAAAATAAAACCAGTTCTCACTGAATAATGTCTTAAAGCAAACACTGATGTCTGCATCTGTTCCCAGTGAGTGTTTTTAATGCATAATGTAGACAGCTGTAAGCTTCTGCATACATCTCCTGTTTAAGATCACAAATATTTATGTAAAAATATCTAATATTTCCTTGGCAACTGAGCTGCTGCAGACCACAAACACATATAGTGGATAAACGGGATAAATTGTGCCTGAATATGGCGCGTGGTCTAATGATGGCAGGTGATTCATATCTCGTGTCTTTTACTAGAAACAGATATGCTTTGTGTTTAACATCCAGTCTGAATTAGTGCAGTTTTACTAATACAGATGGATATTTCCTGTCATCCTGTATTAAAAAGTCAGTGCTTTGATTCTGCCCTGCGAGCTTGTGTAAATATGTGATATTTCGCCTTTTCACTTATCTGAAAGGGAGCTTCAGGTTAACCCTCAGCTGTTGCTTATTATCCCGATCTGCTGTATTCTTTCCAATCTCATTCACTGCTGCTTGTTACAGCATGAATATATAACCATTAGATATTCTTTTATACATGGTGTAGATTTTATTGGAGTTTTTCTCATTTAAGGTGGGCTATTCTAGTCTTAAAAACCCAAAAGTCCAATTAGCTGACAGACTACTCAAGATTGTAAAAAATGAAGCCACAGCAGGTATCTTTTTTTTTTCTCCCAGCTCTTTAATATTGCGCATACACCCATGGGTAACACTGTTGGATAAATGCTTCCAACAGGCAACACTGTAATGTAGCTGTCAGGATTCAGAGTCACAGATGTCCCCAATGAAACCCTTTTGTTTTGCCTTCATTGTGTTTTCTTTCGCAGCTTTGGAAATAACACACAGTTGTTCATTTTGATCTGGATGGCAAAAGTAAACAACAACTATTGCTCGGAGGGCAAGGTGATTCATGAGGCCCACATAAAAACAGCCAACAATTGATTCAGCCGTTGATGCAGTCAAAGTCATGTTTGAGTCTTTTTGTCCCTGGGTGTTTTAATGGAGAGCACATGACAAGTCTGCACTTCCTACAGGGAACTCTTTACAGCCACACAAGGAAAATTAGATGTGCCACATCTCAGGAAAGGGCGTTCAGTGATGGCTTCAGCTAATGCTAAAAGTTTATATGTCTCAACACTGAGCTGACAATTAGTGTGTGCAGTACGAGCATGCTCATAATCACTCCGAACTAAATGTTGTTTTTGTAGGTCCATGCATATTAAATCCCCTGCATAACCTAAACATAACATATATACACACATATTCTGTTAGCACGTGTCCAACGTGGAGAAAATGTGGTAAAAGATGATCAATTATGTAACTTATTGAATCAAAAAATAATAATGCTGCTAGTTAAAATGCGGGGTACAAAAGCCAGCCAGTTGGTAAAATAAATTACAATTTCTGTGCTAATAGAATTTATTCATACGTTTCTCTTTCCCTTGCCTCGTTTTGCTTTTTAGTGAGCTCGCTTAATTTGCTCTTGGCAAGAAGTTGATTCTAATTTCCTATAGGAAATTAGAATAAGCACATATGCATGTATAGAGCAAAGCCTGCAAACTCGGGAGGCAAAGAGCAGTACTGATTCATAGATATGTGGCCTCACATCATATATCAAACGCACTCTCTCCATGAATATTGTCTGCATAAGCTGCAAAATGTCATGTTAAATTTACTGCCCTCCACCACTCCAGTAAACATCCACCTGTAGGAGCCATACGTACTCACCACTCCCCAGCTACTGTAGGTTAATGCATCTCAAAGCAATAAAATGCTGTGGAAAAATTCATTCTTTTCATAACCTTACCATTAAATGACTGAAGACCATGCTATCACTGTGCTTAATTGGCCAAACAAAACCCAATGATACATTATGGGGGTTCAGGTCATACTGGGTTATTGCTATAGAAGGTTCAGACAAGCTGAAGGCCATTATCAAAGGAAGGCTAAAGTAACACCTTCATGCCACACCATGGTGATGCAGTAAGTTGTGGCACAGGAGCCCTGATCAAGTTCTGAGTGTATAAATGAACTTACATTTCAGAATTTAGAAATTTCTGTATCGTGTAGCATTAATTTTTCGTTGATCTCTCTGAGTTTCATGAGCTATAAGCCAGAATCTGCATTTATGCAGGCAGACACGTTCACAATGACCTGATGAAGTGGCACAGTTGTTGTTAGCAGATGGACTGGTCTGAGTATTTTAGAAAGTTCTGATCTACTGGGATTTTTCCACATAACCATCTCTAGGGTTCAGAGAGAATGGTCTGAAAAAGAGAAAATATCCACTGGGCAGCAGTTCTATGCGTGAAAATGCCTTGCCAGTGCTAAAGATCAGAGGATAACGGTCAGACTGATTCAAGCTGACAGGAAGGCAACATTAAATCAAATAACCACTTTTACAACCAGGGTATGCAGATGAGCATCTCTGAACACACCAAACCATGAAAGCACATGAGCTACAGCAACAGCAGGCAACTGTGGGTGATACTCGTGTCAGCCAAGAACAGGAAACCGAGGCTACAATTTGCAAAACTGGACAACAGAAGATTGGAAAAACATTGACTATTAAGCCTATTGACTACTGAATCTCGATTTCTGCTATGACATTCAGATTGCAGGGTCAGAATTTGGCGTAAACAACGTGAAAGCTTTTACTATCAGCGTCTTTTAAAAGCCACAACCTACCTGAGAATTGTTGCTGACCATGTTCATCCCTTTATCACCACAGCGTACCCATCATCTGATGGCTCCAGCGGGATAACTCACCATGTCACAAAGCTCAGGTATTCTCAAACCGGTTCCTTCAGCAAATGCCCTCCACAGTCATCAGATCTTAATCCAACAGGGCACCTTTGGAGTTCATTTAATGAATGTGCCTCTGACATATTTGCAGCACTTATGTGATGCTTTCATGTCAGCATGGACCAACGTCTCTCATGAATGTTTCCAGCACCTTGTTGAAAGAATTAATGCAGCTCTGACAGCAAATATAGTACATACACCCACCAGTCACTAACAATGTGATATTTTTTAATTGTCTGTTAACTATATAGGCTTACTTAGGCCTCTATGTAACCAAAGGTTAATTTTAATATAATCACAGACAGAAACAACATTCCCAAGTCACAGTTAAGGCATTACTGAATTATCCCTTCACTGCTGCATTTCTTTACTAAAATGCTCTGAGGGTTGCTGCAGCAAGCTGATGAAATCGATTACAAGCTTACATTGACTTCACCTTATCAGCGAGGGAACCCTCGGGGAAGTATTAGCACTTTGTCTCAGTGAATGTTTTTCACATCATTTTCAGGATCGAAGAAAAGCCAACTATACGGGAACTTCACACAGAGCCTCTCTGGCATTTTGAATTAACATTTCTCTTAGTTTTTCTCCGCAGACTTACTTTTCAACCATGATGTGTGAATGGCAAGGAAATGTTAACAGGCCTTTAACAGAAAATTCTTCTTAGCCTGAATGCAGGCACTTGACGGATTACTTTAAACGCTCAATTCTGTAGGTTTTGAGCCTGATTTGATTGTGATGTACACATTTTCATGTATAAAGCTAAGTATGACATAGATTCAATTGCGGGTGAAAAATATGAGTCATTAGTCAGTGTGTGTTTGGTGTTGGAATTATGCTGTAGGGTCACACTGATGTAATTCAGGAGAAGAAAAAAAGGTATCTTTTTGTAGCTCTCTCTGAAGTTGCTGGCACACATGTGAGGTCTTGACCAGCTAAGACATCAAACTACAGACAATTATGGGGCCTGGGAAAACTGCAGTTCTCTATAGCGAGTGCTGCTTCAGACCCTGTGAAGATGAAACATGCATGTGAGTAGTGCAAAAAAAAATCCCACCTCCCCGAGGGGTGCCGAGGCTATGAACTACAAGGAGGAGATTAACCAATGCAGCTGTGGGAGAGAGAGAGAGAGGTGAGCTCCTGCACCCCACCCCCGCTCTGGCTGAGATTATTTCAAAACAGATTTATTTTTTAATAAATGTTCAACGGCAGGTGTGATTTAATGGAGCGAATAATTTGTGTCAACTTCCACGGCCCAAAGGATGGTTTGTTCTCTGAGTGATGAATGCAGTGCTTTTGAGAGAATAAAAACAAACTTACCAATTTTAGAATATACTGATGTTTCACTTTATGGCATTCATTTTCTTTTTATAACTAACCATGTTTGAGAAGACAGCAAAGACCATTCCTCTGTTATCTCATTTCCCAAAATGTGCCTGACAACAGTTTACAGAGATGAGCAAAGCGGTTAAACCAGCCTGCCTTCAGGAACTTACAAAGGGATACATCGTGTAAGGCAGGGGTGCCCAATCCCGGTCCTCGAGAGCTACCGTCCTGCAGCTTTTAGATGCATCCTTGTTCCCACACACCCGAATCAAATGAATGGCTTGTTATCAGGCCTTTGCCAAACAGGATGGCATGCTGAAGAGGTAATCAAACCATTTGATTCAGCTGTGTTGGAGTAGGGATGCATCTAAAAGCTGCAGGATAGTAGCTCTCGAGGACTGGGATTGGGCAGCCCTGGTGTAAGGTCTTCATCTTAAAGCAGGCTTTAGATTTGAATTGAACGGCTAAGAAACAATACATTTTGACAGTGTTTTCATCTTACTGTAACACCCCCTTAAGGAGGTTATCTGCAGTAAAAATAAAGGGGCAAAAAAAATTCTTTTGTATCATTCAATCTCAAGGGGGCAATCTGGTGGATTGGCGAGATCTGGCTCCTCAATTTATCAACGTCAAAGAGACAATCCAGGAGATTGCTCCCAACTCTTTCTTCCCCCCCTCACACTGCCCATCTTTCAGTTTCTTATCTACTGTCTGTTCAGACTGCTAACTCAGTGTCAGCTCACGAAGCATCAACAAGCTCCAGCTCTCCCTCTCCACCAACATCCCCCTGCAGGGAAAAGGGATGGGCACAGAGCTGGTTGATTGTCAGTGCCATTATGTCGCCCCAACATCTCACAGTCTCCACTTCCACAATTCCCTCCATTAACAAGGGGGTTCGCTTCCCATTTCCCCTTTGATGTGTCACACTCTGCTGCAGATTTGGTTTTAATATGTGTGACAGAATCCACTTAACTGGTAGTAGGAAGACGTGAGGGAGCTTCTTCTCCTTCTTTTTTTCCTGTGGAGAAACAGCAGCCATTCAATACAGACATCACATTTAAATTCAAGTGGGAGTTTCTGAGAATTAATTTAAACCAAAATCAATTATAGATGAGTTATCATCAGATATTTGCAGTAGGCCGCAAACGCATTTTTTAAAAAAAGTTTGTGTTTTTACTTAAAGGAATAGTTTGATTTTTAGAAACACTCTAATTAGCTTTCTATTAGATAAGAAGCCATTTATTTTTACAAAAAATTTTTTTACTCCCTCTTGTGATGATAACATATTTTACTTATCAAGTCACTGATGCGGTCTGAGAGAAAGCAAAGCGAGTTTGAAAATTTAAAGGTGCTCAAACTTATACTGTGATTATTTCTACAGTCGTGTGTTTATAATAATCCAAGCAGAACATGCACCCAAGCAAAACGAAGGAAAGCATTGTAAACAAAGATCTAAGTCATTTTCAAGTCAAATATGGATGCACAATATGATCTCATTAAATCCAACCTTCAAAGCTCAAATAACTCAGGGGAAAAATAACTAGAGAAAGAAAGAGGGAGAGAGAAGAAAAATGTAAATGTACGTTCAGTTAAGCAAACTTTGTAGTGTTTGGGGGCGGAAATAGATGGTCACTGTTTACCAAGCCGTTTGATCCAGAACAATACGAAGAAGCGTAAAGCCAAGTCGCATGCGTGCTGCTGCTGATTAAAACATTCCTGCAGGAGCGAAGGGGATGTTTAGAGCAACTAACGCACCACTTTCACGGGTTTTGTCCAACACGAAGCGACAACGTGGCTGCAGGTAAGGCTTAGAAGGAGCGCGGAGTTTGCGAGCGAAGTTAATCGCATGAGAAGAGACTCACACATCTGTCAGGTTAATGAGACAGCACCCGCAGGAATAGTGATGCATTTACATACAGCTGCAGGTGGTTTTGTGTCCAGTTTTGCAATCAAGAGTTTTGTCACGTCTCGAGGCTAATTTAGTGTTTGGGAACAATCTCGATGGCAAATATATTGTTTCTTAAATGATCATTTAGAGCCCAACATCACACTCTACAGCACTGCAAGAATTGCCAGGATTCACAAGAATGAGAGAAAATGCTGATGGGAGTGTAACTGATGCTTCCATCTGGTGTTACAATCAATACCACGCAGTGACACCGAGAGACGGTAACGGACACTCTCGGTTCTCTACATTTAGATCAGTGGAACGATGCCAACAGGTGCACGGACAAAGACATGTGGTGTGTAACACCTACAAATGTGACAAAAAAATCAAAACAAAGTAAAATGCATTTTTTAACTAGTCGTTGTGGGATAATTGAAAGAATCTCACTGTAAACACTGGTTTAGGATTATTTTCCAGTTCAATAATTGTATTTTGTGTTTGTGTGTGAAATATAAGCCACACCCATGTGGGAGTGGGGATTCCACTCTAGTCCAGCTGAGTACTGAGAGTAGTTGATTGGTGTGGATTTGGGCCCTTCTCTATAAATAGGACAGAAAGGCAGAAACAGGAAGGAAGTATGTTGTAGGACACGTTTAAAGCTGGTGAGAGAAAAAGGCATTTTAAAGGACAATAGTTTTAACCTGGCCTGGATGGTTTAGCTGCTAAAATAATTAAATTTTACTGGAAGGAGGATTTGTTTTAATTTGGGTTTATATGGATTTGTTGTGATAAAAGACCGGATTGGAAGCTGCTGGTTTGTTGGACCTGTGTATTAGGAAGTTTAAGCCTACTCTGTAATTAGGGGGTGGCCAACCAGAAGAAATCGCTCACGACCTGGAGGAGAAGAGCTTTAGAGTTGTATTCCCAGGACCTGCTGTGAAAACGTACTCCCTACAAATGCAAAGCCTATCAAGGTGGGTAAAAAGCCTTTGTCGGGAAGATGCAGACCTTTTCCTGTTTGTAACCGTGGTGGCTTCAACTCTTGAATTCCAGGCCAGAACTAAGCCTTCACTCCTCTACTCTGCTTAGAAAGAAAAATAAACCTTGTGTACTCTATTTTAAGTGAGTTTGGTGGTTTTCTACTCGTCACTATTAGAACTTTTTCTTTCTTCTACTGAGGCCTTTTTGTTGCCCACTTCTTAACATTGTGCTGTGCGTTGGTATCCGTAGCATCAGTATTCGGATCGATCCGCTCTCCTCTAATATAAAGCCACCAAAAGAAAGTACAATCTTTCACTTCTAAGGTTTTACATATCAGGACATAATAAAAATTATCTAGTCATTACCATACATATTACACAGTGTCATTATTTATTTAACTAAAACTAAGCTAAAATGAAGAAGCAGCAAGTACACTTCATGATTCAGTAGCTTGTAGAACCACCTTTAGCAGCAATAACTTGAAGTAATGGTTTTCTGTGGGTTTATCAGCCTCTTACATCATTGTGGTGGAATACTGGCACACTCTTCTTTACAACATTGTTTCAGTTCATTGAGGTTTATGGGCATTTGTTTATGCACAGCTCTCTCCACGGCATTTCAATCAGGTTGAGGTCTGGACTTTGACTGGGCCATTGCACCTTGAGGTTTTTTTTCCCCTTTTTCAGCTACTCTGATGGAGATTTGCTGCTGTACTTGGGATTGGCAATTTAAAGAGGGTGTACTTTCTTTTTACCATGACTCAGTCTGTGCACACACAAAAAAATCATTTCTATTCTAGTGGTTTTCTAGGGCAATAATTCCCCATACACAGGACACAAGACATCACTAAATGATTTGAGAAGTATAAAATAATGAGTGCCGTATGCTACAGCCTTCGCAATCACCATCATCCACCCAGAAAGGCCTATGAGAGATTTTGGGGCACCCTGTTGCCATTCTCCACCATAATGATCAAAACACCAAATGAGGACATGTTTTAGTAGAATGTAGAATTCCAGAAGACTTCCAGAGGCCTGGAGAATCCTTTCCAAACAGCTACCATAAAAAACAAGCAGGTAATTGAGGATACTGAAAGAATTTAAATCTGGTTGAATTAAACATTGACTCATAAACTGAGTCCTGTGAACTTTACTGCATGCTCCGGATGATTAAAATACTCTGAACGATGAAAATCAAACAGAAATGTAATCAAAGCTCTAAATGTTGAAAACGGTGCTTAGTAATAAAAAACACTTTAAATAGAAATTTCCATTATCGGTCTTGCAACAAACTGCAACACAATTGTACAGCCACTGCCTTCAACTTTGCAAACTAATCTAGCAGGGCAATTTCTTTAATAAGTGTCTCCATTATTAGGGAGTCATATGAGCGCTCACGGGGAAGTGAATTTGTTGAAAATTAAAAAATATTTTCCCGATTGGTTGTGTGGCACATCAGTCGTTTTAGCTGCTGTTAGTGGATGGAAGCAATTTTGTTTTTTACAGAAATAGTTTGTCTGCCAGAAAAGTAAACACCCAAACAATGTTGGTTTTATGTTTCAGAAGGGCTTTGAGATGGAGGACAGACTCTGAATATTCTTTTTTTTTTTTTTTTTCCTTCAATATTTGGATTATACCACTTAGGTTTATTGGGAAACCACAGGAATCAGATGCTTAAATAAAACTACATTCATATTTACACACAGATACACTTAACAGCAAACCTAAAGAAGCTTAAAGAGCTTTTATTAGAGATGGCACGATACCACTTTTTTATGTCCGATACCGATTCCGATATCATAAATTTGGATATCTGCCGATACCGATATGAATCCGATATAGTGTTTTTTAATCAACAAAACTGTTTTTTAAAATATCTTGCTGCATTTTGCAAGTCTGCAAGTTCATACTCAAGTTTAAAACAACAACTACACTAAAGCTATTCTGTTATACCTGTATACAAAAAAAATATTTCATAGTTCAGCAATACTGATCAATCTAATAAACTTAGACCTACACCATCCTCCCTATTCTGGTATTTTAAAGAGTACTTGGCGTAAATATTAAGCAACCTAACTAATAGGGTTCCAACTCCCAGCAACAACAAAAATAAATAAATAAAAAATAGGGAACCACCCCTCACGCTCCACCTCATGATGCTTAATCAACGTAATCAACCTTAATTTGATGCAGTGTGAAAAAAAATGCACAGAAATCAATTATTTTTCAAGAAATATTAAATAGATTCAACATCTTTCTTCAACAAAATTGCAGACTGCACAGATGGTACCTTCCCAAAGGAAAATGTACTATAGCTTACTAGGATATATATATTAGACTTAATAGTCACTATATACAGTAATTGACTTCTATTCATTTTACATCAAATTAAAACTTTGGGTGTCAGATAATTATTTATTAAAAGCTAGACATTTTAAATGAGAATAAGAAAGAAAAGTATGTCTTTGTGCCCCCTTTTCCCAGTTAATGCCCTATCGGCCCCCCTGGCTAAACTTTGCTAGATCCGCCCCTGCACAGTTACCAGCGTCAGCTACGTAGAAAAGATCCTGAGTAGAAAGTAATAATAAATAAATTCTAACAACAGCTGATCAAGCTTAAACGTGCTGCTGTTGTTCAGCCGCTGGTTTCCTCTTTCTGGTGCAAAGTGGGCCAAAAACAAACGAGAGACAGACTCGCGACAGAAAAGCCGATCAGCTGATTTAAGCAGTTTCACGATTGAAGTAGCAGCCGGAGAGCGAGAGGCAGTCGCTCGTTAAGCTTAACGTGGGAATGCTTTACAAACATTCAGAGATGGACTTACACACTTGCTTTACTTCTCTCGGGGATAACTTTGTCGGAGATGAAATGCCAGGTTGCTAGCGAAGCTCCAAATGCTATCCAGACCACCGACAGGTCCCGCATGCCACAGCCGCTCTATCACGTGATGCATACTGCTCCGACGTTCTGAGGTGAGTTACGGCGTGTTGCAAGTTTTGTGAGGTGCTTTCGTGATATTTAATGGATCGGATTACATTTTTTATTTTTCTCCGATATCCGATCCAGTAATTTAGGTCAGTATCGGACCGATACCGATACGTAATATCGGATCGGTCCATCTCTAGCTTTTATTAGACCTTTTTATTGGTCTTTGTCTGCCATATACTGCTACAGTGATGGATGCTCCTGTTAAAACATGACCAGAGTTTCAAATTTTAGATCAGCAAATTTACAGACAGCTCAGAACATGGTTTCTCACAGTTTACAGTCCAATAGTTTACTCACTTGGATGTGTGATGTCAAAGAGATGTGATATCCTTACCTTTCTTTGACGGGTAAAGTACAGCCAGGCACACAGCTGTGGCTGTACTGTTTTAAACTGTGAACTGTGCAAAGCAATTCTAGTATATCAGCAATAGTGACCTAGAAAGAAAGTGTAATAGATCCACTTTTAATAAAACCAACTACCTTGATCAGTTTGAACACTGTGGTCAGGTTACGTCTTGTTTTTCATTATCTTGACATTTTAGAAATGTATTAAATAGGCTGTACAGTAGCCACATGGCTAGATATACAGTTAGGTCCAGAAATATTTGGACAGAGCTAACGTTTTGTACATTAATACAATGGCTTTTAAATAAAACAACTCTGATGCAGTTCAAGTCCAGACTTTCAGCTTTAATTCAGTGGGCTGAACAAACATTGCATACAAATGTGAGGAACTGAAGCATTTTTTTAACACAATGCCTGAATTTCAGGGCTTCAGAAGTAATTGGAAAAATGAAATAAGTGAAAATAAAAATTTCCATTCATTTCTAATACTTGGTTGAAAACCCTTGAAGTCTTGAATTCATGGACATCACCAGCTTCTGGGTTTCCTCCTTTGTAATGCTCTGCCAGGCCTTTACTGCAGCAGCCTTCAGTTGCTGTTTGTTTGTGGGTCTTGCTGTTCGAAGTTTAGTCTTCGACAAGTGAAATGCTCAGCTGGGTTAAGATCAGGTGACTACTTTGCCATTCAAGAATATTCCACTTCTTTTGTTTAATAAACTCCTGGGTTTCTGTAGCTGTATGTTTTGGGTCCATCTGTATTACAAAACACTGCCCAATCGATTTGACTGCATATAGCTGGATTTGAGCAGACAGTAAAGTAATTCTGTATGTATGCCCGAGTTCATTCGGCTGCTTCTGTTCTGTGTCACATCATCAATAAACAGCCAGTGTCACTGGCAGCCGTGCACGCCCAAGCCATCACATGGCCTCCGCCGTGTTTTACAGATGATGTGGTATGCTTTGGATCATGAGCTGTTCCATGCCTTCTTCATACTATTTCCAGAACTGAACTTTACTGAGACTTGGATCGATACGCTTATCTCCTGGAGAGTGTTGTGAAGGGGTTTCTCTTCACCATGGAAATTATTCTGTGATCATCCACCACTGTTGTCTCCACTGGACGTCCAGTTCTTTTTGCCGAGTTTACCAGTGCTTTCTTTCTTTCTCAGGATGTATCTGTAGATTTTGCCACTCACAATATTTTAGCAATTTCTCAATGTTTTTTGTTTTTTTTTCTTCTGTTTTCACTTAATGGTGGCTTGTTTCACCTGCATGGAGAGTTGTTGTCTGTTCACAGCAAAATCTTCCAAATGCAAGCAACCCACCTCAAATCAGCTCCAGGCCTTTTATCTGCTTAACTGATAATGACATAGCAAAGAAATTGCCCACACCTGCCCATGAAATAGTCTGAGTCAATTGTCCAGTTACTTTTGGTCCCATTAAATAGAGGGTGGCACATGTTAAGAACGTTTCAGTAAACGGGTAAAAAAAACAAAAAAAAACAAAACCTAAACTTGTGTCAATGTGTAAAAAATATTTGCGCCTAACTGTACCTAGTCAACTGCTCGTTGACACATATCTAATCAGCCAACCACATGGTTGAAATTTAATGCAAACATACACACATAAGTTCATATCTATCATGTTTCATCCAAGTCGGGAACCTCGGCATCCATCATTTTGGACATTGATCTAAGTTTTGATAATCACATCAATAAGGTCACCATAACTGCTTTCTATCACTTAAAAAATATATCCAAGGTTAATTACTGTTTTGAAGTGACTCTGAGAATTGGTCCATGTAGACCAAGTGGTAAAATTATTGTAACGCTCTGTTTGCAGGAATCCCCAAATCAGCTGTAGGCATCTTCAGGAACTTGATTGGCTCCTAGAGCAATTTAGACTTACCTTTAAAATGTTTTATATTAGTTCACAAAGCTCTCAATCTCTGACTTGCTCACTGGCTGCAACCCAGTCAGACCTCTCAGGTCATCAGATTCAGATCTTATAATTGTTCCCAGAATCAGATTTCCGTCTGCTGAAAGTGCTTTCAGTTATTGTGGTCCTGTTCTTTGCAAAAGGCTGCCTGCTGATCTGAGATCAATTATATCTGTGTGTACATTCAAAAACAGACAATTTCAATTACACATGTCTACAGTTAGCAGGTGTTGTTCCCCTTTGCTGTTTTCACTGCTCTGTGGCATTTTTTAATGTCTTCTTGTTCCATATTAAGTACATCAAGTTCTCATATGATGAAATGTGCTATATAAATAAAATTGCCAATTGAGGTATTTAGACATGTTCAAATGACCAGATGAAGTGGAATGGTTGTTGGTGGCAAATGGGCTTTGAGAAACTGCTTATCTGCTGGGATTCCCACTCTATGCTTTATGGAGATTGTTCAGAAAAATGGAAAAATATTCACTGAGTGAAAGTTCTCTGGGTGAAAATGTCTTGCTGATGCAAGAGTATAATAACCAGACTGCTTCAAGTTAATAGGAAGGCAACAACAACTCAAATAACCACTCATTACCGCCAAGGTATGCACAAGAGCATCTCACAACACATCAAACCGTGAAGTACATGTAATACAGTAGCAGAAGACCACACCAGGTGCCACTCCCACCAGCTAAAATCAGGAAACTGTGCAGCGTCAGTCTCATTATAAATGGACAATAGAATATTGCATCATTTGGTCAGTGAAGCCTTAATTTCTGCTGAAAATTTTAGACGTTAAGATCAAAATTTGACGTAAACAGCTTGAAAACATGAATCAACAGTTTGGGCTGCTTTCGTGGTGTTGTTGTCACACAAGACCTGAACAATTTTCCAGCACTTTTCTTAATCTATGCTACAAAGCTCTGAGGCAAAAGGGAATCCAACCCAGCAAGTGCACCCAACAAAGTGGCAGGCGAGTAAGCTTATTAACAAATATAGTATTGGTCAGTTCAGCATTCAAAACTAAAATGCGCCCTGAAGTAAAACTAAGTAATACCAACATTACATCTCAGCAAACATCTTACACACCACTGCATGCAGAACGGCTCACTGACTCAGTTTTACATAATGAACGACAACTTTGACAAAACAATCTTTAGTTCTTTTAAATTGAGTTTAAAGAGTTCACTCAGTAGCTGTTTTTCTTTCGTAGCACTAACTCACATTTCATGGTCTTGTGGAAATGGTTTCGCAGTCAAAGCAGCGACTGAGTGCATGATGAACCTTCCGATTCCATTTTTTTAAAGACAGATTTTTATATTTTTTCCACTATAAAGAAAGAGGGGGAAAAAAGCAGCATCAAGTACATGACTTTAAACTCACCAAACTAAAAATCCATCCATCAATCACCTGCTTAACCGGGAGTGAGGGGACCTCCAGCTTATCCAGCTGTCACTGGAGCTAGGCAGAGTAAACCCTGGAGAGGTTTCCAGACTATCACAGGCCTTCACCTCAAGATTTCACTAACTTAACCTGCAACAGGCTTTTTCTAGAAAAGCTCAAACTTTTTAGATTGAAGGAAAAAAAACAAGGATGCTGGCTCATTTAAAAAGAACTAAACATTGCCAAATCCTCCCACTGAAAAGCTAACACTCCGTAATGACTGCAAATCATTTATTCGATCTGAAATAAGGACTGAGACAGTTATCAAATACATTTTGCTAATTTTAATACAGCTCAAGGGTGAGATGTACAAGTATGCATTATTAGATGCTATCTAATCCTTAAAAAGAAATAAACTACGTGCACGCAAATCTCCAAATTAACCAGAGCTGCCTCTGGTGAGGCGTACTGAATAACAAATGACACTGCTGCAAATTTAGTCCCCTGGGTAAAATTATGCTGCATTAGGACAAAAAGATACATCATGCGCTGAGCAGAAACGAACAATAGAGTCAGAGAAGTAATCATTACCACTGATGAATAACGTTTTGATTTGCTGTGGTGCTCTTTCACATCCCAACAAATAACAATTGAGTATTTTTTTTATGTTTTCTGTAACTGGCTCATAGTTTAAGCTCAAGGTGCCTCTTTAGATTTTTTAAGTGTTAGTCGATATTATTTGCCTGTGCATGGAAAACAGATGAACTTGGGGATTTTCCAGATTGTAGTGCATTCACAAAGCCGCAGTAAAGGCATGGACGTCACTTTCCATATGAGGCTTCTGAAACAAATGCTGCGATTACGTCTTGGATTATGTTTCTCACCCTTTGCGTAATGCACCATCCCCACAGTACACCCCTGGTCCATGTAATGACTACAGGAAGAGAACAAATCACACAACGAAAGCAAGTTCATGACTAATGATTGTAAATCCATTTGAAGGAGATAAACAGTCCTAGTCAAGTGCCTGCCCACAGTCTAAGAAAGTGCCAGCTTTGTCAGATGTAGTCATGCTCCACCAAATATTAAACATCAAGGGTCTCTTGCTGACAGCAGCCCGGCTGTGCACTGTTATCCAGTTGCCTTATTACACTGAATAAATCCTCTCCATGTCAAGCACCATGCTTGGATTTTAAGACCTAATTTAATTCCAGCCATGTGCAGCTCGGGCGCTCTGATGTTTAAAGTGAGAGACACTGATGCAGGATGCTTTGCATATGCCACAGGAAGTCGTGAAACAGAAATGTGCATTAATGGTACAAATAATGTTTTGGTCATCATCAGGGACATTTGTCTTAAATTCATCTATGATTAAATTACAGATTGAGGTTTCCACAAAATGACCCAAATGTTTCCTCCAGCCTCCTGAAAAATGCATTTACATTCATAAACTAACACTGCTGTCCCTCTAATTGGATCCAAAGTTAGCAGTCTGGTAAAGTGCATAGTATGAGGGGAGATAAGAGCACAAAACTGTACCTCCTAAAGAACCGAGATTGGAGGAGTCTGTGTTGCTAATTCCACAGCAGCACAAAAAGGTTAAGACTTTTAGACAGCCACCTTTTTATTTTATTTTTTAAACAAATTATTGAACTGAGGCTCAAGAGGAAAGTGAGGAAATATCTCTTGACCACGTATGCTTTGAATAAATTGCATTGTGCACTAGGAGGCAATATTCCAAGGCAGCATAATACAAGTGTGGAAATTGTTTATTTTCATCCGCCCTCCTGCCACCATTCATCCACACTGCTGCCAGCAAATACAATGACATTGTTTTTGAGACAGCTGGGAAATGTTCTAGTCATCACCCCCCAAACCATGTCTCTGCCAAAATACTGTGCACTGAGAATATAAGCCATCTGAGTTCAGACCAGAGTAAAAACAAAGAAGGAAAACAAACCAAGAGAGCAGTTTTAACGCATGGTTAGGCAGAAATAAATGCAGGATCACGGACATGTGAGCAAAGAATATCATACAGCGGAAAAAAAGAAACGTCTGTGTGAATTTTTGAAAGGTTGAATCAAAACCTGCAATAAAGAAAATAGAAAAAAAAAACATTTTTAGACAAAATACAAAAGCTTACTGTTTCAATTATAGATTTTTTTAATGTTATTTTTGGTCATAATCTTTCTATTTTTCCTTTCCATGAGCACTGTGGTGCACTCCTTTAATTTTCTTCACTTTTTCTCCCAAAGTCTGCTATGCTGGAATTAAAAGACTGAAAGACAGATTTTCAACTTTAATACTTAATACAACAGTTTAGGGAATTTGTAAGATTCAGCAGAATTCAGAGCATGTCCAGAGATACAGAATTATTTGTATGTGTATTTAAACATTTGAGAATCAGGCCTCTTGAAAGAAAGATTCCAAATCTTCTGTCATCTCGGCCAAATGTTGGGAGGTGTTTGCTGCCACCTCTTGAGTTCCGGTTGATCCTTTGGAGGCAGAGTTTTCCTGTGACCTCTGCGGAGCATCCATCTCTCTCTTTATGTCCTTGCCTCCACCCAGAAGTTTCTGGCTCTCCAGAAAGTACTGGTTAGGGTGATTGAGTGAGAAAGATGAGTCTTCAATCTGTTAATAAAAAAAAGAGAAACCACAGGAGAAGGAAGGTCAGGAGATAGTAAGAACAGCAGGTTTAGTTTTCACAAAAGTGGCAGGTTGCTAGGGCAATGATTGACTGATTCAATAAAATGTCACCTTTTATAAGACGGTCATTTAGCATCTCCGTCAGTAAGGGGGATGTGCAATGGTTTACTAATTTACTAACGATTTACTAATGAGGACAGGAGGCTTTCACAGCCACATTAGTGCGCAAAGTCACCTGCTAACTATTCTATCGGAGCACAGTGAAAAGATGAAATGGCCTTTCAGGAAATAAAAATGTCAAAATCATTCATGATGAGTAAAAAACCCATTAATCAATTAGTGGATGGAATACAAATTCTCTTTCTGTGACCTTTTCTGCGATTTTTTTAAAAATAATTAAGTAATTTGATTGATGTTTTCAAAACATTTCAATGTGGAAAAAGTAAATGATTTAAAATACCCAAACAGCGTGTCAGCATCTTCAGTTACCAAGGAGATATTTCACTGGCTATTCGTACCTATTGAACCACTAGAGTACCGGCCTTCCTTTTAATAGTATTTTAAGGTATCTGCAAGTAGTAGACCTAAATGCTAGTCCGTCAGCTCCTAACATTTTTTTTTTTAGAGTTGTTGGGATGATAAAAATTTAAAATGTGCATTCAGTCTGTATATTGCCATGTGAGGCAAATAAATTTATTTTACACATGACTGCAAAACATACTGTTTGCTATTTTATTATTTGTTTGCCTGGAGAAAATAAATGTACATGTAATGACTTTAACTAAACAAGTGACCCACAAATTCTAAATAAAAAACAATAAACAACCCAAATAGCCCTGGGAATTTTCCCCACAAAAGGAACATCAGAGCAGATGTTCAACACCAGCACAGTTTATATCAGTGAATCAAATTTTGTTGCACTACTTAATTATACGGATAATAATGACAGCAAAGATATATTTTACCAGTAGTAACTGTTTCAAGTGGTAAGATTTTCAATATGTAAAAATCTTCCTATAATGAGCAGCAAAAAGATAAGGCACAAAATAGACTAAGTAAGTCAATCTTTAGCAAATTAGAGCAAATTAGAGTTCTAATGTATATTGAAATAAAAATAATTGACATTATTTTTTAAAAAGAAGATATGAATGTAAAGTCCTGGAAATCTACAGATTTAAGATTGACATGTAACATGATAAACACAGGCTAATGGATCTATGGTTTAAATTAAGACCATGCTGAATTGTACTACTAGATGTACTATTAATGTACTCAGCAATACACACAGGGATTCACATCCCAAACCCAGCAGACCATTGTTTCGTTTATACTGCTTTAGTAGAGTGAAGAGATATAAATCACTGACAGAAAGACTGAATTTTAAAAATCTATCTAAATTCATGTAGTGTACATTTGTATACATTGAGTCCATTTAAATAAGGATAGGAACTTGTAATAACACTAAATAGTTACCTTACTAAAAGTGCAATGTGTCATTTTCCCCTATCAGCATTAATTGTAGTGATGCCTTCCTTTTGAAACTGAACACAATCACCTGTTGGTTTGTGAGCTAGTGGTTTTAGGCCTCATGTGAGGCCTGGATCTTCTCATTATGCACCGAGTCAAATGTCAAACATGAAGCTGCCACATCCTGACTCATACCTTGCTGTTAATCTTAGTATAATATAAGTATATGTAAAGATGTGCTTAAGAGGATAGACTCAGTATTAAAGTGTTTATTAAGGTAGGATTAGATGTAAAGTTTGACTTGTTCCTGAAGCCAGAGGCGTTGCCCCCTGCTGGTCATTAGAATGAATGAACTGACCTCTACTGTCCATTCACACTACACCAAAAGCTGTGTAAATGCAGTGCATCCATGTGTGCAAACTCCAGCTGAATGACCTGAACAATCTGCAGTAACAAGAAAATGTGTTGTCACTTTCAGTCCTAGCTTTGCTGACTGAACAGGATGATGACTCACGCACATAAAACAGCTTAAATTAAATAAGCATCCACAGGGAGGCAAAATAGATTGGAATGCTATAATAAACCTATGAAAATTAAGCGGCTGTGACAGACTGCTAATGATGGATGGGATGACAGTTTTGGGTCTCTCCTGAGCCTTCATGCATGAGATGCAAGGACCAAACCCCTGCCTCTGACACAGGTACCCCTGCTTACTCCCTGCATCAAATGACTCCACTTACATTGTGTGTCAGCTCAAAGTATTTCTGGCATGCCAGCTGGTAGTGCATTCCTTTAACCAGCTCCAGGATCTGCAACAAAAGGCACAGTTCACAAAAATTAAGGTTAAACTTCTACACCTTAGATACTGATACAGCAACTCTACAGAGAATACTGTTGCCAATTTTTGCTTCCCCAGCCCTCTATTTAAAATGACTTTACACATTTCTTTTTTTTAGTAAATCATCATGACAGAAGTGAATACATCCTTCAAAAAATCTCTTCAAACCTAATAAAAACAGATCACATACATATTTAGGCTAATCTAAATATTCATGCCCTGGGTCAGCTCTTTGGAGAATAACCAGTGGCAATGATTACAGATCTCAATTTTGGGGGATTTTTTTTTTTTTTTGCCTTCTGAAGCTCTACAAAGCAGAAAAGGGAGAGGGTGAACACCCAGCCTGCAGCCCAACTTTTTACTGGGTCACATAAGAACGGCAACGTTCTGGTAATAAAGCCACTGTAGTGTGCAGTGAGACTGCATACTCGGGGTGAGTGACCTGCTGAAAAAAGAAAAATCCCAAGTTATCAGTACTCACTAGGAGAGAGACACTTCTGAGGAGTCTGCCTGAAATTAGTTCCTTCATTATTCCCCAGATTCCTGAAGGCTGCCTCCAGCATGAAACTGCCACCAGCATGCTAAACACTGAGGCTGGGGTTAGATCAGTGTCGAGCTACGCACCGTTTCAGTCAGACTTTGCCGTTTTTATCAGAGCTTTAGTTTGCTTAGTGGAATATTAGGAGCATTTGCTAAAATGCACACAAATGATGGATAATATAGGAACAATACAAGCTGTGTTATTATGGTAAGGCTTTTATTTTGTGAGGTTTATTTCTGAAGGTTCCTCTGGGATTATAGAACAACGTCTTAGATTCACAAGACATTTCGTGATACTATTACAGCCTTAGTTATCTTTACCTTTTTGGTCTCTCAGAAATAAATCTCTTTTATATTCACAAAACCTCATGTGTGAATATATACCCAAACGTCTCTACAAATGCTGCACAGATTGCCATAAATTATTGACTTGTATATTAGTTTTTCACCTTTTTTTGTAAGCAATCTGCACACCATCTCCCCGCTGAAAGGGTTCAGCAATTTTTAGAAGACTGTTTATTATCAGTAAAACTCAAAATATGTATATGTAGTTGTATTTACCTGTACTGATCTTTCTGTGGAAAACTGCTCCAAATCAAAGCTGTACCACATGGCATTAGCTTGTCCCGATCAGATGTGTGACAAAAAAGGTGATAATGTAGGTAGGGTCAAGTGATTAAAGCCCAGAGACCAGTCCATATATATATATATATATATATATGTGTTAGGGGTGCAACGATACTCGTATCGATATTGAACCGTTCGATACAGTGCTTTCGGTTCGGTACGCATATGTATCGAACAATACAAAATTTGTAATTTATTTGATCAACTTTCCTTCTGACGATGCTGTCTGTGTTGAGCGCTCAGTGAATCTGCGTTCGACTACTCCGCCTAGGCTGCACTGTCGAGCGCAGATCCACTGAGCATTCAACACAGACAGCATTGTCAGAAGGAAGAGCGCAGGGCAAGCTAGCGAGACAGAAGTTAAGCTCTCTTTGCAACATGGCAAATTGAACCTCCCCCACCCTCATTCAGATTTGGCGTTTGGAATTATTTTGGTTTTCATGTGACGTATGACCCTGAAGGTAAGCGCGTCATGGACTAAAGTAAGACAGTATGTTGGATGTGCCACGCAATGCTCAATTACATGGGTGGGAACTAGTGTGTTAGCGCAGTTAGCTCGTTAACGTGTTGGCCGTCTAGCCCTACGCACGGGGCGATCAGGGGTAGCTCGTTAACGGAGATTTGCCGTGTTGTGGCGTTAACGTCATTTCAACGAGATTAACGCTGACAGCACTAGTGGGAACACAACGAATATGACTGCACATTTACGCTGACATCATCCTAGTGCAAAGACAAGTGGAAGCAGACGAAAACAACAAGCATGCTACAAACTTTACCCGAGTCATTTAGACAGCCGTTAGCACAGGATTCTCCTTCTGGGGACCTGATATGTTTAATATTGTGGCGAGCTCAGACAAGGAGGAGACAGAGGTGTCGTTTGGTCTTGCTTCCCGTGAGCTAGCCAGGGAGCACATCTGCAGATGAACACTGCCGCTAGCTAACTGCTCAGCGCGGCAACCGCACAGCAACAACAACAACAACACACAGGGCGCCCTCTGACCCCGGAAGGACACACCGTCGCAGCGAGAGGGCGTCACCCGTCACTATGGCAACATAAAAAAAAAACATAACTGTACAAACAGAACCCAGAACCCCCATTAGAACCCATGAGAAATGCAAGAAATGCATTATTGCTCAGTCTGCAATATCTTTCCCAGAACAAACACCAATTGCAAATAACATACTAAAAATAAACCTGAAAAATCTGTTTAGAACAGCGTACTATGTTGCAAAGAGTGAACTACCACTGGCAAAATTTAGCAGTCTTTGCAAACTTCAAAAAGCAAATGGCCTAGATCTTGGTTCCACTTGTCTCTTACCCGTGACTTCAGTGGAAATTTCAAATTCAGGATCTGACACAGACTGATTCATGTCCTACACAGTTCTTACAAGTTCATAGAAATTTCTGTTCAATTAGAACCAAGTATTTGAGTTGATGATTGTAATTTTTATACAATGTTGTAATTTGTTTTTCAACAATTTTTTGATTAATGTTTTGTTTCCTTTACAATATTATACTTTAATGTATAATATTGTAAAGGAAACAAAACATTAATCAAAAAAATACTCTTTTTTATTTTATATTTATATTTATTTATATCTATATATATATATCTATCTTTCCCAGAACAAACACCAATTGCAAATAACATACTAAAAATAAACCTGAAAAAAAAAAAAAAAAAAATATATATATATATACGGTATATAGATATATAGATATATATATATATATATATATATATATATATAGAGATATATATATATATAGATATATAGAGATATATATATATATATATATATATATATATATATATATATATATATAGAGATATAGAGATATATAGATATATAGAGATATATATATATATATATATATATATATATATATATATATATATATAGAGATATAGAGATATATATAGATATATATATATATATATATATATATATATATATATATATATATATATATATATATATATATATATATATATATATATATATATATATATATATATATATATATATACATACATAGATATAAATAAATAAAAACAAAAGAAGCTCTATTCTGCAGGGGGCATTTACAATATTTAAGACAAACTGCCATTGGCTACTAACATGAGTACTATTTGGTGGTTTCTAAATTATTTCTTTGACAGTTTTTATAAATCCAATAAGATTGCTGGCTGAGTTTTGTGAGACTGAAGAAGAAACATAACCCACATGCTGTCCCCAGTCAGAGAAGGGAATTGTGGCTAGAGGGCTGTTCAACCATTTGACAAACCGACTGTGGACAGATGGCACCCACCTGATTGATTCCACTGGGAGACACTTTGTACACTTGAAGCTTCTGCTTCAGCAGCTCCGGGTCGCTGTGACGGAATGGACATCCTACAAAGATAAGGCGGGATTTTATTTAAAGGGAAAAAATGCAAATAAAGAATTTCAACAGTTGGAAGAAAATAAAGGAGCATGAAAGCACATTAAACTATAACTGCAGATTTGCAAAGATTTAGCGAACACAAATGTGTTACTGTTTCCAAACCAACCACTTCTTCCAACAGCCGTCAACTCACCATGATGGTCTCCTTGGCTGGGTGGGTTTGATAAAATCACCTTCATGCAACTGTAGGGGGTGTAGTCTGTTCGCTTTCCTTCTTTGCCAAACATGTGGCGGATGCTGTAGGCATATGCTTTGTCAAACTACAGAAAGGGAGAGAAGGAGAGAGGAAGCGAAAGGCATTAGTGAGGATGAGAGTGTAAGAGGGACAAGGTAAGGGTGAAAAGAGTCATTGTCATACATCATGTCAGTTTTGACAGGGTGTTTTCCTCAATGAAATATAGAGCTATTAGAGAGAACCTGCTGTAGAGGTGTCGCCACACTCGAGATAGTTGAACCACGGATGCTGTAATATGGCCATCTTTCTCAGAACTTTTGCCCACTGCCCTGTAGAAGGACTCAATTCAATATGAAGTCTATTTTAAATTCAACAAAACAAGGCCCCAGAACACAGTTTAATGTACACAGCACTTTTGTAATCCTCAATGTGCAGCTCACACTCAGATGAGCAGTTCAATCCTCTAAACTGCTCTAATGAGTTTACTGTAAGTAAAGCAAGCATTTTATATTTCAGTACAGCAGTTGTTTGTGTGAATGTCTGCCGTTCATTGTGTAACAGGCGTTTTGGATTCAACCTATTGAAGGTGACATGCTCAACATGCCAGTCGTTTTAGCTTTGACCTGCCCAGAGTAGTACCCTGCCTTTCGCTCAGTGACAGCTGGGACAGGCCCCCTATGATCCCAAACTGGAAAGCAAATTAAGAAAATTGATGATATTATGGGATGGATATGCTGAATACATGGACTGTAATTACTACTCTTTAAATTTTATAGACTTAAAAAAAATAGTGATAGATTTCTTGACAATGAAAATGATCGTGTTTTTTGCCCTGCATAAACATGAATATTTTCATTTATACTACAGCTTTGCATTAGTACTAACCATCAAGTGTACAGTCAGACTGAATTTACACTCAGATAAAGCCAGGTCTTGTTATATCTTATTCAACAGTTCAATGGCTTAAAGGCAGCAGAACTATGCAAATCCTGGTTTGACATCTTGAAAACCCTTTACCTGATCTGCCCTAAAAGTAGGAGATCAAAGTCAAGGACACATATGAACTGTATTACAGACCTCTGAAATCCTTCTCATCATCTTCTAGCTGGTTATACTTTTTGATGGGGGTCATTTTACACAATCTTTGCAGTGAACTTTTTATTGCACAGTAATTCTGTGCAGTCATTAAAATGCATCGCAGTGACCGTGCCTTTAAAAATCCGACTGTAAAATACAGGGAGGGCGCTCTGACAGTGGCAGAACACAATCAACATGACTGCACCCATCATAACACATTAATGTTGCAATAAAACCCTGCAAACTTACTAATGTGCCAAGCTGCAGTGGCAATTTAAAAACTTGTAAAACCTTCTTTAAGTACGATAAATCAAATAATAAATATAAGAGGTCTTTCCTGATTTAAGACTCCCTTACTCTATTAAAACAAAGCACGGGAACTCCACAAGTGTTACAGCATATTCAAGATGTTACCTGGAATTTAAAAAACAATAATTTCTAGGCTAAAAGTGACATAAAGCCTCAAAAACCATACTAAACAGTCATTTGTCCCAGCAAAGCTGAGGTAAAGCACAACCTGGCGTGTGAATGAAACCCCTCTAAATGTGTTTTTTTTATGTTTTTGTTTTGCCTCAACCTACACTTCAGATAATCCTGGATATACCCCGATACAGCTGACCCCCAAACTGAGCAAATTTACAAAAGATGCGTTCAATGGAGTTGAGCCAAAGCTGCTCTTATGCATATCTTGGCTCATGGGACTACATCACTATAACATCCCCCCACACTCTACAGCACATTCACAAAATCCTGAATTAGGTCACAATCAAAAGGGATTACTTAAGAGTGAGTGAGAGTGTGTGTGTGCGCGTGTGTAAACTTGGCATGGCTTCTTAGGCTCAGCCCATAGTGACTGATGTGCTTATAGCTCCAATCCCTCTCATGTTAAATACCATTATAATACATTTCCCTTTCAATCTGCACAACGGGCCTTTTCACACCAAAAAGCTACAACATAAAGGTGAGTGACTATAAAATGCAGGAGCAGCAGTTCAGTAGTTTGATGTTGCAGAAAAGAAGACATTGATCGCTTTTTAAAAAGGTCATTCACGCAAAATTAGCATTTAACTAAATATTTGAAAAATTAGAGCAGCAAAGTCACTGAGACACAAAATCTGTAACTCATGAAACAGCTTAAACTAAATGGGAGGACTTAAAAAAACTTCACTGTGACAGTTGGAATTTTAAGGAATTTTTAATTTTAGCCTATTTTGACATGTCAAACTAGGAAAGCTCTGTGTGTGTGTGTGTGTGTGTGTGTGTGTGTGTGTGTGTGTGTGTGTGTGTGTGTGTGTGTGTGTGTGTGTGTGTGTGTGTGTGTGTGTGGAGGGGGTTGCATTGGTTTCTTCAGCTTCAGAGTCTGGTGTTGCTGTCTCACTGTCAAAAGTGTCATGGCTGACCGTTCTGCCTTAAAAGCACAGGGCCACAATGTTATTAGCAGCACCTGTGTCATATCTGCTATCCCATGTCATAACTTTTGCAGTAGGTGCCTATTATAGCTTCACCAATACATGACACATGGGCTGTTATTCTTTACCGACAGATCCCATAAATTTAAATTTTGAAGAATTGTGACCAAAATATTGCCACTGGGTAGCTTTTAAACTCAGCATGAGCAGTAAAAATAAAGGAAAGTCTCAGACTATCTGGCTTTTAAACATTATACATCACATATGTGATTTACTGGCAAATATTCTGTTAATTTGGGTCTGGAATTGAGTTTTTCAAGCTGCTAAAATAGTGGTCCAAGAGGAGAAAAGACACAAAAATTCTAATTAATTCCTACATCCTGATGCTATTAATGAGTTGAATGTTGTTTAAGAAAGAAAGAAAGAATAAAAAGAGAGAAAGAAAGACAAAAATCATCTCAGGATTTATTTAATATGGGGTAGCAACAAAGAAGCGTGGGGCTCCTTTTAAATTATACTGAGATAAAAATAGCAAGGTGCACATTTGTAACACATCTCCAAAAGCAGTTAATATGACATGTCATCTAATGACTCATTTGTTTAACCTACATTATGAAAGAATGTGTCAGTTAGTGGAAGTTAATTAACCTTAAGTTAACATTTGAAAAACAAGTAGTTTAAAAGCAGGCCAACCCCCTCAAGGCAATGCAACACACTCAAATGTGGTACAAATAGACACTCCTCCAAATGAATTGGCCAACTTCTGTAGCAAGAATAATGGATAGATCAAGTTGATTTCATCAATTTTCTCTCCCCCTCTAGTCTAATATTACATTGCCTCTTCCTCCGGGCCTCCCTTTTGGCAATGCTGCCTCCCATCTTTTTCCTCTGTGCCTGTCGCATACTAATGAGCAAGCTTTGTGCAGCCTGGCACAAAGTGCAGTCCCTGACACAACACATACATCACAGAGAGCTGTGATCTGGTCAGCGTGATTCTGCTGCCTCTGCTGTGGAAGAAGAGCAGAGCTTTGTGCACAGCTACTTGCTCTGAGAACTTGTACACGGGACCCAAGCCACCTCTGTACAGGGTGCTAAAGAGGGCTGTGCTATACCATGGGGCTCTCACTGAGACTGCTTTACTAGGGTTAGTAAAGGGTTAGTAAATTAACAGCTTAAAAAAAGTGAATGGAATGCCTCAAGTAAAATTCCTTATTTAAATATCTGCATTCAAGAAAGAAAAAAAAAAACCTCACTGAACTAAACTCTAAAATAGCTATCCTGACATCAATCATGGTTCGCATTAGTGCAAAACTATTTCTGAGTGCTCCACAAATTATTCAGTGATATTTTTACTTTTCATCTCCTTAGTATGCATGCATCTGTATGTTCTCCAACCAGAATTACCCTACTTTAACTATCTTTTGGAGTGAATATCTATATTTGAAATGGCAGAGTACATCTTTTAATAACACTCCTATTAACCGTTCCCAGAATACAAACACTACATATTGCCAAAAAAATATGCCTATTACAATTCCAATCAAATTGTATGTCCTAAACATGCAACTTTTTGTGGCTTTTATGGATTGCAATCATGCAATAAACAGCAGTGAACAACAGTTTCGTGTCTCTTCGATTAATATTAGACATCAGGGTTGCTAAAATTCATTAGCCTCCCATTGATCCCATGTACACCCTGCTTCTGCAAAGCTGGTCTTTCCCATGCAGCAAAAAGATTTGAACCTTACAAATGACAAAGCACCTGCTTTCTACGCAGCTACAACCATGTGCATCTTTGTGTATCCATTCTGGTCAGAATCCTGTAATCTGTTTCCTCATTACTCTTTCAACTGAGGCACCAGCAAGAAACAGGGGCTCAAGACAATCCCACATGCTTGGACAAAATGTCTGGCTGATGCAAAACATGACCCAGACTGGAAAGAGCGCAGGCTACCTGGGGTGACACGACCAGGATGCCAGCCGTGTGATCTACTACTACAAATTAGTATTCAAAGACTACAGGGCTCTGGGATCAAGGCCCGTCCATAAGGACAACCACACCAGACTGCTACATCAAGTGTCTATTCAACTCAGCACAATCACTTCTTGGCACTTGCTGTGGAGTAGGGCTGGGCCATATTATACCGTTCACGGTAATACCGGTATAATGTTAGGCAACGATAGGAAAATGAAATATCACGATAGAATGGGAGTATAACGCGCATGCGCAGTGCCTTTGTTTTCATAGCACATGGCCGATTGTTGAGTGAAACAGATGAACCAGAATTGGTTTGTAAAAATGGTGCAACTTCCGTGATGTGGAACTGGTTTGGTGTTTGTCCGTCAGATACACAACAAAGCACATTTTTTTGCAGAACATGCAAGCGGCCGTTGTTATTGTCGTATTTGTCGGACTAAGATGCTCTTAAATCTGGGAGTAATCTGGGTCCTAAACTCCGTATGCTTCAGGTCAAACGAACACTGCAGCATCACTTAGAGTTAAAAACTGTCTAAATTCTTTCATCTTTAATAAAACGATCAGCATTGCTTTAAAGTTCAACTTCCAGGCATCCATGAAAACAAAAGTTATTACATTTAACGGAGTTAGAAGTTAGCAGGAAGCTAGCGGAAGTTAGCTCGCTAGTTTCGCTAGTTACCTAAGCATGATATAGCATGTTCTGACTGAGAGATTTCTGAAAAAAAATCAAACGTACAGCTCTGCTATCACTTCCAACATAAATGAAGACAGGAAACTAAACAGCAGTGACGTTTGTAGGGTTACTGAAGTTGGGCTAGCTGGTATATAATGATGTGCTACGTGATCGCTAGCGACACAGCTATGTTAGCATAACATAAACAGTGAAGCTGGAGGACGAACACTAACACTTTTCCACTTATAAAAGTTAACGTGAAGGTTCTTCATGGTTAGAGACAAATGCAATCGCATGGCAGGATGCTGTAAACGGACCAAACTTCAGTCAGGAGAACAACTGAGATAATCCATCCACAATACGAGGTTAGTCATTAATATACTGCAACAACATGGGAATAGAGCAGCTGCCAGAGAATTCAACATTAATGAATCAATGGTACAGAAGTGGAGGAAGCAAGAAGAATGAGTTTAATAAAGTTTGATTTATCTGACTGCTTTGTTTCACTTAATGTGCCTTATAATCCCGTGCACCTTATGGTCCGAAAAATGCGTACTGCACACTGCAGTTTAATGTTGCAAAGCACCTCTTTTTAACTTCAGTGGATATTATACATGGTTATGCTCAGGATATGTCAGCCCGTTTCTACTGGAAATGCCTTTTGGTTAAACTTTCAGCAAGGAATTTGCATTTGCACTGTTACATTTTTACAAAGCTTTAATGTACATAAAAACCAGCTTCTTGTTTAAGTGAAAATAAATGGAAGGTTGTCTTTTTGCGCTAGTAATGTTGTGGAGTTGTATTTTGTCTCGCATCAATTATATCGTCGGTTATATCGTTATCGCAAATTTTCAAATATATATCGTGATAAATATTTTTGGCCATATCGCCCTGCTCTACTGTGGAGTCTGTTAATACTGTATCTTTTGATGAGCACTCAAAGCTGCAATCCACTTATGTGTGAGCTCTGCATGGATGTCAGCATTAGTCAGATCCACAGTATTTCTGCACATCTTATAAAATATAAATGATTTGATGACAGCAGGTAAAAACACCTCATTCGCAAGTACTTTTGCAACTAACACAACAAACGTTTTCTCAATGCATCTTTTAATCTAGAACAAACGCACCAGGATTTAGAGGTTTCCAGACTTCAAGACAATGAAAGGTACCCATTTAAAGAAAATAAAGCTGACAAATATTTTGGATTTTGCATGTTGAGTGGTGCATATAATTAAAGTGAATAGAATTGCTGACTAATCAGCTCTTAAATTAGGTTGGAACAGAGCAGCAAACAGTCATAAGGTGTAACAGTGAGTTCAGTGTGGAAGAGCAAAACACACTCAAAGAACTGGTTGAGTAAGGTATGCTTAACCCGATATGTTTAGATCCCAACTTTAGGAGAGATTGTTTTCACATCTAATGAACATTAGAGTGCATCTTTTAGGAAACGTGATATCTCAAGAAATTCTGTGGATGGAGCATTTTAAAACAAAAAGCCTACTCAAAAACCACAGGGCAGCCATATTTCACGTCTAAGATAGCCCAGACAAGGTGAGGCATGTGAGGAGGTTTCCCACATTCTGTAGTGCTTACTGTAAAGGCAACTAAAAAAGCAATTTGATACAACAAGAGAAATTAAGAAGTTATTTTCTTGATAGATGATAAGGAAATGCTTTAACATTTATCTGAATCGATGTACGCATGCCAGACCAATTCAGAGACATCCCATCTAACAAATGAGGTATGATCACAAAGTCCTGCAATGCTGCAAACCAAAAATACTTTGTGCGCTTTGATGCATAAAGCATCAAAGGGAAGGCTTGAATTGTGGTGAGTACAACACAAAGCGCTCGAAAATATGCTTGTTTATTGACATCAACAACAAAGTCTCCACCTTTAAAGGCTGTTATTTTTCACACAGAGAGGAAATCCAGCATGCATGGCGAGTAAGTGTGTTCATATCGCTGGAAGCCAGAGGTGAATAAGAGGATGGCTTTGAAAGTGAATAGCAGCATAGTTTGTGCTTTTAATAAACCCACTGAACTTTCTGATCACACCTCCTAAAGTATCTGCAACTATGGTGAATCAACACGGGAAACAAATCTCCCCGGCCCTGTTAACATAACACAAACAACACGATCATATCCAAACTTTTAGAGTCAAGTCAAAAAAATCTAAAAAAAATTAATAGTCTAATAAATTTATATTTAAAGCCTTGCAAGACTAAAAAGCATGATTCATAGCTACTTAACTCCACAGCATGAAATTCTATTTGTTCTATCTGAGCTGGTCCATTATGTGGAGTCTCCTGTCACTTCTCTCTCTTACTCACATAAAGAGTGAGCGTTTTCTTCATGCAGAACAATTTTAATGTCTTTACTGTGTCTGTCTCCTACCGAGAGACATAATAACCCAACTCATAACCACTTCAGTTTTCATTAGCCTCATCAAAGCACTGAGTGCACCTAATGACACCAGTGAACTTTCCTTCAATCAATAAAGCTTTGATGGAACCACTTAATCTCCAATAAAAGCAGCCCCACCCACTGAAGTGTTGAGCAGACCAGACCAAAAACCCTCAGTCTGAGAAATTCAGACATCACTGTATCACTATATTTTACTTAACTTCCAGCAACATATGTACCATCATATGTTGTAAAAAAACAAAAAAAACCAAGAATGTTTTGAAATGGGATCAAATTTAGCCTGTAAAATAAAAAAAATAAAAAACTGTAGCCCGTATCATTTCTGGGGTGGATGAACGGTTACCGAGTCAGGGCTCGCAAAATCGCTAGCCCAACGTCCCGGAGCTAGCGATATCTCCGGTCGGGCGACCAAAATCTATCTCAACCCCGCCCGTCGGGGTATATGATAACCCGACGGGCGGGGGCTGAGATAGATTTTGCGAGCCCTGCGAGTGATGCCTGTATGTTATGTAACATTTTGTTGACAATGAACCAATTATGAATAGGATGGACTGAACCACCCTTCACCAGGAGAGCAGGTAGAAGGCATCTGTTGACATCTTGTTTTAAAGATACTCAGAAAATATTCATTTACAAAGCATTAAAATGTATCAACATTACCTTGTCTGCATCCACTTTGCCTCTTATGAACTCCATTTTCCAGAACTGCAGTGCCTGCTCCAAAGACAGGCCGATACCTTTGAGGAAGAGACCGTATTGCATCCGACCTCCGTGGCGGAGATGATGGTTTTCTCTAAGAGACTGGTGGAGCTGCCTCATACACAATGGGAATGACTTCCCTGAAAGCTGTAAGCAGGTAATTGTTAATGACAAACCTGAAGAAATGCCTTATATAATTTATATTTTCCTATAAGTACATATTTTGTATCTATGGAGTACAAAGGATATTAATTAAGTGAAATTAAACACCACATATTTTTGTATTCACTGCCCCAGACCAGCAATAAGGCCCTTCTATGCAAAAAGGCACCTTGAAGAATTTGCCATGCGAAGAAATTTCAAGAACAGATGTTTAAAGCAACTTACTGAATCAATCTGATCCAAGGAGATTTTCCCAACATTCTTCTGGATGCTGTAATCCTGTCCCACATAGGCATGACTAAAAGAAGAAAAACAATACATTATACACGTGTGTAGTTGTCAACGATCTGCTGATTCAATGACAGCAGAGCCTCAAACCTGTGCACCAGGAGCTTCATATCATAGCTTTCCTGGCTGAACAGCACCTGTAGATGCTATAGTACTTTTGGCCAGTCTATTCAGTGTTTACGGTTTGCCAGGAACTTAAAGTAGAAAACTCAAATGATCTTTTTTAGATACATTCAGCAGATTTAAAAGTATTATACAAACACCCATAACAGCTTAAGATGACGTCTTCAATTGTCTTGCTTTGTCCAACCAAGACTACAAATAATAAAAAGCCAAAATCAAAATATTTTCTATGAACTCAAAGATCTATACCATTTATTCCCTTACCCTGTTCTTAAAACTGCGACTGTCTCTCTACCTTGTAATTACCCATGTGAACTAACACGACTACCATCCAATATTTTCTCCCAGAAAAGCAGCAGGCATGGTAGATAAAACAGTGCACAAGTTGGATATTTCTAGTAACCTTATGCTGGAAGCATTATGCTGAACACGCACTAAGGGGCAAAAAGTTTCCACAACATCTGGACTTTATTTAAAGTGTCTGGGTTAACTCAGACCAACCAAAGACACTTTGGTGCAGAAGATCAATTGTGCTAGAAGTCTTTTTCATGGCCACACTGGCGAAACAGCAGCGATGTTATTCATCCTGCTTCTTACCTGAGGTGGTTAAGGAGAGGTTGGAGCCGTTCATCAGAATGCACTGCTGGTAGCGAGCGAGCCGTCAACTGCAGGAGAGATGGGCATCACATGAGTAATGGCAAACAGTCTAGGTCAAAGTGTTATAACGGCCCAAAGTTGCAGGTTAAGTGCACCTGATTCGTTTTAAACTATTTGCACTTTAAACTAGCGCACAGAATCTCGTAATTAAAGCTGTCTTTCTGGAGCGCCGTTATCCAAACAGATCAGAAACGTGTAAACAATTTAAACCAAAAGTTAAGTTCGCCACAGTATCTATCATTAAAGACCTTGATTATGTGTTGCTCAGTGTTTACTAATTTCCAACGAAAAAAAAGAAAAAAGGAAATTGCTGGCTGTGCGATCAATCCTGCGACACCTATGTGAATCCACGACATTCAAAACAAATTACAAAAATCCTGCTTTACTAAATGTATCCTTGCAGCCTCTTGTCAGCTTAGTGTATCAACGCCCTTAAGAGTGATAACGTTAATGCATCTCCAGGCAACCTTGGCTTAAAAAACAGTAAGATGGTTTTTCTGACTTCAGGTTGAGCAAATCATCTACGCAACATATTTTAACACCATCCTAAAACATGTGACAGCAACTGTCAGGCTATTCTTTACAACATCCTCCGACTTGAAGCTTTCGTATGCTGTCTCAGTCTAAAAACAGGCAGCTGTAGGCCTGAATTATGTTTTTTTTATTTAAAAAAGAAAAAAGAAAAACAAGAAACACCCCTAAAGATCCATGTTCATTCCTCTGCAAAAAAAGCTTGAGTCTAAATCCTGACTCTTGACTTTTAGTCAGTTCCAGGTCTGCCTTGAACCATGCACCAAAGACATTTTAAGATGCAGCATTCTGTTTGTTAAACTGAACAACAAACCAATAAATGGAGTCACATGGAGAGGCAGCTTTCCGTTTCATACCTTTTTAATGACACGTTCTCTGTGATGTCCCCTTGCTGTCCCCAGCAAAGGAGAATAACCATTACAGTAACACACTGGCTCACTTACAAGAATACTAGTTTTGTTGAATTATTCCATTCCAGCAGTTAGTGGTCTGGATAATTACCTGAAAATTGGAGAATTGCAGAACCGAACAACTTTTTCATTTGAGCTTTATTTTTCTCTTCTAATTTCTAAGCTGGTCCTGCCTGAACAACTGTTGTATGTCAACAATAGTGCAAATGCAGTGACGTCGATCGTGGCTCAAGAGTTGGGAGTTTGCCTTGTAATCGGAAGGTTGCCGGTTCGAGTCTCGGTCATTGTGTCCTTGGGCGAGACACTTCACCCGTTGCCTACTGGTGGTGGTCAGTAGGCCCGGTGACGCCAGTGTCCGGCAGCCTCGCCTCTGTCAGTGCGCCCCAGGGTGGCTGTGGCTACAATAGCTTGCCATCACCAGTGTGTGAATGTGTGTGTGAATGGGTGGATGACTGGATATGTAAAGCGCTTTGGGGTCCTTAGGGACTAGAAAAGCGCTATATAAATACAGGCCATTTACCATTTACGTCCTGTACTATACCATCCACGCAAACGGGTTTACCGACACTGGTTATACTACAACCTGAGAGGTTTTCAGAATCACAGGGAAAACTATGATTCTACTACACCTAAATGCTACACTTCTTTCTTTTTGAGAAATAAAAAGCACCAAATTGCTCTGCATTTATTCTCAGGTACATCTAAAACTACTCTCAGAAATCACAATCCAATCATTCTGGTTATCAAACAATTCATTTAGACAGAAGGGAGTTTTAGATAAGTAGTTCAAATTGCCAGAGAGCATTTTAGCTCAGTGGCTCAAAGAAGCCCACTCTTTGTCATGAGGACACGGTATTAACTGAGAAGACAGTGAAAGTGGCTACTCTGTTACAGTGACAGACAACGTAACACAACCACATCACAAAGGCTGAAGTGTGCATTGAAATGATTTTCTCTTAGAACTGCCGCTCCTTTGTTTAAGCTACCGTTTAACTTAAAATCCGTCGCTAAAATCAGCGTTCTAGTTTAAAACACTACACGGAAGACTGATGTACAATTACAGAGGGGAAAACAATATGAAAGGTATGCACGGTAATGGCTGACACATATTTTGCAGGCACTGATAACATACTGTATGTGAAAAAAGCAAATGAAATAATCATGAAAGGTCTTTGAAGACAAATAAAAATAAAAAGTGATTAGTGTTTTTTTTTTTTTTTAAACAGGTGCACTTTTGATAAACTCAAAGGTCGTCTTTGGCTGTGTTACAACATGTGGCCGTACAAAGGAGTAATTTTGTCATGTAGAGTAAATGTATGTCTATCGTCTACTGGTTAATTAGGATGTGAGAACCTGGGTATTGATGTTTTGATGTCCAAATAAAGTGAACTCTGACCACCCGATGTGGATCTATACCAGGAAAAGAGCCAATTTTCAGCAAAGGGTGCCAAACTATAAAACACTGACCCCTCATATCGATCCAATATTTACTCCACCTTACTGTACCAATTAATGAGCAGAGTGTGGTCTACTTCAGACAACTTTGAGTTTCTTCCTACATTTTCAGCTTCTTGTGCCAAAAATAAAGCGACGTCTTCTCTATAATTCTTTTAAACAGTGGCTTCTCTAATCTTGAAATATGTGTAATTCCTGTATCCACCGCTCTTACCACTCTATAACACAAAATGTAATTCACAAATACTGGTAATTGTAATGAAATAAAATATTGTTTTCTGTGTCTCAGTACAGCAAGTCATCTATTTCAAGATTTCTTGCCTAATTAACGTTGATTAATGTCAATTCATAAACCACAAACTGACACTGCCTTTAGTTGCTGCTCCTTGTGCTCATTTCGCCATCTGGACTACTCGCCACCATGGAGCTGAGCTTGGGTTGTCTTCTCACATATATTATATATTTATTTAAAAAAAGAGAAAAAAAAAAGGGGAAAAAGGCCTCTGGTTCCCAAAACATTGCATTTCAAGTCCCTCAGGACATTCTAAGCAATGCAAAAGCTTGGTGATACGGCCCCATCATAAACCCCCTTCAGCAGCCTTTAAAAAAACATCATGCCTGCAGGGACAATAAGCACTTTCCTACTAGATGTCCCAAATCTTTCCTCCAGATATTTTCTGCCACATGTGCATACTTATTCCCCTCATTTGAACCCTGTGTTTCTACCATTTCCCTCGGGGCACTGAAAGCAACAATGGCAATTTAATAATTCTCCTTATGGAATCGGGGATTCTGCATGCACAAATGGCATGAAAATGGCCACTAGTGTAAAATAATATAAAGTGAAGGTGTGATGGAGTGAGTCACAAATAGGGCTGGGTATCGTCACTGATTTCTAGAATCGATTCGATCCACGACTCGATTCAATTCTATTTAAATCTGGCAAATTTTGCCTCAGACAGTCAGAAATATTATAATTCAGATCAGTACATTTACATATTTTTGTATCTATAAAAAGGAAGCTGACACTCGCAAGACTTTATCAAAGGTGTAAGCATCACAGCAGATTTTATAAAAATATTCTGCAGTACATCAAAAATGAAAGAAAACCATTAATCAACATATTAACATTACCTCTGAAGTTACAGCGGTTTTATTAGAGACACGGCTAAGCGTTTTGCATTTTGCATAATTTTAAAGAGTTTAAATTTGTTCAGAAGCCTATTGAACGGCAGAAATTAGGTTTTCTTTTCGGAAGTAAGTAAAAGGGAAAAAAACAAAACAGCGGCCGACAGCGCTGTAAATGGTAGACTTGTGCGTAACAAGCAAGCGAATAATGCAGAAAACAGATTTTTAGACGGGAAACTGTTCTTGAAGTACAGAGAGAAAGCGAGAGAGAGAGAGAGAGAGAGAGAGCTGTGCATGACGTGTGATTTTATCGTGGTGGAAGCAAAACAGCAAAAGTCAGAGGGAATTCATGACGATGTTTTTGTGAAGCTTAGTTTGGATCTTCTTTTGCTGCTGGTTTGGTCAATATTGTTTGGAGAGAGATAAAACTAACAGCTTTAGAATCGCCGCAAAAAGGGTGTAAACACAAAGCGCAGACACGCCGAAACATCAGAATCAGCGAGCTGTCGGCTTTCAGCCCCGACCGTGTCCGTGCCGTCGGGTGAGAAATGCGACATCTCACTGATTCTGATCCGTTGGAGGCTCCGAGCTTTGTGTTTACATCTTTGTGCAGAATCCGTGTACCTGCTCTCATTTACTGTTTTAGCTGTTTGGTGGTTCTTGAAATTTTGTGAGGTTTAACCTGAGATTCTGGCGTTTCGGTCAAAATAAATTAATATTTTAAAAAATCGATTCAGGATTTTAATGAATCGATATCACGTTATCCAAGCCAGAATCGATTTTAATCGATAAATCGATGATCAAAACCCACCCCTAGTCACAAAGGTGATGATTAAAGATAGTATTGTACTGGAGGCAATAAAATGGGCCTACATGTGTACTGTAGTCTGAACAATACTGGAGTTCAAAGCATATTCAGATTTGGAGGTTTTAAAAAGCTCAGATTTAAGTTTGAACTCTTATGTTTAGGCTTAAAAAGCAACAAAATGCTGAGAATTCTCAATTGTGCTCCTCCATTATTGTGTTAACAACACAAAAAAATAAAATTTCACTTACTGCAAGAGCTTTAGACAGCCTTGTGCGGAAATCATTGAGAACAATGGTGACAATATCCTGATGGGGAATGTATGCATAGCCTTGTTTGAGGTACACTTTCCTCAGTCGCACAAGATCCAGGGCATCTTGAAAAGGCACCTTTAAAACATAATGACAGTTGGAGGAAGAAAAAAAAAACAATTAAATCATTAATGTGTTCACAGTATAAAGGCCAGCCGTGTGTCCTTAGTAATTTGGCTGCTTAAATTGTGATCCAAGGATACAATTTAAGCTCAGCAAACCAAATGGGATGATTTACATTCTCCCAGTGAAAATGATTGTCAGTAGCAAGGAAATTTAAATTAAACTCTAGCTTTTAAATTCTGTTAATAGAAAAACTGCATTTAATCCATTTGCATGTTAAATCATTATGAGTAGAGACCTGACTGACAGAACATAATCACAGCCTTTAAAAGATTTGCCTACTATGCACATCGGAATATACAACATAATGTCAATGCATTTCTTTAGTAAGAGTAAGATAAACACATGTGGCGTTGTAATTCTACATTTGGAAAAGCTGGATTTTTTCCATAATGTTGGTTTAAACTGCCCCGGGGAGAAATATTTGCTCATTTATTTCATATCGGTGATGATCTGTCTCTATCTGATGAGATACTGGCTCCAGGGGATGAGGGGTTTATTAAAAAAAAAAAAAAAAAGTAGCGCTAAGCAGACAAATCAGAGTTTTACTCCAGTGTATAAAAGTACTCTCACACATGTAAGCATTACACAATAGATATGATGCAAATGAGAAAGCTTGAGGGGTAATTTGTCCAAGTCTAATACTGGACAAAAAGAAGACGTTACTAGAATTCAAAACACAGGATCCAAGATGTTCTGCAAAGTCTGACCAACCTACCTTACACCATATATTATCCTGCACTGTGCTATTACCTTTAATGATCGCTACTTCAAAAACTCTCCTGAATGACTCTTAACTATGCAGAAAGAGAACTCGAGTCATCATGACACATCAACCTAACAGGGCCACTGTCTAGATGTCTTGGAAGTTACATTCCCTCTGTGGTGTGTTCGTGAATATAAACTATAACCTACACTATATATATGTCTCACCTTGTAGAACTCGTGTTCCATCACCTTGATTCCACTGACGCCAAAGCTGGAGTTTATAAGTTGATCCTTCAGCGCAGTCTTCTCCTCGCTGCTAATCTGAAAAGTTGTGAGATTTCATTGAGGAGTTGCATAAGCTGAACTGTTAATATGATGTTAATAAGCTTGTGGAAAACAAACATTGTTTAAAAAAACAAAACAAAAACCTAAAGTTGGCTTTGCATTCTTGCTTACACCCCGCCACCACCATGTTATCCAAACCTACTGTAGTTCTTTCCTTTTGTGAGCCTAAAAGCAAAACAGAGACTAAGTACACTATATAATATATAGTGTAAACTATATATATTATATTTATGTTTTGGGATTTATTATTTAAAAAAATAATACACACATATTTGAAATATAATTTTTTTCACAATTAAATCTTTTACTGAATAGGGCCAACTTTTTAAAGATGGAAGATGTTATGATGATTGAACAGCTCCACCTAGTGAAAATACAACTGAACACCACTATGCTGTGTATAGAAACAACTGGCATGGATTTAGGCCCGTGTCCTCAACATACTCTGAGCCTGACATAGAAACAAAATCCAAGATATAGTTTCTAAAACACATTATGGTAAAGAGGCACTTAAATGTAAGTTAATCAAATATAAGTAAGTAAATTTTCAAGGTGATATAAAAAAAAAAAAGACTAATTGTGTGTTTCTGAATAAGTCACTATTACAAGAAGACAGAAATTCCCAGTTGTAAAAGTTCCCAGTTGGAATTTTTTTGTGGTAAGCCTCCTCAACTTAAATTTCCAGAAAAAAAATATTTTTGAAATATGTCAAGTGTTTTCTTTAGGAAAGCTTACTGTGTCATAATGGAGATTATTCTTGTGAAGAAATGCCAGTTGTTGTTTTGGGACCAACTCAGTAAAATGGAAGCGGAAAAGATCAACTTCCTGTTGTATAAACCAGCGCCTCAGATCTTCCCTTTGAGAGACAAATGGAAATAAACATTTATCTTTTGCAGCTGAACAACTTATATTCTGACCACATTTTCCAGTATTCCTAAATGGAGACTAAAGACTTACGTTTGGCAGTAGGCCAGTCTGAGAATGAAGTGGGAGATATGGTCTTTTCTTCGTTTTTCATATTCAATTGGTCCACTTTGAGATTTCTTGTCATCCTTAAGAGTTAGAAAACAATTAGTTAATTTGAAAGACAAATAGATGTCAACCATTTAATCATCATTCACCACTTCTTGTCATGTTGTACAGTTTTTGTTTTTTACATATATGAAAAAATTATCATGTACTAAAAGTCATGTTTATGGTAGCTGTACACTAACTTCCATTATCTCAGGCTCTTGTAATTCAGCATAGGGTCTTAAAATGTTAGTAAATGAGTCACGTTTTCAGCAACACCCAGCAGTGTCTCTTCTTTACTAATACAAATACATTTTATTGCTAAATCATGCTATTTCATCACTATTGCAAAGAGAATTTGATGGATCCTGCGCAAGCTTAACTCCTCAAAGTCAATACTGTGTCAATACACATCGAGCTAAACACTGGTCTCACTCTAAAAGCTAGGGCTGAACGATATATCACATTTGCAATAATATCGCGACATGATCAAGTGCAATTTTCTAACCGCAAAGGCTGCGATTATACTCTGGACATGTCCAAATTCATGGGCTGCATCCTCCTGAGGCTGCATTTGTAGACCGATTACATCACAGCGACGCGCCGAAGGCTGTCCAAATTCGTAGACTCCTCCGAATGTAGCCGACAAATGCGTCCTCCTTTTCCCCGAATTTGAAGGATGGGTCGGGTGTGTCTTTCGTGGCCTACCATATTCCAGAATTCACAGCACGGCCCAGCCAAACTCCAGTTTCCAACAATGGCGGCCGCTACTAAGTTTTAAAATTACTCATACTAATCTTTCTGGGTCACAAAATAAACTTTTAACATATTTTCAGGCGAGAAAGTAGTTGTGTAAACATCAAATATCTGCTCGGTTTATCAAGATATCCCATATTTGCAAAAGTGCTTCGACGTTTTAGGAGGCGTCTGCTACCCACCAGCTCGACAGCTAGCCGGGAGCTCGAGGGTTACTGATGCGGCCGAGAACGGCACAACTCCCGGCACATCATTTTCAGATCACCGCGGACTTTCGCTGCTCGGGTTAAACGTAATATATAAGTCACTTAGACAACCTAAAAATTTTATTGTTGGGCTTTTTTCAGTGTTTTGTTTGTTCGTGATTAAATCGGTTTGGCTGAGATTAAAGTTATTAGATTAGATAAAATAAAACTTTATTAATCCCCCGGGTGGGTTCCTCCTTGGTTTTCACACAGCTGACTAAACGTCAAACAGAAAACTTATTAAACAGAAGTATGAGACAGTCGAGAATTTACACCAGTGTCTGGTTATATTTTAGATAGCAAGAAGCAGACGGCCGAGTTTATTAAGCTCCACCGAGACAGCGGTGACGCTAATCAGAAGGCTAGACCGTCCAATTTCATGGCCGTTTACTTCCGGCCTACCCGACCGTCTGAGGACCAGTGCGGCCTCTTCAGCTTTGCCTCTGCCACTTGAAGATGTCGTGAAGACAGAGTTGAATAGTTACCTGTTGACCCCTGTCATTGACGGAGAGGATGATCCCTTAGCCTGGTGGAAGGTGCACAACATTCACTTTCCACGACTGTGCAAGATGGCCCGCAAATATCTGTGTGTGCCAGCCACAAGTGCCCCCTCAGAGCGTCTGTTCAGCACTGGAGGGAATATAGTGACCTGCACTCGCTCATCCTTAAAGCCAGCAAAAGTAGATATGCTGGTCTTCCTAGCAAAAAACCTGTGAGCTAGGATGATTATGGCTAGCTGAGCCATACTCATTGTTTATACAATTGCTATTATGTTTGCACTTTATGTCAAATCAAATCAAATCACTTTTATTGTCACATCACATGTGCAGGTACATTGGTACAGCACATGTGAGTGAAATTCTTGTGTGCGAGCTTCACAAGCAACAGAGTTGTGCAAAATACAATAATGTAAACAAGCAAAATACAAGAATGGCTACATCTGAAACTAATAAATATATGTACAATATATAATAGTATATGCATTTCTGGATGTGTATACTAAATATTTTTCTACACGTGTGTGTGTGTGTGTGTGTGTGTGTGTGTACACATATTTTACAAATTAAATAGAGTAAACAATAAATAAAATATATAAAAATGTGTAATGTTACTGACTGCAGAGATCAGTAAGATGTGTGCATTTTTTATTTATTAGTTTTATTTATTTAATATTATTTTTTAATTGAATGACTGTCTAGTAGTTCACAGATGTCGAAAAACTGAGTGTGGTAAAGCCACCGATTTTTTTTTATGTATATTTCTGCAATCTGCACATTGCACTGACTTTCATTTTAATGTTTACACCAGGGTTCCTTGTCAGCACTTTATGCTCAGATGTTTGTAAGCTAAAAATAAACTATTGTGTATGTTCAAATATACTGTTGTGATTGAAGAAGTTAAATAAAAATGTCAGTCATCAATTCATGCATCACCTCATGTCATCATAACAGAGGTCTGTCTTCCAGGAAAGAACAGTTTAAAATTAATGTAATATAGTATTGGCCATACTATATGATGTATTGCTTGTCTTTGTTTAATAATACAGAAGACAAAGACCTTAAAAAATAATCGCATATCGCATCGCAATCGCAATATTGGGGCAAAAAATCGCAATTAGATTATTTTCCATAATCGTTCAGCCCTACTAAAAGCTATGCCAGTTTATTAGATATGTCTCACTCACAAGGGGGGCACAAGCACCATGAAGTGCAGTGCGATATTACAGGACCCTAAACAAATCCAACCCCTGTGTTTTCATTAAAACACATAGCGGGTAAAAGTTTAAAAAGAAATCTCTTTGTGATAAAGCTTTAGTTGAAGTTGTTGACAACACAATGCAATAACTGACTCATTAATACTGTTTAAAGGTGCACAATGGGAAACATACTCACAGCATCTGGTCTGTAAGGAAAGTTCAGAGCTTTAAGCTGACTCTCAAGTTTGCGTCTATACGGCTCTGTAAGCTTGACATGGCTCACACCCAAGTTCTCCACAGTCTTCAACACTACAGTGGCATTAAAACAAACATTACAAACCACATGTCCTAAATAAAATGTATTACACAAGAGCAGAGAAAACAATGCTTACAGTAATTTTCATCATTTGATTTCACAAGTAGTATGAGACAAATCTTACACTTCAGTCGTTCCACAGCAAATGTTTCAAATTCAGAGAGAGAGATGTTTTCAAGAGGAGGCTGTCCATAAAACTGCAGGTGCTGCCCATAGAGCTCCGACTGAGGGATAGTGCTAATCTTCTTTTTTCTGCCTCCAAACTGCATAGTGCCTGATGGTAAAAGAAATCAAGCATGTTTTAATGTACCACTTGCTAACAAGCTGGGTCCCAAACCTGCCATATCTGATGTAGTGAGCCATTGACCAAAGCGACATTCAATACAAATTCATGGAAATTAAATAAGCTGTTCTTATTTCAAACGCATAACGCTTGATTTTGCCATTTTCTCCTTACTAGGAGTTGAATAAATAAAACACACTATTGTGGAGAAGACCCGAGCCACCATTAAAACGCTTATAACTAACAAACATTAAGAAATTCATTGAGCTTCTTTGATTTCAAACGGTAAAGGATGCTGCCATACAAAATCAGAACAAACGAATTTCTGCACAGCATCTGCTATTAACCTTTAACCAGTCAGTGCATAAGTGGCACCCGGTATCACTTAAAGCAAAACTTGGCAAACGGAGCTTCTCCTTGACTAATCGTCTCTTCAATCCATAGCTGAGAGACTGTGATGAAGAGTCGAAATGTTCCTGACATCTAAAAATCAGCCTCTGCACACAAACTGAACTGACAGTGTGAAGCTGTGTATGTTTTGTTATGTTACACTGGCTCAGCAGTCAGTAACTGTCGTTCTCATAAACTCAATTTCTACATTTAAGGCTAAATGTAGCCGCTAACAGAGACTATTTAGTTTAAGTTAGCAATAGAGCCCATAGCAAGACGTTAAGGGTAGTGAAAAACAATCCAACTTTGACGTTTGCTAGGTATCAGATTTGAGTTTAAACTGCATTGAAAAGACCGAGCTCAAAAACAGCCCGAGAAACTTATTTCACGGTTGAGGAGCAACAAGAAGCATATAATACTGTCGTTACATTACCGATTAGATGAAGCTTTTAGACTCCAAATAACGCAGTCCCGCCAAACAAAAGGGGCTGTTCAACAAACGCGGGTAAAAATATGACGTTGCATCCGACACCGGAAGAGAACGAAAGTTGTGAAGTGGTGTGTACTCGTTTTACTTTTTAGGACAGCCCGCCCCGTCTCTCAAAGTAACGATGACCTCCATGAAAAAAACAGGCAAACAGTTTCTTTTAAAATACTATTACCCAAACTTGGCTTGAGCCAAGACAAGCCACTGCTATTTCACACTATGTTTCTATTTCTGTTTTTTGGCGTTTGAACCAAATCCGACACAAACTCACGAGCGCACGTGTATTACATAACAAATGCCCCACTAAAACGCGGGTTCACCTTATCTTCAAATCAAGAAAATCATTGTTTTTCAAACGATTAATAACAGCTTTGAAATTAAACTTTAAAATTTAAAGATATTAAAAAAATCATACAGAAACCCCTTTCCCAAATGCCCATTTGATAAGGTTGGTTGAACTGATTTTCTTCTGAAATATCACTACTCCACAGACAGTTTACCTATCAGATCAGCAAATTTCCACAAATAAGGATTACTGGCATTGTCCTTAGCATATAAACTTCTCTTCACACAGACACTGCATATGGATATACGGGTGTGTATGTAGGAATGAATGAAACACCGCATGTTTGACACAAGAATGTTAGATTTAAAATAAACAGAATATATTCTGTAAAGCACTTTCAGGAAAGGTTTAAATTCCATGTCATTTATTCCTATGATTTTTGTGGTCGAAATAGATCAGACATTTCCCATTTATTTTTCCACTGTATGTAATCCAAAGTATTCTGTTTTGACGTACAAAAGTTTTGTATTTAGAGAAATTGGTAAATGGTCATGTTATATTATAGAGACATTTTAGTTTATTTTGTGGCTAACTCAATAAACAAAACAAAACAAAAATTCTAACCCAAATTCTGCTCATTTTTGGTAAGTTTCATATGCATACAGTAAAATGAACCTATACAAAAACAAACGTCGGTACGTTTTTAACTAACATCAACCATTGCTACAATTTTCTCAGCAGACGGTTAGGTGTTTTCTGCCTTTTTAAAAAAATGAAGCTGCAGTTATTTAAAGTTATTTAACAAACTATTTGATAGTTTCACATTAATGACACATATTCAGAAAGGGAGAAACTGTAGTGGAAAGTACATTTACTCCCTTTTAACACATTTCCGTGTTTCTGCTTTATAACATGCATTTTACTTCACATACCTGAAAGTAAAATTCACTTTTTAATCCGGTTGTGAGTAATTTTCACACGCTTTTTTCTTGGTTGTTGTGATCCGTCCACATAAAACACGCGTAGAAGACATATATAATGGTTGTGAATAAAAAAAATATCAACAATAATTCAGCGTTTAAACAGACGTGACTTTTAGGGCTAACATATGAGAACTACAAGTGTTCCCAAGACTCCCGAGGACAGAGGCGCGTCCACGCCGACTCTCTTGCTTTGTGCATTCTTTGGCTCTGCTGCTTAGCAACAAACACTAGCGAGCTAGCCAACAGCCTGCCTGGCTAGCTCTCACGCGCAACGTAGCTCACTGAAATAGGCAGCAATGCATATCCATTCTATAAATGTCATGAGAGTGACCTCAGGTGTTGACAGTCAATAAACGGTATCTTTCGTTTAGGAGAGAACGTTTTTGCATTACACAGGGAAGAAGTCGTTAGCGAACGGAGCAGAAGGTTGTCTTTCTTCTGTGAAAAGTGGCTAATCTTAGCTAGGCACCCTTAGCAGCGGAGTCTCTTGCGTCTCTTGCCACGGAGAAGAGCGGCGGGAGGCTGTAGATATGTGGATGTGGGTTAGCTGACTGCATAGCTCGCCTAATGTCATTGGATGAGTTGTAGCGTCGTTTTACAGGTAAGAAACTGCACGCTTCTTTGGCATGCTTTCCCATCATTTCTTCACCGTTTATTTCACCCAGCTTTAACGCACTACCTCGGGAGCTGCTCTGTACTTCAAGGGGAGCCTCCTTTCAGCAATTCAACAGGTCTTATCTTGACCAAGGCAAGGGATTTGAGTGAAGAAGAGGAGTGGGAAGTTGACTTCAAACTTAATTCCCATCAGAGACTATGAACGCATTACATATAGCAAAAGTCTTCGACAGAGTTGAATAGCTTAGTTGCGTGTCATGGCGTTTTGATCTGTGTTATTCAGTCTTTGCTTCAAAAAATTGTGGTGCCCCGCCTTGAGGCCTGGACAAGTAACGGTGAGTCTATGAAGATGACTCACTGTCTAGCAAAGGGGGGTGTATTATCTGCTTCATACTGAGCAGAATTCAGTACTATGTGCATAGCAATGTAAAACATACCCTGCTACCATGTTATGTAAAAAAATGCAGTAGGCCTGTATATTTCAGATTCTGTGTTATCACATTTGTATTGTATGAATATGGTAATGATGACCTGAAAGCCCAGAATTTACTCAGGACAGTTGTTTGTGCAGGTATGGAGAATATTGTGTTTAAATGTGTAGCTGATACCTGTCTTGAAGTGTTAAACTGCACCTTCCAGTCACTTCTTTAGAGCTTGAAAAAAGAAGGCAGCTGGACTTCTTTCAAGAGGCGTTTTCCCTTAAAAAAACAAATGATGGAAAGTCACAAGTATTTACCCTGGGGGTACCCTTTTGGAAGTGATCCTTATTGATAATGTGAGTCACCAAATGAGCTAAGATGTAAAAACAAAAAACAAAACAAAAAAAACCCAACTTGGGTCACTCACATTACCATCAGTGGGGGTTCAGAATGAAACCTCTGTGAGGTCTTGCCCTAACATGACCTATTGAGATCACCTGAGGAGAGTTGTAATTCATTTCAGAAATGTGGGGTATAAGACATGACCACAGTGCAAAAAGATTGCCCCACATTGTTGTTGATACTAAGAGCACAATTATTCAGATCTCATTTTCAAACACTGTTAAAGCGAATCATCATCATTTATCTAAATCTGAATCACGTTGCTCTGAACTTATAGTAGTTATAAATAAACAATACATAACCAGCTTCTTAACCTCCCAGTTTGACAGTTTCTGTGATGATAAAACATATTTAAAGTACAAATCGCGAACCGACTACACTTGAATAGGAGAGGACTAGCTGCTTGAAAGGAAGAGGAGGTCTTTGCTCAACTAAAGAGAAATGCAAAGTCAAGACTTTACAGTTTACAGAGTTTACATTAAAAGACGAGCATACTATTCTATTTTCAGCTGTGTTTTGCCTTCATGTTATACCAACTGATGTGTCATTCAGCTCAATTACAGATACATATTGTGACTCAAATTCAAGCAGGCTGTTGAACACTACAGTCACGCAGTAGGCTGTCAGTGTCCACTGAGAACAGCTTTCCCACAATATGTTGTTTAGCATAGCACTCAGCCACTCCAAGTATATAGCTGTGGGGACACGGTTGCTATGCGGAGTCTGCAGTTTTCTGCACTAATGGAACAATAAACATAGTGAACCACCTCTCCAGTCAAGCTGAAAATTTGTTTTACAACAGTTAGTAAAATGTGCACCCATAACAGTTTAAAAGCTAATTACAGACATTGTGTATGTGACACCATGTATTAGAGTGCAATGAAGTGCTTGTGTTGCTGGCGAATATGATAATTATACTATTAAGCCTATAAAAGTTGAGTTGTGACTGTTGGCTATAAAAATGTATTGTAAAACATTTTTTAGGCTTTGACAACTACATTTGTAACAGTATATTGACATATCAAACTGAAAATAAGTTTGATTAGTATTAAAAAGAAGTAGCAGTCAGTTGCGCCTCTGCTAATTTGCTTGATTGTCAGCCGCACTTTAACAGCATTTATAAGTAACTTATAAACTGAGTAACAAAGTTGGTTTTCATCATATTTGTTCAACTGACAATGTCTCTGAAGTGAGTGATTCATATATAAACCACATTTGAGTTGCACTTGTCCAGTGTTTGTGTGGCTTTTTTTTTGTGGGTTTTTGTTTTTTTTTTTGTAGTATCTAATATTTTATTTTATACTTTCAGCCGGTACATGTGCTCCCATCACAGCTCTGAAACAATACAGGCACAGTGGAACTGAGAAAATCAGCCAGACGTCATCACCATGTTGGAGGAGGACATGGAAGTGGCCATCAAAGTGGTCGTGGTCGGCAACGGAGCTGTCGGCAAGTCCAGTATGATCCAACGTTACTGCAAGGGCATTTTCACTAAAGACTACAAAAAGACAATTGGAGTGGACTTCCTGGAAAGGCAGATACTGTAAGATGTTCATTTGAAAGATGTTCCACATTATTTATCAGTTATAGTCTATAATCAAAGTCACAGAGGGTCTGTTAACTAACTACAACTTCAGCTGTATAAAATTGTTTTACAATATTAAATACATATTGGAATGTGGAATCCTGTTGGTACCCACATTTTAGGTTTAATCAGAAATTACTCTTTTTTAAAAAACTGAATTTTACTAAATTTGACACATTTTACTTAAAAAGGCCACTTTGTTATATTATATTTAGCTTTTATTTAATTAACATTAATTATTATTATTTAATATTTTATTAACCACAGCACAGTGGTGCAGTAGTATTGTGGCCTCTCAGCAAGATGGTCCTGGGTTTGAATCCACAGGCTGGCTCGGGCTTTTCTGTGACTGCGTTGGTTCTCTCTGGGTACTCTGGTTTCCTCTGACAGTCCAAAGACATCCATGTTGGTTAATTAACCAGATTTTTTTTGTTTTATTTTGTTATTTTACTTCAATTCTTCTATTGAATGCCTATCTAGTTTTTACTTATTTTACTTTACTTAGTAACTGTGTACTGTATGTATGTACGCATGTATGTCATTACACTCCTGGAGGAACAAGAGCCCTCTTGAGTTAAATGAAATAATTTTCCACCCTAGAAGAAAACATGATAAAATATTTTTTTTCCATGTTATAAATAATAATTAAAAGAGAAAGTTATTTGACGAGAATTTAAAAAATATATTTAAATATTATTACTTTTGTTTATTGAAGGAAATGTTTTATTCCAAATGTCTTAAAATTGTAGTTTTTGTGATTGTCTATTAACATAGAAAAACAAGTAGAGTGTGCTGAGTAGGATATAATAGGATATTATAGATGGATGAATATGTAACTAGTCAATTTTTTTTCTCATCGTTTTAGTGTAAATGATGAAGATGTCCGATTAATGCTTTGGGACACTGCTGGGCAGGAGGAGTTTGATGCCATCACTAAGGCCTATTACCGCGGTAAGATTGCACCTCTGCAACAAATAACGTTTGCTTATCCCATATTTCTAGGCTATTTCTAGGCTTCCAACCAGTATAAGTGTAAGCACTAGTATATATATACATATATATTTCCTAGAGGGCTTATTCTTAAATCCAATCTGTGTTTTTGCTCTTGGACAATGAATTATGCAACATGTTCAACATGCTTTTTTTTTTTTTTACAAGATGTAACAGCTTGAGAACGTGAACTGTTTGTGTATGTGATCTTACTTTGCAGGTGCGCAGGCATGTGTGCTTGTCTTCTCCACCACAGACCGGGACTCATTTCAGGCTATTGACAGCTGGAAGGAGAAGGTGGAAGCAGAAGTTGGAGATATTCCCACAGTTCTTGTGCAAAACAAAATTGACCTCCTGGAAGAGACTGTTATAAAAAAGTAAGGATTCGGTGGTACAGAAAAGCAATTAACTGTTAAAGAAAAGAGTGCTGACTGTTTATTGAAAATAAGCCTGTTAATTTAGAAGAAAATTAAGAAGTGCTGTATTTCCTTCACTTGTACTGCAGTGAGGAGGCAGAAGCATTGGCTAAGAGGCTTAAGCTAAGATTTTATCGCGCTTCAGTGAAAGAGGACCTAAATGTGAATGAGGGTAGGTTACTGAAAATCTGAACAACTGATCAGATGCAAGTAAAATGGCTTGTTTCTTAATGTTACTGTCATAACATTTCTGCTTGTTGTCTTCATTTAGTTTTTAAGTATTTAGCTGAGAAGTATCTACAGCGACTCAAACAGCAAACAGCAGAGGAGACAGAGGTGGTCCACACAACAAGCAATAAAATAGGTAAGAAATCTTTTTTCGTATCACAATTTAAGCTCTGGTGTTTTGTTTTGTTTTTGTTTCTTTTAAATAGCCTTTACTCATTCTTTCTGGGTTTTTTTCCAAAGGTGTTTTTAATACAACAAGTAGTAATGTCTGCAACCAGAGCTCCAGCAACGGCAGAGAAGTCATCACTTTGCGTCCTAACAAGCAAAGAACCAAGAAGACTAAAAATCCCTTTGGAAGCTGCAGCCTCCTCTAGAGAAAATCATTTCATTTTACTGACCGACAGTTATTTCTGACATTAGATTGCTCGTTATTGTAAGCTGTTGAGGTAGCGACAGTTAGTGACCAAAGCTCACATAGACTGGGAAACACTACACTACACTATATTACTTTATTAACCTAATGTTCATCTTCCTCGCCCCATGTTGATAGGTGTATTGCGGTCTCGAATATTCATCAGCGATCTGGGCACAAAACCTAACCTTTGTACATACTTGGATCCTCCTAATGGTTGCCTTAAGAAACAACTGCAGCTACAGTATGTTGTGTTATTAATTTAATGATGCCCAAAACAACTGAAGTTCTAGCTGTTGGTGCAGGTGGATTTTCCCCCTTATGGCCGAGGCTTTTGCTCTTTCTTTTTTTTTCACTCTTTTTTTTTTTGTTTGTTTGTTTTAATGAAACTTGACATACCGACTCTCATCAAAGTATGTAACAGCAAAAGTTGCACTCCATCGAGACTTTTCCTTCTGTACGTGGTTATTCTGTTTAACATTTCAGCTGTGCAATACATTTGCATGTATTATAAAAGATAAGCAGATTATTTTATTCCATATTTTTCTAACTGTTAAACAGATAATGGTTCAAACTATATTCTTCGTCCTGATTGAACGCTGAGTTAAATCTCTGCGTGAAGTATTTTTGTACGAAGCACAATAGCTTTGACTGATCTTATGTGCCAAATTTTCTCTTTCTGAGCTGTGGTTAAACATGTGCTCTCATAGATATAGGTATGTAACCAAATATCAATAACCAATGACACAAAAATAGTCCTTTTTCTGTCTGCTTACACTTGTTAAACAAATTATTTTAGACATAAAACACCATTTACACTAAAAAAAATCTGTTATTTCAATCATAGTACCTCAAGTTACAACCAATTGTCAGTTACAATACAATACTATGCTTTTGATTGCAGTTGTTTACATTGTTTTGTTTATTATTTCTATAGCTTTGACATATATATTCAGAGTACATTAAACACAATACAGAATTCTCCTATTAGTTTTTTGACCTGGATTGTGAAGAACTTTCTCCAGACTATAAAAAAGGAGCTGTATTGGGGCCAGAAAGTGAAAAGAAAAATGAAAGCTCACTGCTCAGTAGGTACTGTACCTGTGGTGTGGAGTTTAGGGCGGGATGTAAACGAATGCTCTCAGAAGGTGTTACAAAAAGTTGGCAATCAAGAGGGGATGTTTTGCTATTGAAGCGCTTACGTGTGCCTGATTATGCAAGAAAATTACATTTCTTTCTAACTAAATGAGAGTACTCCCAGAAACAATCTCCCAGTCCTAATCCTTAGTTTTCAATACAACTATCTGTGAAATGTATAATGTATTCACCTTTCCTTCTGTTTTTCAGAACTCATTATTGGGTTACACAGGTTTACCAAGCACAACAAAATATTTAGTAATATAGAAAAGTCTTAGATTAAATCTTCTGTCTTGAATGAACATTTCCTTAGTAGTTTCAGTTGTAGCTATCTAATGGAATTATAATACATAGGTCATCTGGGAATACATGTGCATGCATGCTTTACTCTTAAAAGAAAAAAAGATTTCAGATCTGTGTTCAGAATTTTTTTCTATTGTGAAAATACCAAAAGGTGCTTAAAATGTGTTCTACAGTTACACCGTTGGTACTAAGATTGTGTCACATTTCAGTTTCCCATTAGGGGTTTTTTTTTTTTTTTTTGTAAACTGCTGTTTTGAAGACAAGCAAAGTGGCATAACTGTAATGCATGCAGGCCTTTTCCCCTCCCATATCAGTGAATGTTTAATCATTACAATGCCTTGTCAATGTTTACATTCTTCAGAGTACACATTTTAATCCACCCTTTTGCTGTTTTGTTTTTTTTAATTGCCTTCACAGTAGATCTGTAAGTAATGTTTTTCTCAAGCTTGTGCTAGTTTGTGTTTACTTTGTCTTTTGACTGACTTGATTCACTGCACTTTATCATTAAGATGGCGTATAATTTTAAAGAATCAGCAGTTAAAACTAACCATACTTAAGTGCTGTCACTCAGGTGTAATCTTTGTGTCTTAATTTTACTTTTACTTTTTCTCACATGACTTCATTAGCAGATTCACACCTTTAGAAAGACAAACCAACTTGTGTTGGCTTTCAGCCTGAGAAAAACGACACGACTTGCAGTTTTGTTGTGTCACACCCTGGAGTGTGCCACACAACTGTGTGTCTGTTGTTTTGTTTGTGAGACAGTGTTTAGTGGCAATCTGATATAAATAAAAAATTTCTTGAGCATCCATTGTATGATTTCATGACAGTTTCTTTAACCAGAATGTTGTTATTATTTTAACTGGGTACATTTAGTTAGAGTGAATAAGGTTAGGTAATTTTAGAAGTGCAGACAGTTTGGATAAAAGATGGTTGTCTGTACCCGTGGCAGTTTTACAAGTTAATAAACAACTAACATGGGTGTAGAAGTTTAGCCTTGCTCTTAGTACCTTGACACGAGAAACTCATACCTCATGATCCTCATATTCTATGTTATTTCATATCCTTATGCCAAATGCCAAACAATAGATGAGTTTGCTCAAATGCCATCCGCTGGGGAAGAGCAAGTGATAATATGTAGGGCTCCTAGACAAAGGCAACCTTTACTTACTTAAAACATTGTATGCCCTTTGCACTGCTGACATTGTTTTTCTATTTGACACAAAACAACTAAGTGTTGTAAGTCTCGATTTTAAAATTTGTCCTATAGATTATCCTCTACACCACGTGTGTGGACACGTGGTGTAGAGGATAATGCCTCTAAATAAACAGAGGCACTTGCCACATGCTGCACTGTATATTTAAAGAAGTCTCTGCCCGACACTCATAAGACAACAGGTTTATTTCGTTTTTTGACACGTGATCTGAAATAAAACTCATATGTGCAAATACAAAATAAAATCCATATATCTTGTGTTGATTTCACACAAAGAGGTAGTGTGTGCACTTACAAAATCAACTACCTAAATTTAAAAGTGAGGCAATGAAACAAAAAGAGAGTTGTTTAATTCATTGCTGTTCAGAATCTTTTACTGCACTAGGTGCATATGTGAACACACACGTACATTGTATAAACATTAAGTAACCAATATTAAGTAGATCAATGTAAAAATGACAATGATTTGGTAAAACTGGATATTTGTTGCTCACTTTTCTTGCTACAAGTAGCAGCCTTCTGAAAGTGAACATTCAAGGCACATTTAATGCTTTGGTGATGAGTCTTATTGACTACCGTTTGCTTTTGTGTTCTCGAGTTTTTGATGATCCATAATCTTGATGTTCTTTTCAGCATTTTCAACATTTCTCAATAGAGTCTCCAGCCTCCGCTTTATGTTCTTCTGGTCCTCCAGAGCGCAACCGATCACAATGGCCTGAAACTTCTGGTCGATGGGAATGGCCGGTGCTTCAGTCACACATGCGGCGTGCAGGGCCAGCAGCTTCTGCCTGCTCCCCTCCATGTCGTCCAGCAACTTTTTCACTATTTCATCTATGATGGATGTGGCTTTTTGTAGCGCCTCCTCCTGCTGCGGGTTTCTGATTGTCCCAACAGAGATTTCCACAGACAGTGTCCGGCCCATTAAACGGTCTGCAGTTAAAGTTAACTCCTCTCTCTCTCCTAAGAGACACGACACACAGGGGAAAAAATAAAATAAAATACATTAAGTGAAAAAATACATTTACCACAGATAACTAGGTTTTGTAAGGGGTAGCATGTTGGCTAGATTTATCTAAATTCAAATCCTTGCCCTTGTCTTTATTATCTGAAGTTTCCATGTTCATGACTGTGCTCAGTCTACCAGAAGCCAGGGACACAGTTATTTTATGCAGTGTAAAACAACAGGGTGGGCTTACACATCTACACTTCAGATCTGCAAAGCCTTTCTAAAAAAATTCTCTGAGAGACAAAGCAGCTGGTGTAAAAACAATCTACAGCAGATAAATAGAAAGAAAATCAAGTCTGCTGAATTTGAATTTTCTGCCTCAAACTGTCATCAGTATGTATGGAGGAGGTCAGGAAAGAGACACAGCAGTAAGTATCAGCGGTGTTAGGGATCTTGTCAAAATTGATGAATTATGAACACAGAAAACTACCGTCAGATTTTGATCCACCATGCAGTACCATCTGGAAAGCATCTGATTGGCTTCATTTTTCAGCATGACAATGATCCCAAACACATTGCTAATGGATTAAAAGCCAGACAGAGGAAACACACAATGGAACACTATCTGTAATGGACTGGACTCCCCAGAGCCCAAAGCACAACATTACTGAAGCAGGGTGGGATCGTTTTGACAGAGAACAGAACAAAAGGCAGTAGCCCAAATTCTGTTTTGCCACATATATTTTGTATTTCTATTTATTTGTGCATGTTTTACTACATCACTGCACTTATTTCCACTTTACTGTCAATGTAGAAAGAAATAAGGAGTGGCTCAAGACTTCTGCCTAATACTGTACACTGTAATGATTTCTTTGCAAGTGGACGCTTTCTTTGGAAACAAAAAAAAAAAGAAAAGAAATACGGGTAATCAAATAAAGACTGCAGGTGGTTTTCAATGAGCATGTTCAGCCTAGTTTAGTGCCTTCATTAAAATAGAGCTTGATGTATAAATGACATCCATGAGCTGTAAACAACTACTTGGGTGGAACTCTTTAAATCCTCAGACATTCACGAGCCCACCTCCACCCAACAGCAAAGTTAACGTTCAAAGCGTGTCTTCATTGGATCACAATGTTGCAGTGGCATCAGAGCAGAAAATACAGGAATTCAAAACACAGCAAAATGATACTAGGAGGCTATATGTTCACAGTGACATCAACCAGCGCGTGACTTTTGAGTTCAAGTTGTGATAGTCAGCAAGCCGCCTCACCAGCACAGATGTTACGCATTTCTTGACTGTTCTGTAGAGATTGAATCATTTCCAGGATGCACTCCCTTTCCTGCTCCATGGCCGATGCCGCTTCGCGTAAAGACTCCACCCTGTTGGAAACAACAAAGCATGACAATAACCGTCCATTGAAAAGCATCCTTAAACTGCGAGAGTAATGATTATGATGCTGTGAGCTACGAACCTAAAGCAACCCACCTATAAAACATGTGATCATTAACTGTTCTCGGAAAACCGCTAAGAAATTAAAGCTACTTTTATGGCACATTTTAAGCGCTGTAATAACTTGTTATAGAAAATGTGAGCAGTCATATATATCCCACAAACGACAATGCTTGAATAGGTGGCTCATGCTAAGGCCCGTTACTTAACTACCTCATTTCCAGCTGGTCCAAACTTTCCAGCAGCCGCCCCGAGCGATCTGCCATGGATAGCGTCCTGCTGAACTTGCTACAGGTAGCCTCGTTCATCTTCGCCTGTATTTTTGCCTGAGCCATGATGATGAACACCCGTCACAAGGCTGATCCGTTCCGTAGTAAAAACAAATCCCGTGTGCGGTCAACTCCGAGCTGTCCAGCTGACTGTAGCTCCACCGGCTGCTGCTGCAGCGCCCCTGGGAGAACATTTCCAAACATGGGCTGTGACTTCCTTCACTCACTCCTCATAGAAGCTTCCCGAGGAGCCCAGAACTATGCTCTCAAAACGAGGGTCCGAGGACCCCCTGAAGGACCCCGGAAACGGCCGTCCGGCCCACAGAAAAACGAGCTAGGATTTAAATTAATAGGATAACAGTCACTATTTTTTGTTCAACAAAACTAGTTAATAGACTTTGCTGAATCCACCACCAAAACCTTTTAACTCTGACAGTGATTTATGTCAATGACTAAAGTACTATAAAATATATATATTAAAAAAAATTATACTATATTGTAAATTCCTTACATTACATGAGTTTTTACTCACCAACAAAGGCATCTTCACCTCTGGCACTGCAGTTAGCCTGGAGCTGCCAAATTCTACAACCAGGAGCCCAGTGCTAATTAACTTGTACTGTGTCAGTGCACAACACCCAAGACTTACCTCATAGTCAACCATCTTCAAAGCGTTTGCTCTTTAGCCAACTTGCCCAAAATCAGATATCTGGCTTGTAACAGCCAAGGGAATGGAAACTTTGACGGATATATTGCAGTTGAGTACAATATAATAATTCTGAATTCATATTTTCAGTGTTAATCCATGAAAAGGAATTGGCTACCCAGATCAGTGTATGCAGGGATGAGCTGTTAATTTTATCCAAGAGCCCACATGAGAAACTGGTACTGCGGTAGTCCCAGTTTGTAATGTGGGCCCCTTGGGAACATTAATTGCTGGGTATACGAGTTTTACTCGAGTGCACTCTTAAGTGTGTGCACCAAATTAACACATTTCTGGAGCACAACAATTATGTGAATTTATATTGCAGACTTCTGGGTATTGCAAAAGCTTTTTCCTTAAGAAAAATAATCTAACATTCTAGCGTAGAAGGATCAGGATTCACATGACACCATGCGAAGAGTCTGTGACATACAATACACTGGAAAACAGAGCGCAACTGGAGACACAGCACTGTGGTCACATGTTCAGCTCAGGCATCTTGCAGTGTGGTGGATGCCATCTATAGCACACGTGTCGAAACACTCTGGCTCCTCACAAGTATCAAGCTTACAAAATTGCAAATCTGCAAGGTTCAGTTTGGTGTCCACTTACTGCAAATAATGAAAAACGCAGAAAAAGTAAGAAACAGGACAAACATTTAATTCTTTATTATATTCTGAACACGTTACCTTGTACAAAACATTCTAGTATAACGTTCGATGAACAGCATGTTACAAAAGCACTACTGGCTTTCTCAGAACTCCAGGAGGCTTCTTTTGAGAGCTTCTTCCAACTCTGTGAAAACAAATTACACGAGAAAACCTTCATTCATACCAGCATGGCCATATGGAAAACACTACAAACTGCATCATTTCAACAACACTGAGAACATTTTATGTTGACCACAATGTCATAACTTTAACATTTCTATTCTTTCATATCTCCAAATCTATTTATAGTGATCCCCAAAATGTTTCCTTCGTCTTTGAGCCAGCAGAGCCTTTAGGTCATCCACACTCCCCGCCCCCCTCTTCATGACGTCTCACAGGTGCCATAAAGATTGACTCTCACTCCGTGCCAACATCGTTCTAAAAATCTTCTCCTGGGAAAAATATTCTTTCAGTAGGCAGCTGCTTTGTTTTAGATTTCATATTTTGATGAAATCTAAAATCTGGACACTGATTGGAGTTTCTTACTCCATTCAAGAGATCAGCATGAATGCTAAATTTGGACTTGTCTGAAAATAACACCTTCAAAAGCTGCAGACTTTCTGTGCGTGTTATTTGTAAATTTAAGCCTAGCTGTCCCAGTCTGTGAGCTGGATAGTTTCCACTCCCCTCTACCCACACTTTGTCTTTGAAATGAGCTGTGTCTGTAATCCTGCTCAAAGCACTCCTCTGTGGCGTTTCTAAGCATTTTTTGTAATCTGATGGTGGCCTTTCTGAGTGCCTTTTGTTCCGAGGACTGACTTCTCTCTTCATCTTTCTGAAAATATTTCATAACCATGGAGGATTGAAGATTGAGATGGTCGGATGAACGTGTCATCCTATGCTTGAGCTCACATCACAGTCTTTTACTGTTTGTCCCCAGTAGGAAGGGAATTTATGAATTTCTGAAGAACCTGTTTACACAGATGTAATTCATCACATTACTTTCCGATTTAAGCAGCAGGTTCCTGCTTTCTCAAATGTAAGCCTGACATCATTTTAGTACACAAAACTACAGTCGAGTTTCTCTTTCATCCTTTTGATCAAACACATTCTTTATCTCGATGTTTGTTAAATGTGTTCAAATTCCTCCAAGCAGTGAGTCACGGTTCGATTCCTGGCCAGCCAGACTGCGAGTGCACATCACACTGCATCTCCCATATTTCCTGTCTGTTCCTATCTAATAAAAGAACAAAAAAACTCTCCCAGAAGGCTGGGAATAAACCTCACTGAACCAACTGTTCAAATATTTTTTAAGCCTGCATGTTATCCATTGACATTTTCATTCCTTAATGTGCAGGGCAATGTTAACAATCACCGACTGTATAACTTACTGGATGTTTATCTGAATACAATAACAAAAAAATACAATATGTCGTATTGTACTGACTTACAAACTGTTCAAAAGAGAAAGAGACTATATCCTCAGCCCTGCACACACATACCTGCTGACTCTTGTCCTTCTTCTGCGCTCAAAGACAGCGCGCGTTTCATTTCATCATCCGATTCAACTGTAACAGAATACAGAGTCGTTTATCCAAGCTGTTAAAAATCAAGATTAATGAGGATACTTTAAGACAAGTAAATCAGTGTGTTTTTGTTTGAGAGGACATTCATAGGATTAATTATGCAAATAATTATTAGCAGTTGAGCTAAAGCAAGAATTCTCTTTAAACAGACAGCCGTTAGGGTCTCATGACGAAAAGAGAGAAAAAAAGAAGTAGCGTTTATTTAGTATTCAGTCTTTTCTTTCTAGTTAAAGGTGACAACAAAATTATTAGTCCCCTATTAAAATAAAATAAATTAAATTAAAAAATTTTGTCCATTTCAAACTTGCTCTAGTACTTTTTTAATAGAGCTAAGGATTTTCAATATAGGATTACTAAACACACTAGTTTTCTTTAGGAAGCATAAATTATTTCTATTTGCACACAATAACAGAATTGTTTCAGAATTTTTTTTTTTTTTTTTTTTTTTTTTTTTTTTTTTTTACCAGGGTCAATAATATTTGCTCCCTGAGAAAACTGGCCTTTTTATTTAGCTATAGCAAAAACCACCACTGTGCAATGATGTGCTTTATTTTTGTAATGCTCAAAGCTTTTAAAATCATTAAAGCTGTGGGTTCATCTTCCAATTTAAAGAAAGCATAAGAACCTCAAAAAGAGTTTGAGTTATCATGTGAAAAACACTTTTGTCAAAGTCAAAGAAATCCTGAAGGAAAAAAAGATATGAGAAAATTTTTAAAGAAAACCAGGAAAATTGGGTCTGAGCAGTCACTTTGTCTTTCAACATGACAACATAAACAATAAGTCACTCCTGGTGAAGAACTACCTCCAGAAGACCAAAGTCAGCATTACTGGCTGGACTGCTCAAAGACCTGACTTGATGTGGGGTAAACAGAAGACCAAGGACTATGCCAGGAGCCCATCAAATCTGAACGCATTTGAGAGACTCGGCAAAGAGGAATGGACAGGGATTGCTCAGGCGATGTGTGTGAGACTTGTTGAAAACTACAAAAAACTATTGCAGGCTGTTATCCAGCAAAAAGGATACACCACCTATTAGCATCAGGATGACTTATCTGGTAGTTTGTGTAAATAATTTGGTTCCTGTGTGCAAAATAAAAATAATGTAACCAATAAAAATCTAAGATTTTTTGAAAAGCTGTGATTAAAATTCTTTCCTCTGTTTAACAGCACTTTTTAAAAAAAATAAAAATAAAAATTCATAGGGGGACTAATAATTCTGGCCTCATCTGTATATCAGTGATATATATGTATAGTTTACTGCCTACCTTCCTGCACTTCACTCTCGTCATTGGTGTGATCAATGTTCAAAAATGTCAGCGTTTCGTCGTCAATCTCTGCGAACATGAATACAAATTAACATCCAAAAACAAGACATTAAATGTGAATCATTTTAACAGATTTACCATTGCTGTCTGGTTTGATCTCCGCAGCATTAGGTATTATTGGAGTGGTGGGTTCGGCTTTTGAGCTTTTCCTGCAGGTCCTGGAACTCATGCAGGGATCCAGTGTACAATGTTGCAAGTGGTAGTGTTTATGGAAACTCGGTACATCCATAAAACTCTCTTGGCAGTCTTTGCATCTGATGTCAAAGCTCCTGTCCAGGTTCAAGGCTGTGTGTTTTGTGTGGACATGAGTCTTGATCTGTGCATAGGATGGAACAGATACATCGCAAGGCACACAGATGTACTGGCATTTTTCTTCCGCAGCCAGATTCCTCATGCATTGTGTGTAAGTGGCTTTCATGTCCTCTTTACTTTTTTCCGAACCCATGCACGGGCATGTAAACTGACTGGTCCTCTCAGCGGCAGCGGCAGCATCAGCGGCATCTGGCTGAACAACTTCAACCTCATCCATGCAGTAGTAGTCCTTACTGTGAAGATTCTTGTAGTGCTCAAAAAACTCCTCCTCAGATCCAAACTCCATGCTGTCGCAGAGGCCGCAGAAATAGGAAGTTTTTACAAGCCCATCATGCTCATTCATACAGTGTCTCCGTACGGTGGACTCTTTGAAGAACTTCTGTGGACAGTGTCCGCAGACGAATCTCTGAAAGCTGTGACTACTAACATCGCTGCAGTGTTTACGGACGGCAGCCTCCGAGTCAAAGACATCCTCGCACATCCTGCACATCCAAGACTGCTCTACTTTTGATGAAGACACCTCTGTGCTCAGCTGGACTTTGGCCACAGACGAGGAGTGAAATGTGACGTCACTGCTAGTGGATGGCTTGACATCAACGATTATGGGAAGCTGCTCAGGCACTTCTTGTTCACTGAAATACGTGTGTCCGCTGTGAGCTCCGGACACGTGTGACAGGATGTCTTCGTACCGAGGCATTTCCACTTTGCACTTGCGGCAGTAGAAGAGGAAGTTTGAGAGATGAGCGCCCCCGTGAAAGCGACTCATATGCAGACGTGCAATGGAAGACTCCCCCATATGTTTGCCACACACGCCACACTGATGGAAAATTTGGTTCACAGCCAGAAGGTGCTTACTGGCTCCAGCCTCGTCTGAGAACTGAAGACCGCACTCGCAACACCAAGCTGTTACGCTCCCGCTACTGGTAACAGTCACACTTGTCCCCAAGCTCTGCTGTTTAGCTGGAAATCTGTCATGGTCGTCGCTCTTCCTGTTTCTTTTGAGAGGTGTTGCAAGGCCAGTGGTCTCCTCTGTGTCTGTTGAGTCTCTAGCTCTCTTCAAGTGTTGAATTTCACTAAACCTGCAGTGCTGAAGAAGTGCTTTTGCCATTGTTTGGTTGAGTTCAACTTCATGCTGCATCGACTCCCTGTGTCTCTCAATTTCAGCTTGGCTGAGGAAGATTTCACAGCAGACAGAACACTGTCCTCGCACTTGCAGCTGATTCATGACCTGCACTATCGTCTTGTCAGCTTTGGCCACAGCACAGCCCTGTCTGCAGTACACACTAAAAAGAGGAAAATGAGGGACAAGGGCCATAAAAATGAGTTTCATAAAGGATCTGAATACAATCAGTGAAATATATATAAAGAGGTTTCACTACATTCAAATGTTGTAAAAAAACAAAACAAAAACAAAACATACTTAAAGTGAGCTTGAGCTGCTTGATGGGAGATCAGTACGTTATGACACAAAGAGCAGCGGACACTGAACGCTACATCTTTGCACAAGGCGATGAGACGATTCTTGACATGTTGAGGGACAGGGACTGGCAGCGGACTTCCTGTGGGTTTTTTAAAATCAAATGTAAAATAAAATGCAAATTGGCTCATTTAGCTACTTTCCAGTATCTAAGATCTTCTAGAACCACACAAACAAAGGTAACCTGAGTAAATATAAAATGCTGTTTTTAAGTAACGATTTTATTTATTAGAGGAAAAAAAGAAAAAAAAAGAAAAAAATTACCTCTTAAGGCGAGTGAGTCTTTGAAGTGGCTTTCGGCTGACATGTGCTGGAGACACTCGTCTCTGAGGTTGAAGAGGTTGTAGCAGGCAGGACATGCAAAACACACAATTCGCTGATACATCTGGTTGATGCTATGACCATCGGCATTAGACGAGGACACCTAGTAACCAAAACAGTTCTGAATTATTACACCATGCAGGGATTCAGGCTGCAACTTCTAATTGCACAGTCAGAAAAGTGCACAGACCTTCGACTTAACGTGGTTCCTCCAGGATTCTTTGGCCTGAAAATTCTTTCCACATGCAACACAGGCAAAAAACTCTGATGGACTTCCTTTAAGATTGATAGTCGGGTCACATGGGGAGTGATCAAACCTGCATACAAGAGCTTTTACTCAATACATGTGCAAGAGACAACCATTTTTTGTGAGGAAAACAGTTAAGCCGCTGTACCAACACACTCACGAATGAAGAATTATTACCTTTTCAAGTGTCCATCAAGGAGGGAAGCATTATCATAAACTCGACCACAGTTAATTACTGGACAAGTATGCCTAGTTGAGATAGTTCTGTGGAAAGAAGCTCTTTGTCTTCCCTCGGAACCAGCACTGATCGCTCCAGGTTTAAGACCTAGATAAACACAATATTGCAGTATGTTAAGTCCCACAAGCCACTCCACTGACAACTATAACAGAAAATTGCACCAATAAATCATTGATTTGACCCCGGTGGATGCAAGCCACTCTACACCACTAGAAGGTTTGTTTAGAATTCATTCAAAACATTTCAAGCCATTGTGTTTACAGATAGACAGAATAACATGTACACATGCAAACACTACCAAAAACATGACCTCCTTGGCAGAGGCAATTAGCATACTGATAGAAATGTAAAAAACAAACCAAAAAGACAAAAACAAACAGCAACTACGTAACAGGAAAATGTTTTAAAAGTCGTTCTACTTATTTGAGTAAAACAACTACAACAGATTTCTAATTCCGATCAATAATTACCTGGCATCTTTAACCACATGTCTACACAACGTTTGGCTTCCTGATTAATCCCATTTACAGCGCTAACAGCCAGCTCCTGTTGTCCATGAGCTTTTTGTAGGATCTGCTTCTCCTGAAAAAGGGACAAAGACGTAACACGTAAGATATTTGCCTCACATAGAAAACACAAAACAAAACAAACAAACAAAACAACACATCAGTGAAAACCAGCTGACTGTTTAATGTTGGTTCTCCAAGTAATGTTGCATGTTATGAATAGACTACCTTCCCCATTTTTTGTGCCCACAGGGGGGCACTGCTGCTCATAAAGCTGGGCTTAATCTACCCATACACTAACCCAGTAAAATCTTGGTGAGGATCTAAAGTTGAGTTTAAATTTCATGTTCTTTGTGAATATGTTAATGAGCACATGTATGTGTTAGCAATTTAAAATTCATAGTAAAATTTATTTTACAACAGTTCACATAAAGCATAAGGCAATGCATCTTTTCTTTCCTGCTGTGCATAAAAAAAAGGTACAGATCTGAATGGAAACAGTGAAAACAGAATCAATTTTCTGACAGGCTAAATGATTAATGAAAGTCCAACAAACAACAAATGACAGTGGCTCAGTTTATTTGTCAACAACCTTACCTTGAATGCTCTGCATTTATCTGCTCGTTCCTTTTTCTGTACAGCCACTTGGTGTGCCAGTCTGTCCAGGGTAGATGTAACACGTGCTTTATGTCGGCTGATTTTATCTTCAAGCTACAATTGAAAGAAATAATGTGTTTTTAAGAAAAAAAGGATATTAACATATGAATTAAAAGGATTAAATAACCAAATGATCTGTTTAAAAAAAAACTTACTGTATTGGGCAATGATGAACATCCCTCATCCTCACTGTCACTCAACAGGTCAATACATTCCAATACTGGTCTGAGAGGGCCCTCCTGCATTAAAAAAAGAAAAAGAAAGAAAAACATCAACACTATTTCAGGCTTATAAAACACATCTAAAGTCCAAATCATAAGGACCTGGACAGTATGAGACATCAGTGAATTGAGAGAAAAAATAGCCGTCTGTTTATTAGGCTTCATTGACGTGACAGTGAACAATGCCACTAGTTTGAAAACCAAAATGTTATCATTTTCAACTAATATTTATTTAATAGAGCCAGAGTGCATATGACTTACTGATACAAACTCGACTTCTTTTTCCACCTCATCTTCATCTGCGTCAACTGTGGAGGACATGTTCCTAAAGGTAACGGGAAGATAACACACGTTTTCAAGCTGGAGTACGTGCTTATAAAGCTAAGCGACAGTTCTTCGGACAACACAGTAACAATTATAATTACCTCTTTTGGTGCAATTAGCTTAACAGTTACGTTTAAGCTAAGCCTGAACAACACAGACAGTTAGGCAAAGGAAACAGTAGCAGCTGGATAGCTTAGGTCTCGTAGCAAATATGCGAGACGTTGAGCAAACGAATATTAGCATGCACCTTTTTTTTGAAAACTTCTTGTCGTTGTCAAGCCTTTTAAAAGTAGGAAAATACGACTTGCTTTAACGAGGGTCACCCGTGTAGAAATTCAACATGGGGGCATAGTTTCTTCCTCGTTTCGCCACCTCATTTAGTACTTCTCTTCGGTGCTGCCTCTCATGTGGGAGCTGCTCTACAGCAACTATTCAACGACTTAAATCAGTGTTGTTGCAGTATACCTGTTAACCAGCGGCGGCAGGAGTGAGCTGCGAGCTTCTAAACAGCACTTCAAAAGTGGAACGAAGAAGAAGTTACGCGCCACTACACTATGGTGGTGCGTTCACGGGCTGCATGAAGTTCGATGATCATAGTATGTAAATCAAAGCGATTTTTACACACATTGAAATGATCGAAGTTAAAAAGCCCTACATGTCACCGAGAATTCACTCATCTTCTGCTGGGGGATTGTTCTACCAACCATACTCTGGTGAAGACTATTATTAGCAGTGATATCTCCACTCTGAAAGAAATAACTCATGGGTCCCAAACACTCACTGTGTGAGATATGCAAGATAATATTATGTTGTGTAATGTTAGATTTTTAAAAAATTAAAAACTGTAAACGAGTGTTTGCAGTTTTGGCGTTTTCACACCGCTTAACTAATGTCCGCTTCGTAGGGTATTACTGGAAGTGTTTCTGAAACTAAAACCCCCATTCCCACAAGGTGCTACACGACACGAGGGGCTAACGTCCGGTAAAACCGATCAAATGCGGCATAACTGAGACTCATGGTTTAAATTAAGATAAGCATCGCATTACCTGTGCCTGTGTTGCTCACTCTGTCAGATTGGTAGCTCACTGCTACAACATCCCAAATAAACGTAAACGCAGCTAGTCCGGACGTCATGACGTCATGCGGACGCGGGTGCGGTTTTTTTGTTCGCAGAGTGTGCGCCGCGTGGACGGAGCTTGGGCTTGCTACAAAATACACGAGAGAACAAAGTCCGCCTCTGCGCTCTTATCTAATCCGGGTCGAAGCGCGATGATGTTACCAACTACAACTATTTTAATATTCTAGTTATCCCCGCCAGAGGCGCCAACTTTACCTAGATTCATATTTATGTATCATATTTAACATCGTTTAGTGGAGAGATGAATTGTACACCTTCATATACATAAACACCAAACACATATGTAAATAGCAGCATTACATGGTGCTCATCTGCGCCCTTCTCTACCACGTTGTTGAATGCAGAATACACATCTACTCTATTCTGTAATTCCAGTTTCATCATGCATTGATTTGCAAATCTCATAAACAAATATTTTATTCACAATAAAAAAAGTATAACACATCTCAAAAGGGTGGGGGATAGGGCCATGTTTACTGCTGTGTAGCATGCCCTCTTCTTTTAAAAGGAGTCTGTAAACGTTTAGGTTCTCTAATGAGTCCAATTGTTGGACTTTTGGGAGAGGAATCTTTTCCAATTCTTTTCTTATATAGGATTGTAGTTGCTCCACATTCCTGGGTCTTCTTTGTTTTATGTTATTTTGTGATGTGTCAAATGTTGTCAGTTGGTGAAAGTATAGAGTTTAGTGTCACCTTGTTGAAATATGCACACCTTACAACATTGATTGTGGCCTTCCAGATGTGCAACCACAGAACAGTTTTGTACTTTAAAAGAGTCAATTTTAAGGGAGCTTTGTCCCAGATCAGACAGCAGCATTTCTGGATCATGTTCACATAAGGTTTTCTTGTTTGCATGCCTAAGCTTTAACTTGCATTTGTGGATGGTACTGTGAACTCTGTTCAAAACACATGCAGTGATTTCCATAGCAGGATCATCAGGTTCGTAATGCAGCGCTGTTTGAGGGCTCAAATATCGCAGGCACCCAATTTTGATTTTCTGTTGATGATGTTATGCACTGTAGACAATGAAATATTCAAGGTCTTCACAATTCTACACTGAGGAACGTCATTCTGAAACTGTTCCACATTTTTTAACCTCGTTTTTTGCCGACTGGTGAACCTATAGCCATCTTTACTTCTGAAACACTCTGTTTTGACCTGTTGGCACTGAGCCTAGTCCCTTGCAACATGCTACTCCAGCTGTTTCTTTTTAGCACCACCTCCAGGCTTTAGTTGCCCAAATCCTGACCGTTTCTAGATGTGCTGATGACATCAATAATAATAATGTTGTTTTTTTTCATGAAATAGTAAAATGTCTTAGTTGAAAGATTAGATTTTTTATAATGTTCTATTGTGACTAAAAAATTCAGTTACAATCTGTTTTTATCTACATTTTATACAGCATCTTACTTTTTGGGATATGGGTTTCATTCTGTTCTGTTCTCTTCTATTTATTAAAACTCATATGTTACATATTTGACACAGGCAATATGATATCACTGCATTTATGGCAATATGCAGTGATATTTATAGCAGGCCATGTAGTTAGAAAGTTAAAGCCAAGCACACAGACATAACCAGGATTCAAACAAGGTGAAAGAAGGTCTGTAGGTTGTGTTTTGTTGTTGTTGTTGCTTTTTTATGACAAATGATAACACCTTCAGACATTTTAGTATAGCCTTGTGCAATCTAGGGCATCAGTTGCAGTTTGTAAGTACACAGCTTTTACAATAACTTATAAAGCTGACATTTTGTAACACAGTTTAATTCAATAATACTGAAAGCTGTACTCTTAAACATCAAAGATGACCTGATGGATAATGAGAACTAATTCTTTTATTTGAAAAATAAAATGCCGATTTTTATGTCTAACTATTGGGATGATTATATTTGTAAGTTGGTAAATGTATGAGTGACACATACAACTATACATATGTTGTTATACGTAGGTGGAAAACTATTTATTTACTAGTCTAAGAATTTAAATAGAATAGTCGTAATCTACATACCTACGCCCACAATGTGCGGTGTTGTATAAACACGTGTTTTTCTCCTGCCACACTTTGCTTGTCTGAGTCTTTCATTTAGCAGAAGGAGAGATGATGTCATCTCACCCCAAAATTACATAACCCGTGTTGGCTTATGATCAGAGTTTCTGCTCGCTCTAATCCTCAAAGTATCTGTGCATAGGACCTGCCTCATCTCAGCACCTATCATACATTTTAAAACCATACTGGGTAGACCTGCTCTACAAAATACAAACGATATTTCATTTCCGGCCAAAAACATGCTGTATGTGTATACAGTGGCGATGACACTCTAGATCACATTTAAAAATATTAAAGAAATATATATCCACCCTACTAGTGCAGTACATCCACGGGTCTACACGGATTAGTGTTATTTACTATTGCAGCGTTATTCGTGTGGGCAGCCCCCTCTGCAGCAGAGTGATGCTGGGATGAATCTGCTGACTCTCCCTGCCCCTGTTAAAAAATAAATAAATAATTTAAAGTGGCGTCTCTGCTGAGTCATGCATTGTACCCCACAATAATGATATCAATAGTCTGGGCTGTCCTTTCTGGACCTGTGCGCTCTCCACGGTTTACTGTGCGATGCTTCACGTATGTCAGTGAGTGTCTTTATTCTCTTGCCGAGTTATCAGCGACATAACGGCAGCGGAGGAGCCGGCTGTCTGAGGCTGCCAGATCTGCCCTATATCTCGTCTTATGATGATCGCTGCAGCGTTTTTGGTCCTACTAAGGCCGTACAGTATTCAATGTGTGCTGCTGTTGTTGTTGCTTTTGCTGGGGACTATTGCGACAATTTTGTTTTTCTGCTGCTGGCATCGCAGGCTTCGTAATGGAAAGCATCCAATAAAATCTGTGCTCTCTGGACGCCCCAAGAACCGCGGTGAGTAGCGTACAGGCCAGCCCCATCTTCTCCTCCTGACAGCTCAGGGTACATATATTCATGTAGCCTACAGACATTAGAGATACGTGTAATCGTTCATAGTCTGATTATGTTTATCTTTTGTATATAAAAGCAGAGTCATCACTGTTAACGCCTGTTCGGGCTGTGAGACTCAGAGGTGATGCTGTGCGTAAAGTAACCTGAAGCATCTTAAACTTGTTATTACTTCTGACCAAATGCATATCTCTTAGCCGAGCTGCAGTCATTGCAATGTTTTACATCCTAACATCTTTTTTGTAACATCTGTTATCTGTCTTATAGTTGGCCTGCGAACGCATCATTTTCGATCAGAGGTAGGATGAACTTTTTACATAATGGCTTTGTCACCTAATAGCCAGGAGGAATGATCACTTGTGTTAAAGTGAGACTACATTTAAGCTTTAAGCTGTGATTTAACCAACGCTTCACCTTAAAGAGCGTTTCTTTTAGACTTTTATCGAGGGCTGCATGGCTATTTTAGGGTCTATGCTGTGCGCAGTGCGCATGTGTTATCAATAAATGATGTGGGTGATATTGCAGTTTCACTACTGTTTTTCCCCAGAAACACATGGGTTAGAGCTAACTCTGAGTCCACAGAAACCGCTTTTTTTTTTTTTTTTTAAAACGATCCACAATATCATTATGTTAAATGTCATTTGGTGCTGACGACTGAAAACACGAAGACCATTTTCTGTCGATCCGTTTCCGTTTTAAGCTTTTTTGCTTTCAAAATAAAAGTAGAAATGGTTTAAGAAAATAGCCATGTAAGTACTAAGCTTTTAGCCTGGAAGAGAATGATTACGAATAAAAATAAGCGCTACAACAGCTATGCTAAACTAAAAATTAACATTATGTTATGGATAAAGCTGTTTTAGTAGCCGGTTTTAATCTTCCTGACTTGGCCTATGAAAGAGATAGCCTCTTTTTAATTACAATTGCAACTATGGAGTTGTTGGAAACTAATGACAGTGTAAGGTTTTAGTAAAGCTATTCTTTATTTCAAGTGCAACATTGGCAGACCAGTGTTATGGCCAACCACACTGCTATAGAATAGAATGCAGTTCTCTTGTTTTTATATTTGCAAAACCAAAAGCTTGCCTTCATTTGTAGGTCATGTTATTGAACCACATGATACAGAATCCCTACTGACTCAGTACTTTAGCTGGTAGGGATTCAGTATCATGTTCAAGGACATCAAATGCAGGGCAGTTTTAGAGCCTTAATGTTGTAAAACAGTGTCCTCAATCTTTAAGAAAACTTGAGATAAATGTAATTTCAAAAAGCACATTTTCTCTTCAGAGTGACTGAAGTTTCTGTGTGATCAGCCTATAAAGTAACAGCATCCCACCTCTACTTTAAACCTGAACTGCAAACGCTGTAATTCTTCATAATCTAACACAGCTTTTAACCTCTTATGCTAAGGTATGCTTATTGCATAATCTGTTACCAGCTTGACATGTTCATGTTCCCCAGGGCTTCAGGCACAGTCCACATCGCCCGAGAAGGAGCATACATGCTCGAGTGACAGAGGAAAAGCCCAATCTGGTCGAGGTTCCTGAAAGTGAACCCGATTCATCATCGTCTCTAAGAAAACGCAAAGTGAAGAAGAGAGTCCTGCCAGAATTTTACCAGTCTGTACAAGTCACCCCTACACGTAAACCTGTAGGTACCCCACTTCACTGTTACCATTAAGAGTAATGATAAAACAATACGCTGGATTTGCTTGCTCCCCTCAACAGGAACATCACAATGTACATTTGATTCTGGGAAAGGAGTGCTAACTTGCTCTAGGGCAAAGGGGAGATGCTTATTTAAGGAACCTGACACTTGGGTGTGCTGTTGAATGATGGGTTTCTTCCCAAGAAATGAAACGTTGCTGTGCTGTACTGCAGGGTGTCTTGTTCAGTTTCTAATCATCATAATCAAGACCAAACATTTAAAGATTTTTTTTTTTTTACTGCCAATCCACTACCTGTACAGGACATAGTGAAGAATTGAAATACTGTCTCTCCCTAGTCTTACTATAAAGAAGAATTAAGAAAAGATAAAGGACACTCTAAGGAACTACTGCCACTATGTAGAATAGTGTCAGTGGTGCAAGATATACATTAAATAAAAAAAAATAAAGTAGCCTTTGAGCTGTACATGGACAGTAGTGCAAATAATCAACAGCAGCATTTACATTTAAAAATTTAAAAAAGATATTTACCAACAGATCCTGTAATCTTTGCTTTAAATATTTTTCCCCAGAAATTAAAAAGTACATGAACTCAACAGAAATAAAGTATTCTATGGATATGCCCCATGCCGCGGTGTTTTAAAGGAGCTGCATCATTAAAAAGGTTCAGTGGACTCAACAATCCAAACATATTTCACTTAATTATAACAATAATTATAGTAATAAACTCTGGTTTTGCTGCAGCTTGAAGTTCACAAGTGAATCACCCGTTTTATTAGATTTTATGACTCCTTAAATAATTTGAATTAGTCATCCTAGCCTGCACGCTAGTGCGTGCCTTTGGAAGCATAATATGGTACGCTCCCTGTGCCCTTTAACTCACCGCAGTTTTAGATCTTCACCTTTTCCACATCTCCACCTTCTTTGTGTTATCTTGTCTGTGAGCTGCACTGCTTGAGAACACGACTGGGCCTGTTGTCCTTCAATACTTTTGTCACTTTCAGATTGTGCTGGTAAAAATTTACAGTAAGGAAAGACAGGGACAACATTTGACCCAAAGACCGAGTGGGTGGGGGGATAACGTATGATTACAGGAGCACAAAGCAGAAGAAGGAGGGGACCTCCCCTTAAAGAAGGTGACTTACAGAAACAAAAGGTGCAACCACATTAAAGTCCTTTGGTTTGATGCCCTTTCTTTATGTATTGCTCCTCCAATCTGGGAATATATATTTGAATTCCTGAGACAGAAATTCTGATTTCACAAAATCGTCTCATCTGTGGGTGTTTTTGAATGTGTCTGATTCAAATGTGACTGCATTGAGAATGTTAAATACACTAACCAGCATACACCATACCCCTACTGCTTTACATTGGTGTTGTTTAGTATGAGTGTATAAATTTAGACTGACAAACTGTCCAAAGGATGATATTGATCTCCTCACACCCATCACTGGTGCAGACTCCACCAATAGTTGTTTGTTGTGTTGCAATACTGTAGATAACAGAAACACTTTTGTGCTTTTTACTATTTAACTGGTCAGCAGACAAGATGAATAACAACTTGACTGGAGCCAACTATGAGGAAAGACTTATCTATGAGATGTAGTCATTTGGCTTCTGAACCAGATGTTTTGCTGCCACCAGTTAACATTTTATGTGACGTTTTATTTATACATTTGTTATGCAGGTGAAATGTTTAACCAAGGATTAAGAAAAAGATAAATGATGCCATGACACAATCTTGTTAGTTTAACAACACAGCAAGAAAAGGAGGTTTGCAAATTACTTGAATTACAATGAGAATAACAATTAAGAGATGAATGCAATTATGAAAACAACAAGATCAGTGAGCACGGGCCTAATTCAGGCCACAATACATCATTTATAATGTGTTTACATGCCTAGCTCACAACAGTGTGTTTAAAATGAATAATCCACCATGGTTCGCTTGTTGTGATAAAACCAAATGTTCTTTGTGTATGTTTTTTTTTTGATAAACATGTAATCTATATAAATGACACTGACCAGCAGCAGAATACAGCTTAAACAAGCAATTTCAGCCCAGTGTTGATTCAAACCAGGTCGTGAGTGGAAAAATTTGGTTTCTTTTACAGTAACCAAAAGAAGTCTTCACCGGTAAAGAGTAACCTTCGTGATGATCATGCTCATATTATTTTTAGCGCCAGTAACAGCTCTTGGGCAAAGATTATGAGGTTTTAAAAAATAATAAAGAATCATCTACTTCCCCAAGTGATGTGAGAGTGGATCTAATATTTCAGCTAGTCTTATGCCTGTAATTTTCTTTAAATGAAACTAAGTGCAAACGGACTTCTGAGAACATGCTTTTATTCCAGTAGTAAGTTAGTACTAACTTTCCTCGAATCGTGCAGTTGTTTTGCATTTTATGAGTAGGAATTATGAAGAGAGCTGATAAAAACTGCAACACTAAGCTGCACTTTTTAGGACTGATCTCATCCTGATGAAAAGTGATGCGACAATTAAAAAAAAAAAAGGCTGCTAATATTAACAGCATGTTGCTTTTATCAGCTCTGCAGACAGCCATGAAAGCAGTGGCTATTTTAAGCCACAAATCACTTTCTGTCACTCCAAAGAAATAATATCTTCCACTTTCACAATCTGTGCAGAAGCTCTAGGTTTACCTTTTAATAACACAGGACTAAGAGGAAGGCAGACCTCTTCCTTTCCTGTGCACAGATTATCTGTTTCAAGTGTCATTAAACTGCACTTTTGTCACTTAAGTGGTTGAAGTTGCTATAACTTTGCCCCACCCTATCCACTGGGCTGTGCTTGCCTGTATTTGTTCTCTTGCCCAACCTCAGGTGTGTTAGGGTGCAGCAAGGAATTGCAAAAGAAGGTAATCCATTTACCAGTCCTGCCTTTGAGCGTTTTTGTTGTGACTTGTGTTACAAAAGGAGAATGTGTGAGAACTGAACTAATTGGTCAATCCTGGAACTAAATGTCAGTTAATTTGGTTTTGTTCTAAAATATATATTTCTGATTTAATATTTAAACCAAGTGTGTCGTGTTGTGCAACCGCTGGACTCTGACTAGCACAGTGGTTTACTCTGTTTAACACTTCAGTGTCCATCCGCACGTAATTGTGTAACTGTGTGCAAAGTCAGAGCAGTGACCCAGGGGGGTCTGTTGTGGAGTCCTCGCCATGGTAATCAGTGGGATTACCCCCCGTCTTCATATTAACCCCGCGTTTAAGGTCGCTATTTGTAGCAACACATCAGATTTGTACAAGGATGGCGCTCTAACACCGCCGTCGCTGCTCCTGGAGCTGCTGTTGTTGGCTACCGGGTATGACGCGCAGACACATGCATTCTGCTCTCCCATCACGGTCCAGCTTTGCCTCGACAACACACAGCGTATCATCCCTCCAGCCCTCTGGAGATCTGACATCACCTCACATCTTTAATGCTCCGACAAGGAACGAACGCGTGGCCGGAGCATCACTCAAAGGGCGTGGCACCTTGTGAAAAATGTCTATGAAGTCTGAAAGCCAATAACACGCATAAGGATTCTTTTCTCTCTTTTTTTTTGCCTTTCTTCCAGCTGACAGGTCTCCATGTATACAGTGGTAAGTGTTGTCATTGACCTGGCGGGGGAGCCAGATACTATTGATTTCGCATCGCTTTCATTTGCCTCGTTCGCTTATTGTTACGGGTCATTTGGAGTTGGTGGATCAAGTGTGCGTCCTCACACCTAACGTGCCCATATTTATGCACCTTGACCCGCGATGGTGAGGCGGGGAGGGGATGGGTTGTGAACGTTTTAATTGCTTAGCTGTGTTTCTCATACATTTAAAGACAAGCATTGTTCTTTCCACCCTTATCCCCATTTTTCTTTTGTCTCACAGAGCTCCAGTTCGGGCAATCCTTCCCTACACTGCTCCATGTCTTCCTCGGCGGATTTTTCGGACGAGGATGAGTACAGTCTTAAATCTGGATCGGCGTCTCCCGCACCCGGAGACACTTTACCCTGGAACCTGCCGAGACATGAGCGGTCCAAGAGGAAAATCCAGGGAGGATCCGTGCTGGATCCGGCGGAGAGAGCTGTGCTCAGGATCGCAGGTGAGGGGGAGTCTCCTTAATATGGAGTTATTAGATAGCAATGTGCAGTAAGGACAAAAACCGTCTTGGGATATGTTACAATCCCCACATATGATGTATTTAGAGGAAAAAAAATGACAGACCTCCTTAAGTTTATTATTTTCTCGTGAGCTCAGGTTTATTTGGGGACAAGCTTGTCTGTAGTGACGTGGATCTGAGGCACATGTGATGGTATTTTGGTCTACCTGTTTTCTGCTTTTAGACTGATGCTTTAAACCCAACCAACAAAATTTTGATTGTCTAGTGTAGTTTTAACATTTGTCCCTTGTTATTAACCAAAAAGTAAAAAATTATTATAATAATAATAATTTTTTAAAATGTATTTGCTGATATGCACAGTCACAGTACACGTTTATTGGCGCCGAAGTGGGTAATTAAAGCTTTTTATCCCCCTGCCATGGGCTGGCAGTTTCTTCACACTTGATAAGTTGATCGGAAAACTTGTTTTATAGCACGTAAGCATTTTATAATGATACTTTGACTCTAATTAACGCCGTAAAATACGAGAAATAGCGTTTCAGATACAGATTGTCATGCGTGACGCGTTCAATGAAAGCTGGGTATCCGTAGATTTAATGTAGAGCTTATGTCGGCGACAAAGATAAATATACGATTTCAAACGTTTTGTTTGGGCCAAATCAGCCAAAACCGCTCGGACACGCGATAGCTACACGGTCTCTATTTGGAGAGGCTGACAAGAATAGGCGTTTATTTTTGCGCACTCTAAAAAAACGAGCAGTTAGCATGATTCAGCCCAGTTTTAAAATCCTACTGAGATGAGGTCCTTCCGGTTTAATGAAAATCACTCGCGATAAGATTTTGAAATGGCTTTAATTTATCCTTAAAGCCAGTATTGATTTAAGTGACATGCTAAAAAAATGAACCTTAGGTTGTTTTTTCCAGTGTAGCCTGTACGACAGTCATTCCTATCAATCTGGTGAAGTCCGGAGAGGAAGTGTCGCCTATTGGTCGGAGCGCAGACAAGGGAGGGTTGTAGGGCGTTTCCTTTCGTACAACAACACCGCCGATTACACTCTGAATCCACACACATACACACGCACGCACACACTCACTCGTGCTGTGTCCCTGTCCGTCGCTGGTGAATGTCCAGTTTGGGAAGCCCGGGTTATGGCTCAGTACGCACCGCCGGCTTATGCGCTTTCGGACGAACAGGAATACCTCCAAGCTTATGAGGATGTGTTGGAAAAATACAAAGGTAGGAGAGTCAGTGTTGAATGGATATGTGTCAGCTTTAGGGCGAAGAAGAAATTGCCTGATTGCTGCTTGACAGTTCAACAAATGTCAGCCTGCTCCCCCCGTTCTCTCTCTCTGGTGACTGGCTGGTGTTCGTGTCTTTATCACTGCTGTGGAAAAAGTGGGAATATTTCCTGCATGACATCACATTTAGGTTGATTTTGAATAGTCCAAACAAAGGGTTTTTGTCATCATAGTTGTTCACTAAATAGGAGGCTTATTAATTATTTTATTTAGCTGTTATATTAAAAACATTAGTCTTGAAATATGTTTAGGAAAAACTCTGATTGCAAGCGTCAAGGTCCAAGTGGATAAAACAAGTCTTCAGTATGAGCAAATCATATTTTCAAAATGTAAATTATTATTATTATTGTATGTTTAAAATGATCTCGCTTACAGGAATGAAATTCAAATGTCTGGTGCTTCAGACCTGGCAGGACAATGACATAGCAGGCTACGCGTCAGCTCTCATCAGTAGCTTTCTGGCTGCTCCTTTTGGGTCTATCTCATTAAATAGAACAAATCCATCACACATAAAGGGCTAACTTCATTCAGCATATATGCGACGGCTAGATCTTGACATCTCATAATCATGCATTCTCGTAGCAGGCCTCTGGAGATCCGGTAGGGCAAAATTCAAACAGACAGTCATGCTTTCAACTCTTGTATTTCCTGTTCATTGAATCTGAAGCATCAGAACAACATGTAACTATTACTATGCCCTGTTGTACCAGATAGTTGTTGCGAGTATGTTCTCTCAGCTGTTGAGTATTTTAGCCAGCAGGCACAGTCAGCTGTGGTATAAGGCTTAAACGCCCCGACTGCACTCTAATGGGATCATATGATGTAGCATCATTAGGAATCTGTGGCTGGTGTCTTCCGGCAGAAGAGCTGCAATAAGACAACAAGCAGACTTATTTTTGAGTGTTCTTTTGCCATCACAGCTAGTCTGTGATCCGCTTTAGATGTTATAAACTGATTTTAGGGAAAACGTTAACTCTGCATCAACAGTTGCATGAAATATGAACTTATCAAGGAAGGGTAAGGTGCTTCTTTTCTGTTTTCCTCATCATTTTAAGAAACTATTTTGCATCAGTCTGAAGCATTGTCGTTGCAGAATAATGCTTATATGTTACTGTTTAACCAGTTTATCACTATGTCAAGAAAAATGAAATAGGTTTAGTGTCCTTGTTTTGGACTTATTGATATTATTCTGCACAGAATTGTTTGGACAGACAGACCCTGGTTAAAACTTAAGGTTTGTTTGTGAGTTTTCTTATAGCCAATCTATTTTGGTTACGTTCTGCACTTCATCGGAGAAAAAAACAACAAACTTTGACGGTTAAAGTAAAAAGATTTTCAGTATTCATTTACCAGAGTCTGTTAAAGAAAGCAGAAACACATTACTTATGAGCTGAAGTGATTCTTTACAAAGTTCTGGATTGTTTGCATCTGCAGTTTTACACAACAGGAGCAGTTTGATGAAATTACTGGATTGAGTTGCCTTAATAAGTCGTGTTTATAAGCGGATGATATCCATATGGAAAAGAAATAGAAAAAACTTATAAAAGACTTGCATCAGATGTGGCCTACTTCATATAGTGAATCATATAAGGCTTATATGATTTACTCATGAAAGTGGCCACTTTCATATATTGTTTTAGTAAGTATCCAAAACATAGAAGTTTCATTTATATAATTTTTCTAGGGATCTTATATCTGTTTTCACTCTTGTATGCTTTTCAAACAAGTTTCACACAAGACAGATACAAACTTTATAAGATTTATATATATCTTTTCCATATGGGTAATGCTGATAAATCTCTTTAAATCAATCCTGTGCAACCTTTTGTTCATTAAGTATGTTGTTTTCTTCAGAGCTGAGACATTTTTCCATTGGACGTTGTCTAAAAATCGCTTTATTTTTTATTTATTTCCAGTTGATACGATCACAGCCTGAAGCGTCTCTCCATGTGATGGCCAGAGTATCAAAGAGTCGCTTTTTCATAGCAAATTCATCAACAGTAACTAAGCAAACACAGACCAGTAAACAGAAAAGCCAGTGAGCAGGCTAAGAGACAGATTTTTGTTTGTTTTGTTTTCATTTTTACCTGTTGAAATTCAGGCACACTAGGCCTCCGTGATGTCAGGAAACATTTCGGTGTGCGATAACATTTCTCAGTAGTGCAGTGATGACAAGATTTGTGACAAGTAAAGAAATAATGAAGTGTGCATGTTAAGTATACACTTCTATACTGTGCCTTCAGCTTTAAGACTTAACCATGAATACTCTGCGCTCACTGAATAAAGCTATTAGATAAATTATGTCAAACATGTTATTAATGAAAATAGAATAGTGGTGCAGTTTTGATGCTCCTTGTCAGCTTAGGGCTTTCTGTGTGGAGTTTGCATGTCCTCCCTTTGTTTCTGTAGGTTTTCAGTGGATGCTCTGCCTTCCTCCCACTGTCCAAACATGCTTGTTAAGATAATTGGTGATTGGTGTGTATTATCTGCGATGGACTGGTGCTCTGTACCCTGCCTCTTGCCCTATGACAACTCTGATAGGCTCCTGCAACCTCTAAGAAGATAAGCAGTTTAAAAAAATGGATGAGTAGATAATGCTGCACTGGGTCACTACTGAGTGTGAATGCTTTGTTCAGTAAATAATAACTTTTATAATTGTTTGGTATCAGTTACGTATTTATCACTCATGCTTATAATGCAAACACAAGGAACGTATACGTTTATTATGCTGATTATTGTCCTTACACTTTTGGCTTTAATATATTATATTACCTTCTGTACACTTTACCATTGAAGAGTTAAATCAATTTACAAACATACTGTGGTTCTGAGCTAATGTGAGTTCATAGGTCTTAGAATTGCCACAATTGCCATCAAATGAGGGCAAGTATGTTGCTGTTATTATACCTGATGTAGGAATGTGGCACTAATTAGGTACTTGCACTAATAATACGTTAAACAGAGCGACTGCTTTGGGTTGAACTGAAATTCAATGCAGGGTACACATACAAAAGACTGTAAACTCGAGGAATGAGTTAAAGACATGTTTTTTAGAAACATGCAGTGCTTAATGGCACTGGGCAGTGGCTGTATGGGATCACACTGTTCTAGCAGAGCCTGCTTGGTAGGCTGTCAGGATGAAGGGGCCACTGGGTTTCTTAACAGCTGATGATCCTTCGAAATCAGGAAAGATTTAATGGATTAACCATTTGGTGGTTCAGTCAGCTTTTCTTGCAGTTCATTTTGTTCTTAAGAAGTTTGATGGCCTGGATGGTTTTATTACATTGGAGGAACAATGTAATAATTGAAATAAGAACCCCACATGCACATGTTTTGCCTGCTGATAAAGGAGAATCTTGCTGGAAATGTTTATTTAACCAGTAAACCTTACAGTACACATACATTTTTGTTTGCAGATTTTAATAAAGCACATTACACAAAATCCTCCAATTTTGTAATAAATTTTCAAGAAGATGTGTACTGTAACCAGCTAGGTACTAAAAATGTGTGTTATTTGCAAGTACTCATACAAAGCACTGAACCAGTCTTTAGGATGCCTGTTCTGTTTTTTATTAGGGTGTGGTCTGCCAGTGTGTCTGTCAGATTTCTCTCTGTGAGTCTCTGTGCTCTTCATTATGACTTGCAGGACTATTGCAGATACTTAAAAATATCTTCGTATGATTTAAGCTAACCCCTTTTAATATTTTTATTGCCTTGTTTTATCACACACAGAGGCAAGTGAGAGCTTTGCATGTTTTGCACAGTCACTGCCTTTGTCCACCCTCCTGGGCTGTGCAGCCCAACCCCTTTGCTCTATGTCGACAGCCCACTCATCACATTCAAATGGCCTAGTGGCCCACACACAAAGCAGGCTGGCTGTATGGAGACAGTCTGCTACCGTACAAAAGATACTTTGTTTTAATGGAAGCAAGATACAAGTTGCAGACACATGTTCATGTGCCATGGTGATTAAGGTGATACTCCTGAAATTCATTTATTTATAGGAATTTATTTAAAGGAAGAAAATGAGGTTTGTCCTGCCATATTATGCATCTGATAGCTGCAGATTCATTTGCTCATGACAGAAAAATTACATTAGATTTCTGGATCAGTTTCTGATTTCAGCTTTATCATCTTTTTCTTTTTTTTCCCGCGTCCTGTTCGGCATTGTTGTCTTGAATTGTTGTCCGAAGGCCAAAAAATGCCAAACAGATGTACTTTCACAAGTGAAGCCTTACGGTTTTCACTATAATTGTCCACTTGATAGTCATATTTTATTAGAACTTAACTAGTTTTTTATTATTTTGGATTATTACAACCATAACGGACGAGACTGGGGAGCGGAAAAGGGGAAAAAAAGGAAAGAGAAGTTGGGAAGAAAGTTAACAAAAGGAGAAGAAGGGAAAATAGAGGACATGAAAAGGGATAAAGAAAGAAAAACACTGCTTCAACAGCTGTTGAGAAAAAAAAGCAGAGCAACCACAGCAACAACCAATATATGCATAAAAAACAATGTTACTGGAAAACACACAGTAATAGTACAAGATTTTTTAGAGGCAGCAGCAGCCCAAGATAGTGTGTTTGTCAATACCTGCGTGAACACCTGTGTGAACACTTTTATGTACACCTGTTTGTGTGAGTGCGCTTGTGTTCGTAATGTTTCTCCATGTAAGTGGGTAGCTGAGGACCTGAAGCAGACATGAAGGAGACCTGGGCTCCAGACATCCTCAGGCCCCCCAGAGCACGAGAGCTTCAGTAGGACCACCGCAGGTACTACCGCGGCCCCGACTCAGAGAAGAGCAGAGGAGAGACCCAGCATCCATGTTGCAGAAGCACCAGATGGCTTCAGTGGTGCACTGGAAGCCAGCTATCCCAGAGCAGACCGAGCTCTGGGCCCAGAGACCAGAGACCCAAGGGCACCCCAGCCCCTAGCAGAGGCTCAGCCCCTAGCCCCTAGCAGAGGCTCACTCCCAAGGCCCACCAAGTGGCCCTTGGGAGTGAGCCAGTACACACCAGAGCACCCAGCCCCAGACCCCGAGAAGTACTAATGCACCAGTCCATGGGGACACCAGCCACTGGCAAGGAATGTAGCTTGGGAAAATAGGCCCCATACCTGGGGGAGCCTGAGATGTTCTAAGAGAGAGGGAGAGTCTAAGATGTGACCTGACACCAGACAAACAAGCATACACAGACACAAGCACTCACACACACCCAACATGAAGGCACACAGAAATGGACGACATACACACACTCACACTCTCCATACCCTCAGAGTGCTCTCAGTTTCGTTTTGCAGGTTTCGCCAAGATGCATTCCTAGATCATACTGCTTCTTATCTACAGTCAGTAATCAAATGCCTGATCATTTTCTTGCTATTGGCCAGTACATTTTGTTTACAGCAAGTGCTAAAGCATGATGTTGTTCTTGCTGCGAGGTCCTTCACGGATCTAATCAATAAATCTCATTTCAAAAAAACATAACAACTCTTAAAACACTTCTTTACTATTCCCTTGTCTTCAGCGACAGAATTGCAACTTACTATTTTTGTCATATCTATCTATCTATCTATCTATCTATCTATCTATCTATCTATCTATCTATCTATCTATCTATCTATCTATCTATCTATCTATCTATCTATCTATCTATCTATCTATCTATCTATCTATCTATCTATCTATCTATCTATCTATCTATCTATCTATCTATCTATCTATCTGTAATATGGCTTTACTGCAGTCCAGTGTCGTTGCATTAAAACAAATCTGTGCCTGAGTGCAATACATGCTCTCTGTTGTATTTATATGCTGTCATGGTGATGAGACCAGCATGACTGAACCTCATTCCACAGGCCCGCTTAGCTCCGCTTACATGAGATCATCTTGTGAGTCTCTGTGTCCCACCCCTGACTCATGCTCTGGAGCCTTTCCTCTCCCGCTCCAGCAGCAACACCCTTCTCTCCCAAATGCAGCGGTTGCTGGGAAGCAGTGCCACAGTGGCGCAGTGGCAAGAGGAAGCAGGTTTCCTTGCTCCATGTTTTAAAGTGGAACAGCCATTAAATGAGTTGTTCCATTGCTTTTTGGTTTGCCTTCACATCACGAAACCTGCTGGTTAAAAACCATTTCAATACTCTTGTGATTATCCTTATACCTTGTGTAACTGGTGAAAATGAAAACATTATGAATTCATATTAGATTTAGCTATTGCTATGCTCACTTGTAAGAAATTAATGTAGCATATAAGCTTCGCAATAATGGCAAATTAGTGGAAAAACCTGAATGAGTGCACGGGGATACCTGCTTTTGTACAGGGAATCATTGTTTTGACTGAAAGTGGAATGGTGCTAATCATATCTTATTATTCCTTATGAGGAAGTATCTGTGGGAAAAAAAGGCAGAGTTATTTAGTAAGGACCACTGAACCACCTTATAGATACCATTGAATATTCTGTCTCTTTTAATATTGTAAGAACAAATCTAGATAATTATTAGCTTTGTGTATCTTATACAGTTGAACTATGCATCCATCCATCCATCCATCCACCCATTCTCTTCTGCTTATCCAATTTAGGGTTGAAGGAGGGGTTAAAACTATCCCAGATACCATATGGTGAAGGGCAGGGTATACCCAGGACAGGTTGCCAGTCTGTCAAAGGGTTAACACAGAGAAGCAGACAACTATTTGCACTCACATTGACACCTATCAACAGTTTAGAATCACCAGTTAACCTAACCCCAGTAACTACATGACTTTGGACTCTGAGAGGAAGCCCGAGTACCTGGAGAGAAACTGGGAGGGAAACTAGGACAAAATAATTCAGAATGATGGAAAAATGTGGCTTTGTTTAATTTTGTTTTATTCTTATGGTCTGTAAAACAGTGTGAATTGTGAATCGGTGTTTCTTTAATTTCAAAAAAGAAAAAGAATCAGTTGTTGATGTTGAGTGGTCATTGTTTTACAACAGTGGAGAGCAGCAAAATTTGAGTGCAATCTGAGTGACGTCTCAATTAGGACGTTGGCAAACGTTGTGTCGGGCAAACCTGGCCAACAAAGTTATGAGATGGGCTTGATGTGTGTTATGACAAGTGTTTTGTGGGCTACATATAGAGTGAACCTGTGGCTGATTCACCTTGAGTCAATGGTCTTAGTCAAGGCCAAATATGGCGCACAGAAATCTACAGATATGGGCCACATTTGAGCCAAATATTCATTGGTGTCATGGTCCAATAAGGCAGGTGCAGCTGCTGAAGAAATGGAAGCTATTGGATTGTTTGCAGCTGTGTGTGTTTGAGCGTGTGTGAGTGTGTGTTTTCAAGCAAGTGCCGTAAGTCTGTATTTATGTGCCATTAGCTATCATTAATGGCTCTCTGTTTCCTCTGCTGGACTTTGCTGAGTACCTGAGTAGTTACAGCTCATGTCTGTGGGTAAGCTGCCAGCTTCATCTTTATGCTCCATTTGTATTTCATCAAGGGTCAGTTCACCCATGGGTGTAGCAGGGCGCATCATTATTACACCAGAAATGGTGAGAATAGTCATTAATTATTATTTTCTGTCTGTGTATCCAGCTAAAATTGCAGCTACTGCACGTTTTCAGAAAGCGATGGCTCTTTTAATTTAAGGATATGCAGCATTGGTTCATGCTGTCCCGTTTTTAATGTAGAGCCTGCACTTTCTCAGCAGCAGTTGTAGGAAAGGAGTCATAAACAAATTAATATTATGGTTTCTTCTTTACTTTAGTCTCCAAAAAAGCAAAGACTGACTGAACAGGCTGCTCTGAAGGCTTGGCAACCTGTTTCAGTAACATACCTCTGTCTTTGCCCTACCCTACTGGCTACAATATTTCACTTACAAAGAATGGGAAAAATGCACCTTCCGGTATCTCCCCCTCTATGATGTTTTTCTGTCTTTGTTTACACCAGGAACAATGATGTCAGCGTGCCTATTAAAACACACACTGATTGCAGCTGATCATATTGAACTGAGCCACCAGTCGTCCTCTGTTGTGATTCAGCTTATATAAACCTCCAATTTATAGTTTGACAGGCATATGCTGTTGAATAATAGAATCAGTAATATTAGGTTGCTGTAAGTTGCAAGAGATTTGATGTTTAAGGGCTGACAGTCTCTCGGTCCTATCACTATTTTTTTTTCTGATTTGATTGACTGTGGTATGTGTCACGTGTCTCTTACATAGCTCCATCACCATCACATTAACATTTCATTTTAGTTTGGATTATGAGTTATGGCCCTCAAAGCTATTATAGGGCTGCCACGATTTGTCGACTAGTCACGATTACGTCGACTATCAAAATCGTCGACGACTGATTTAATAGTCGACGTGTCGTTTGAAGCTTTGTAAGATCGCAAAAGACGCAGGAATAATAGCAGGATTTAAGAGTGTAATAACGGACTGAAACAGAAGATGGCAGCACAGCATGTACAAGGATGCCAGCTGCCGTTAAACCCCGAAGAAGAAGAAGCAGCTGTGTCCCAGAATTCATAGCGCGGCCCAGCTTAGTTTCCAACAATGGCGGTAGCTAGTTAGTTTTAATATTACTCTTATTATTCTTTCTGGGTCACAAAATAAACGTTTAACATATTTTCAGGCGAGAATGTAGCTGTGTAAACCTCAAATATCTGCTCAGTTTATCAGGACACCACATATTTTCAAAAGCGCTCCGACGTTTTCGGAGACGTCTGTTACCCACTAGCTCGATAGCTAGCCGGGGGCTAGGTCACTAGCGCCGTGAGAACACCGGACTCCCGGCAAATTGTTTTCAAACCCACCGCCGTCTTTCGCGACTCAGGTTAAATATATATGAGTCACTTAGATAAATTAAAAATGTTATTGTTTGGCTTTTTTTTAGTATTTTATTTGTTCCTGAGTAAATCGGTTTGGCTGAGATTAAAGTTATAGTTTTTACACAGCTGAATAAACGTCAAGCAGACAGCTGATTATCAGAAGTGTGAGATGCTGGAGAATATACTCCGGTGTCCTGTTATATTTTAGATAGCAAGGAGTTTATTAAACTTCACCGAAACAATCTGCAAATTTCATTAAAATTGAATAAACTATCATCTTGTCTTTATTTTTGGTTAGCACCTTAAAAGCTTAAAGCTGTAAGCTAATGATAGTTATATAAGAGCAGATGCTGCTGGTGCAATAAGCTGTAGTTTTACGTCCAGTGGATGATGATCTGATTAGTCGACTAATCGCATAAATAATCGGTGACTAGTCGACTATCAAAATAATCGTTTGTGGCATCCCTAAAGCTATACCAGCTTAGCCGTAGACTGTGTTTATCACTAATTAGGAAATGCGATTATGCTATTTAGGGCAATATGCTAAGATAGCAAATATGGTATGTATTTGGTAAACATTCTGACTCGCCATTGTCTTTATGTACATGTGCGCTTCAGAAGCATAATGTTAGTAGAAGAAAAGGCAGTTGAAGTAGTAGTTTAGACTGTTTTTCCTCTACTTGATCTATTTTTTGGTAAGAAAAAAGAATTAAAATAATTAGCAAAACATCCAAAATAAGAAACTGAAAATGCAGTTAAAGTATCAAATAATCATAAGTAGCCACGTTTTGCATCTCCATATAGATTTTTTGGGGGGTAGAAAAATAGCTCAAAAATGTCTCTTTCGATAGCAAAGGTTGCCGACCTTCGATTGACAAAAACCAGGGGTCACCAGCATGTTGGTGTTTTGCTCAAAGCGCCACTCTTCTAATGTGCAGCCTCACAAAGCCACAGCTGTAGGCCACGAGTGTGCAGTCTTGCTTCGAAACATAATAAGCGTTTAAATAATAAACACCATAATTATGATGTAGAGTGATATAATAAATAGATTTATTTCAACATTTTCAAAAGGAACACGCAAAGACTGAACAGGTTTTGTCCTGATGGAGCATTTAGTGAAAGGTTTATTTTTTTTTAATTTTTTAATGTATGTTAGTGTATGAGCAGGATCACCACTGTGTGGAGGAGGGGCTTATTATTTGAATTATTTGAGGGTTTTTTTTAAATGACCAGAGTCACTATTAAATAAAGGTGCAATGGGTTACCTTGTACTCTAAATAAAGCACACAGGCCTTTGCTTACTGAAGTGGCTGCAGCATAAGAGCTGTGAAAGGAGGCCGTTGAGCAAGAACGTTCAGTGCGTCCTCGTCAGTGGGTTGAAGGTTGAGTGCTCTTGAGTTTAGGCTTTATGCTTGTTTTTATTTCCTTCACATATGAGAGCAAAGGGATTACATAGGGTGGACTGTGATTGGTAGAGCTTTCTTTGCTCCTCTCAGAATGTGAGGATATTTTAGGCATTGTGACATAACAAAATACCAAAGGGTGTCCCTGTCCTTCTCTGCCAGATGTTCTCAGGAAAACTGAAATTCATCTGTTTGTGTTTCTGCTTCTGTTTAAACAGAATGATGAAATTACAAATTGAACAGCCAGTCAAAGGGTAGGCTGTACTACTGCTGGGTTGATTTTTCATTTTCTGAAAGTCAGTTGAAAGCAAATTAGAATCTGAATTGTTTATTTGGGTACAAAATCAGTTTCATGTGTTGAATATGTAGTTTTGAATATGCAAATTCGATGCTGGAGAACATATCATAGGATTTGATCCGTTTTGTTTTGTGCTACATCAATCAGATTCCAAAATCAAAGGATACAAACTTATGCAACTTTAATCTCTGTTCAAATAAATACATTCACTTCTATTACAAGGACTATTTCGCTTCACTCATCTTTGCGTGGCAGAAAATGAAGGATGTCACCTGAGTGGCACAGATTATGTAGCCTGCAGTTGCAGGGGCAGCATGGTTTAGGGTTGTAGCTATTTATAGCCATGCACATGTGCTTTGCTGAGGTCTACAAATAAGTGTCTCAGGCTGACCATTCGAATGCTGTGGGTGGACTCTTGGCTTGCACTCGGCATGGACTGCAGACCGAGTGCACACAGGCCTCACAACAGTGTTATGCTCATCATCTAGTTTTATACAAGACTGGCTGCTGTGGCTAATGATTCACAGCACTGCTGTTTGCTGTCATTGTTAAAAGAAACTATTCACTTGAATATGTTCACACACTGCGATGTAAGACTGTGCAGTAAACAACACCTTAATTACTACCAGTTTGACTTCCTGCCTCGGTGTAAATTTGCTCATCGGAAGAAGGTTTTGATAAATGCATTCTGTAGACATCGCCTGAGGTTGTAGACGTTAGGATGGTGGTTTGTCGGGTCGGGCTTTCTACAACTTGTGATTCTTCAAACATCAACCGTTTAAAGTCAGAGGTCACAATCCAGTTATCCGGTTCCCAGACTTTTGGTGGAGGTGAATCATCTACCAAAGTGAGAACATTTAAACAGACACGTACAAGCAATCACACGCTGTAAGTTTAATTACTTTGCAAAGGTTTCCGAACATCATACATTTACTACCTCAAGTATTGAGTTATTAATTAGTTCATATGATGTTTTCCTCACTTTCTTACTTATTTATTGACAGTATCATAGTTTTTGGCATCATTCAGATAACTGCTAAAATGAACTGCATGGATGTTGTGTGTCACTGATGTAACCGAATGGGGTTGAGCCAGTATATTAAAGAGATTTCATCTACATACTCAAATGATATACTAATTCAGTATTTCAGTAATAAATAACACATGTTTTAGTCATAACTGAAATGCTGTATCAGTATCTACATGTTGACTTGTGACAGATGGGCGATGTGTCCAGGGTGCACCCTCCCGATCACCCTGTGACAGCTGGAACAGGCTCCCACAAACCTGAACTGGATAAGTGGAAGAAAGTAGATGGCTCAAATGCACGTTTGCACAGCATTGTTTTAGCACAATAAGGCCTCAGCCACACAGGCCAAGAGCATGGCCAGCAACCTTCTGGGAAAAATGTGTATTGCTGGACCGGTTGGTGAGCAGCTGCTGGCTGTCAGTGGGTCACAAAGTCACAGTGTGTGCTAGCAATCGCTAGCAGGGGTCACTTTGACCGTGTGCAAGCACTCGGCAACCAATCTTCTCAAACGACCTGTGGTTGTCAGGGGTGTCATTGGCCTGTCTCTACGCCTGTGTCACTGGAACCTTAAATGTGGCACCGCATATAAGATGAAACAAAAGTCCAAGCAGTGCAATCATAGAATTTATTAACTGTAATAAGTAAGTGTGCGATAAGGCTGATAACGTTTTATATCATGACGAGACGTTTGTATAAACACATTAGGTCTGACTTTAGTTTAGAGGGGCTGAGATTGAGTACTTGCTGTTTAATATCTGATCTTCACTGATTTCATAGACAAATAATATATCACTAGAATTATAAGGCATACTTTTCAGGCTGCTCTTATAGAGCACTTTTATTCTTGTTAAGTCCTCAAGAGGGCACCATTCCACTAAACTCACTTTAATAATATTTAGGAAGCTTATTTACAGAAATGACTTGCTTTGTAGCACATAATAATATGCTAAATTGTTCATTATCTATTTATACTGTATTTAAACATGAATGGCAGCAATAATGTCAACCTGATTGCCATGCTGTGACATTTATTGATATGAGTGTATTGACTGTGCGCTATCAGTAATCTGTGAAGTATGTGAAATCATGTGCTCTAAGGTTATCTGTTACTGACTGTGATTGAAAGCTGGTTGATGACACTTCTTTCAGCTCCTGACCTCTGCTCTGAGCTGGAGAGTTTCCTGGAAAACTTGCCCAGTCAATCTATATTAATGAGCTTTTCAGGAGAGGTTTATGCATTATGCAGCAGAGAGCTTAGACATGGGCATTACGCACCAAATTGGTGTCCTGCTGCAGAGTGCACTGCTTTATTTCTGTGTGATTCAGCTGCACGACGGAGTCACGGGGACATTCACATCAGCAATGACACAGCAGTGCTGCTGGGAAGGGGTTTCACTGCATCACTCTTGCTTTTCCTTTCAGTTTGCTTCTCCTGATTAGTTTTGTTGCACTGTATCTTTTTTTTAAATTCAGTCTTTGAGCTTTGTGCAGATTATCAAAAAAGTAATAGTTGTCAGTCCAACCCACTTTTGAATTCTCAGCTGCTTTTAATCATGCACTATTTTTAGATGAGCTAAATGTACAAATCTGCAGAGAATACAGTCACAGAGCTCTGAAGGCGCCCTGTTCTGTAAATGCATGTTTCGAGCTTCATTATAAACCTGAAGGACTCTTTCCCTTCACATGCAAAGCTGCTATATCATTGAAAAGGGAGCTTATATACTGTGTGGGCATCTTTCAGACTCTGTGACTCCACAGAGAATATGCTGTCCTTTATAAACTTAGGTAGATACAGAGTGGCTCAGTTCTTGTTAGAAACTAATGCTTTCAAAATGCAGGATTACAATATTACAAACAAATATTATAGTTATGTATATAGCCATGCATTGCAATACAGTGTGTTGGATGTAAGTATGCAAGTTTCTGAAGCAGCATTTGTCACTACAAGAGCACTTTCATTTTTTGTCTTATATAACTGTGATGTTCAGTATGATAAGAAAACAGATGAAGGACTTCAACTAAAAACTGTTATTATTCATGTTGCGTAATAGGAGGTTTTGGCCGTTCTTTGACTTAAAGTGTTCTCAGTTGTTTTTCCTGGAGTAAACATTTTAAGTCTTGGCGGCAGTTGAACAATAGAAAGATGATTATTTTTGCACTCTTGAAAATTGGGGCTCACAGTTGATAATGTTTATATTGCACAAGATGCATCTGATATGTGAAATAGTTAAGTGAAACATGATGTCATGAGAAAGTGTGATACATGGTTTAAAGAAACTAGTTCTTTGTTAATAGTCAGCTAACAAGGAGCAATTTCTCCGTTTTCCTTTTTTCCATGAAGCACACTGACTTTCTTATATGATTTTTGAGCGCTGCTGCAAGATAAACAGTGAACCACATGGAAACCAAAATTAGCAAGCCGCCATGGAAAACCTGACAGGACTCGTTCTGGAAGTTTGACGAGAGAGGGAGTCACAGCTAGAGCCCTAGAGGGTGGTTGGCAAGCAGGCGAGAAGAGGGAGACCGTTGCTGCTGCCTCTTCTTCAGTCACTTATCCGCATGGCATCTGTGTACCTGGATCGCGATCCTCTCGACAGCCCTCAGGAAGGGGTGCAGACAATGAAGTACCGCCTAATGACAGAGAGGGAACGTAGGGAGCGCTTGGTAGCGCTAATGTGCTGCATGGGTTAGTGTTCGTCTTACTGGTTTTTGTCATTTCCTTAAAAAGATTAGTCATGCCTGTACTTGCTTCTTACTAACTGCAGGTAAAATGTCCTTACGCAAAACTTATTTTGCAAGCCTAATCTTCCACGCTGAAGATTAGTAAAGACAGGAGGTTATCTGTGTTGTTCGTCTGCAGTAAGAGCTTCAGGCTTCCACAGTGTTGCTGGAATGAATGTGATCTGGCCGACAGATGGTGTAGTCATGTTATTGATTGAGCATGTGAGTTTTTTTCTGTTCAATGAGGATAAGTTGCTGGAAGCTGGAAGATGTGGAATCAGGGGAAATGAGTCATAGCTGTGGTGACAGGGTTGATTCTGGTTTGCCTCTGCCAGTGAATGGACGTCCAACTCAAAGAAAAATATGATGAAAAATATTAAACAAGTCACTGTTTAGAAAAGAGTGTAGTTTTTCTCAGTCGTTATTATGTTACTGAGAAACATATTTTAAAACTTAACTTGATTTCATTTTTTAGTTTTCTTGTTTTTTTCTCCTTTAATTGCATCCATTTGTTTCCTGGTTCCACCTATATGCCATTTTCTGCAAGAAGTCTGGCTGCTATGGTGACGCAAAACAAAAAAACACTGTCATACAGTTATTTCTGTCTCTTTAGAGACACTGGGGCATATTTTCTCTACTTACTTTTCAACATGATTTTCATCAAAGCTGTAAATCCACAAACTAATATTACAGAGTGACTTACTGGCACAGGAAATATATTATTTTATTTGAAACACTTACAGCACATTTTAGATGCCCGTCTGTGGGGAAAAACAACCACCTTTACCTTCATACATACATTGGGGAAGATTTTATTTCACACTTTGCATAATGTCCTGTTGCTACTTTAAACACAAAGCATCCCAAAAGGTTATGTAGAATAGGTATGCATAGCAGGATTAAGCTTCTTTAGTGGTGGCATTTACAAAAAGGGGTGTATGTTGCCAAAACACCGAATCTAAAGAAAGTGTTTTTTTTCTCTGCAGATGAAAGAGACAGAGTGCAAAAGAAGACATTTACAAAATGGATAAACCAGCATCTGGTGAAGGTAAGAATCATTGCTGATTTATGAGTGCTTCTTTTGAACTTCTAAATTATTTTTTAATATCCCAATTTCTGTGTCCATGGCGTTTATAGATTCAGTCTGAATGCTTGCTAGTGTTCCAACATTTTTTCTCCACAGCAGCTTGAAAAACCATTTTCATGTTCTTCATTATTTATTGGCTAAGTAATATGACTTTCCCTGTTAGGTCTTAACACGTTAACATTCCTCCTCAGATGTTATTAAAGCTTATTAAAAGTCATTTAGAAGGACATGCTCTGCTGCACTGTTGCAGCAAATGATTGCCTTTTGTTGACTCAGGAATTTGAAATGCTTACTGTGGCGTTTTAATCTGTGTGGAATGAAACACTTTAGCAGACAGACAGACAAGCACCGGCACGTCTCGTCTAATATGTCTTTGTAATAAAAGAATCTGGGCGCAATTTACAGTGTTGTCTTTATGAGGTTCTTGCATAAGTGGTACATTAATCACCAAAGTCTCAATTATGTCCAGTATGTAATGCGAGTTATAAATATGTAGTTCAGTTACATTTTTTTCATTTGCTTCAGTTTAAATAAAGTCCCTAAAAAGAAAAGAAAACATAATGAAGCAGAGAAAAAAGTGAGCTGCTCATTAGTTCTGATTAGTTCCTAATCCTATGCTCCTGTGAGTAGGACGTCTTTATCTGTCTGTATTAAAACTGAATAAATGCCAATACGACAAACATTTTGAAGCAAAAATAAATGTCCGGCTTTGTTCTGTGCAGCCACTTAATCAGTTTGCAACTCTTTGCATTAGCTTCCCGAATGAGGAGCGTTTTTAATCCATTCGTAGTCAAATGTGGTGTCTTGCAAAAATAAATTCAATGAACAAAGCAAAATATAAAAAAGCATTTTGACTTTATATTATATATATATATAGACATGCATGCATCTGATTGCTATTAAGATTGTGATATTTCTGGTCTTGGAAGGATGGCTTGCACTGAAATGCACCTATATGCCTAAATTCATTAAGTTTCTGCCATGTGATTGGCTAGATATTTGAGTTAACCATCACTTGAACAGGTATACCTATTAAAGTGTCTGGTTAATCTGTATATGAAATAAGCGTATTTTGTGCTTTTCATGCAATTATCAGCAAATACGAGGATAAACTTGGAATAAAGAACTGATTTCTTAAAATCAGTCCTCTATGGGCCTCCTGTTATCAGTGACTGGTTATGACTTATGGATGGTTGGTTACATGTGAGGTTAAGCAGAAATGTTTTATTATTTTCAAAAGTAAAAAAAGGGTGAACGAGAAGAATCTACTAGTTCCTACCTTGAGGAAATGCTTGCTACAGCTTGCATCAACACACCATGTAAACTTTACCACAATCTTGGCAGAAGAAATAAGGAAATAATGTCTTCTGTCTGTACATGACACATCAATAAATCTATAGATAGTAATACCATCAGAAACATTTTACCCCTAGTTGTTTCAACTTGACTTAATGGTTTTACTGTAATATTTACATTGTATTCTCTGATCCACCGACAGATTTCGGGCCACTTTAAGTTATTGTAATGTCTGTGTGAGCAGGCCTCAGATGTGGTCCCGGAGAATTCAGAGGTGCTGAATAATAGTCGGGGACCTGCTTTGCTGATCCAGTAACATAAGGGTACAGGACTATTTTGGCTCTACAGCTGTGGCCACTATCTGCGATAACAGTGCTGGAAGCCCTGTGTGAAAGCAGGTCATCGGGCAGCAGGGTGATTTCAGAGGCGCGGTATTTAGGGCAGGAAGGAGAAATTGGCCTGCTGTAAGGAGGAAGCATCAAACTGGATTTGCAAAGTGCCTTTCGCAGGTGTTAAGATGAGGTGTCACAGTGATATCCTGCTACAACTCAACAGATTCAGCGTGTTTTAAGAATGTGATCTAAAACAAGTTTTCCCAAAATTAGACCTTAAATGAAACCAATTTAAGTGATTGACACATGGAAGCATCAACAAAAACAATGACTGCCATGCCAACTTTATGAATGTGATAGACCTTCATTGTTTGTGAGATCTGTTCTTAAAATGTTTTTAAAACTACATTAAAAAAAAAGAGTCTGGTATTAATATGATGCATGCAGTTAGTTTACAGTGTCGTTTCTTCCCTGTTTGTGTAGGTACGAAAGCATATAAATGATCTTTATGAAGACTTACGAGATGGACATAACCTGATCTCGCTGTTGGAGGTTTTGTCTGGAGATACACTGGTGAGTTCATGTTTTTCTGTTACTCTAGTCATAAACACTGACAGTGTTTTGGTACTTGTGGATCCAGTTGAATTCTTAGCCTGAGGAGTTTCCTATGAGACCAGTCTTACAAACCCATTCAGATTCTCATTTGACTTTAATAAACAGAGTGCGAGAACTGTTCTTTTTCCCATGGGGCACTATGTCATACCATCTCATAACTGATGCACTGGCCCTTCCCTCTTCTTACTCACATGGCTTATTGTGGGAGGGAGGGATTCTTGGGAGAAAACCATCCAATCACTTTTTGTATCCACCAAAACCCACTCATCAAAATCCCACTTTTAATGAATTTTCCTCTCTGTCTTCTCTGTGACATCAATGCAACTTCCTCATGTGGTCATTCTTTTAATTTTTTGAGCTGTTCTACTCAGTCTAAGATGAATGTGAGCAGTAGAGTATGTCTTTTGTTTTTTACATTCACATTTTGTTACTTGTTTATTTGTGATAGTAGTAGCAGTATTACTTCTCAAGTTGTGCCAAGCTCATGTGGGATTTGATATAACATTTAAGTAGTCTGTCATTCAGAAATGTAAACTCTAAATCAGCTCTGTGGTTGCCCACTGTGGTTTCTGACACATTAATTGGGGCACTTAACAAACTTGCTAACAAGCTTTTTCGCCCTCTAACTCCTGAGGCTGCTTTTAAAACAAGTGATATAAAATGTTGCATCACAGCTCAGAGGAATAATCACTTTACTTTCAATGCTTCACTCAAAACAACTAAAAAACAGTCTCTACCCTCATGAGCACGAAGCAATAATTTAGAGTAAAATGCATGTGAAATAAATAAAATTCAAGGTTCATTTATGAAAACAATTAATTATTAAAGAGGATACACTTGGTTTAAACTGATGTATGCTAAACACGTCAATTTAATTTGACAATATGCATTAAATTAAATATTTTTTATTTGACTTTATATATACGATGTAAAATCTTTTTAAGTGGGCAGAATTGCATTGAAAAAATATAAACAGTTAAAGTCAAAGCATTGGGATTTCTTTAGCAACACTTTGCTGAAGCCACTTTCTGTCATGCAAAACCTGGAATGACCAGGAAGTGAAACTGAGATAGATTTTTTTTCCCAACATCACCAGTCACATTTTTTTTTTTAAATTTCTGTTTCTGACCAGCATTTTAAAATATGTTAATCTGCAGTATCGAGTAGTCGTACTGTGAAAATGTATACTCAAACAAAACTGAAAGTAAAAACTATGTAGCTGCAATGCTTTGCTCCTGAAGTACTGCATGTTTTCAGTATTGAAGTATTTCATTCATCTGTTAACCTGTTAATCCTTTATTTACCCGAAGTACGTTCAGATATTTTTTGTGCATATTGTAGTACATGTCAGTGTTAATATGTTGCTAGTCTGTATATTTAGACTGCATGTAGTCCCATGCAAGGAATCCCAGCAGTTATTCCCCATTAGTATGACTAACTTTCATCCTCCTGCATATCTGTTTTCTGTTTACATCCCACTTTCCTCCTCCTCTGTTCTCCACTCTTTGACTTGTTTCTGTCCACTGTCTAACTTCCTTATGATTTGGCCGCTGTGTGTGTCCATGTCTTCCTCTTCTTCCCCATGTGTTGCCTTTTCGATGATAAGCCAAGGGAGCGTGATTTTCTGAAGACTTTGCGGTTGGTGAGTGGGACAGACGCATGCGCAGTTGAGCAGCATGGAGACACGGTGGATGATGATAAGGGGGTACGTGTGGCTTGCCCTCCCACCCCCTTTAGTAACAAACTAATTCAGGGCGTGCTGTGACCAGTTAACAGAAGCACAGACACAATCCCACTATAGGATTTGTGCTTACTGTAGTCTAAAATACTTGCTTTAGCAGGGACGAATTTTACAACTTGGCCATTTTATTTTTCCTTCTATGAAGCACTTTGTTTCATAGTCACCTTTTTTCATGAGCACATTATAAAATTTCTTTCATATTAGAATGTGATACCGATGGCACAGAAAAAATGTGCCCTTGATCCAAAGACCCAGGCTTTTTAATTTTCAGTTTTTGTTCCTGTTAAAAAAAGACAGAGCGATTTGGCTCACTGATCTTGCAAAATCATTAAAAAGATTCAATAAAATATGACAGAAGCTCTCCATGAAGCTTGGGTCTTTATACTCATTTCACTAGCTTTGCGCATCATTAGTCATACAGTCAAAACTCTTCAGTCTTGCGTGATGATCTGGACATTTTTCATATGCTGCTTTTGAGAAGAAGGCTTCAAAAGGGGAACTGAGTACCATTCACTACCCAAATGGGGTTTATATTTATGGTGTCATTTCATCGTTACTAAACAAAATAAGGTAGCTGAATGCAGTGCAAGTCTTTAGCTGCTGCTGCATCCTGGCTTGAATGCATTTTCCATTTCATGACCTCATTCAGTGGCCCCTGACTATTCACAAGCATCTGCCGCAAGTGATCATATTATGCAACTTTCTGTGATGATTTGAAGACAGACATGCAAATAATATTGATTTATTCAGGTCATAGGAAGCGTGATTTGTTATGACATGTTCAGGTGGTAATGGTGGAAAATGTTCTAAGATGGTACGTGATATGTAGCATATCTTCTTTAGGGAGATGGCCACTGTTGTTGTGCAAAGAGCTTTTGTGTGTTTGCTCTTTTATGTCATCTTACCAGAATAGTGGGTAAGAACCTTAGACGCATGTCCTGTTTCCTCCATGTCATTTGTATTGTTTTAAAATGTGTCCTTTAACATTGAGAAGATCCTGATTTGCACACATGGCTCCCTTTCCCTTTTTATGTCCACAGCCTCGGGAAAGAGGGAGGATGCGCTTCCACAGACTCCAGAATGTACAGATAGCGCTGGACTATTTAAAGAGGCGGCAGGTAAGGAATAGTGACTGGAGTAATTTCACCAATATTGCCACACACTCTTTAAATTATACACCATCAGCTTGACTATTGGAAATCAGCTTGCATACAAAGCTGAAAAAACAGCTGAAAGTTTCCATAAAAAGTAGCTGTAATTTTTATACTTTGATTTGGTAATGAATTAGAGTTAGATCCAAATGTTTTTGGCCAATTATGCTTTTATTTTGGTCATTTGACCTCTGTATACCACCACAGTGAATTTTAAATAAAACAGTTAATATCTGATATAAATGCAGGCTTTCAGCTTCAATTCAGGAGGTATTACAAAAGTACTGCATTAACTGTTTAGGAAAGCAGTTTTTATGGACAACCCCCCATTTTCAGAGGCTCATAATTAATTGTTTAGTGGTTAGACATGTTCTCTCATTATTCCAGATAAAGCATTAATTCCAGATTTTGAGCTGGAGCTTTGCAGCTGCTCACTCTAAATCTCGATAGGAGTCCCGTGGAGGCCGTCATTTGGCTGAAAACCCAAAATGAGCCAACTAGAGAGATATCTAAGATTTTAGGAGTGGCCAAGTCAATAATCTGGTACCTTCTTAGAAAGGAATGGACTGACCTGCTCAGAACCAACAAAAGGTCTGCACAGAAGACAACAAAAGTAGAATATAACACAAATCTTTATTTGTTTATGAAAATCAGCTTCTTAATATCTAACCCTGTCGAGCCCACATTCTTGAGGAGGTAGGTGTATCATTACCAGATTTTGCATTCAAGAGACCCTTTCATAAATAGAAATACAGTGGGTTTGCAACAAAGTGGAAGCCACTGGGTGCTCTCAAGAAACAAGAAGGGCAGATTAGAAACAGCCAGAGCCACAAGTAAAACCAAGATAAATTTTTACCAGCGTGATGGGAAGAGAAAAGTATGGAGAAGGAGAGAAATGGCCTTGGAGCATTTCACCTCATCTATCAAACATGATATAGAATATATCATCGGATGGGAGTCTATGACTGCCACTGGAACTGGGTCACTAGTGCTTATTGATGCTGTGACTGCTGATAGATGTAGTAGGAAGAACTGTGTACAGAAATGTACTTTCTGCTCAGATTCAGACAAATGCTACAAAACTGACAGACAGAGCTTCACAGTACAAATGGTTAATGACCCAAAGCACACTACCAAACCAAACCAGGCTCTCTCAAGGAAAAAGAAATGGCATATTCTTTAATGACAAATGAGTCACCTGATCTCACCCCAAGAGAGCATAATTTTCAGATGTGAGACCCAAAAGGAAGCAGCAGCTGAATGTTGCTGCAGTAATGGCCTAGCAGAGCACCTCATAGGAGGAAACAGCCTTTGGTGACATCTATGGGTTTTAGACTTCAGACAGTCATTGACTACAAAGGATTTTCATTCAGCTACTAAAAACAGCCCTTGCAATGCTTTGTTAAACCCCTTGAATTAAAACTGAATGTCTGCATTTCAGTTACATTGTCATTTGATTACAATTTGATTAATGTGCAGTAAAATTGTTGTGTTGGTGTACAGAGGCAACATTAATTAACTGTCTCATGCCCTCAAGAACCTATGGATTTAAGTACACATAAAGGCTTACAAATGGTTTACACAAATATATCAGTTCATGTTTAGGGGTAGCTATCTGTTTGTTTATACAGCAAAAAAGCTGATATCTGGGTTCAAGCAGGTTCTCAGACACTGCCACCATCAGACACAGCTGGATTCATGGCATTTTTCTGTTTCCTTACAAAAAATTCATGAAACATGAACAGTAATAGCAGCATTTAAGGAGCGCTGACTGCAAATCCCAACAGTGGGATTTCAGAGAGCTTTGATTGCATCCCCCTCCCCCACCATGCTCAGGATGAGAAGATGAAGGCAGCCTGGTTGAGCCACAGCCAGATGTGACGTAAGGCTCGAGACAAAGGATTCATAGATTGCAACAAATGAGTTGTCCTATTGTTTTGCTTCAGTACATACCAGACACATGATGCAACTTCTGTAGTCATAGCATGTAAACTGTCCAAGCTGAACTTTGATTGATTACAGCTGTTACAGATGATCTGATGGGCAGTGGATGAGTTCCTTATTAAATGCTATAATATCTAACCGTGGTCAGACTATTTTCGTTTTTTAGTAGTTTCCTGCTTTATTTGAAGGGGGTGTTTAAAAAGTGCACTTTTTTCATTATATTATGTTATAAAACGTTTAATTACTACAAAACATTAACGAGTTCCCCTCAGTGCCACACTGTGATTATGGTAACGATCTTCCCTAGCACAATACAATGGCGACTGTGCCCTCTTGTGGTGGTTGTGGAATGACAGGCATAATATGGAAGAGGAAAACTCATTGTTAGTGCTTAAAGGTGAATATATATAAAAAAAGAAGAAGCAGGCTATGACTACTTAAATAAGTCTGCATGTGCTAAATTTGCATTTCCTTCTACCAGGTCAAACTTGTAAATATAAGAAATGATGACATCACAGACGGCAACCCAAAACTGACGCTGGGATTGATCTGGACCATAATTCTGCACTTTCAGGTCAGTCTTGCACTCCAGTTATTTTTGTCACCCTCATGCTTTTAATTGCCAAGTAATTAAGATCTTTGCATCCTCTGCTTTTGAATGTCTTGTGTTGGGCTAAATGAGGTCAGATGTTTTAAAATTAGTTAACGACATTACTTGGGTGTTTCTGTTTTTAACCACAAGGTGTCAAAGTTGTGCAGCATTTGTTATGCTGAGTTTAGTGAAGGACATTATTTATGTTTTCAGTGTTGCCATAGCACCATAGCACCATAGGGGTCCAGTTTAGCTTTCCTATTAAATTTGTATGATTAACTTGCTGGATTGCCCAATAGTACAAGAGTTTAATGAATTTTCTAAAGGCTAAAGTGAAGGAGACTGCTACATTTTCATAAGCACCCCTACTGGCCAAAGCCATGCCTCTAATAAAAAACTGACAGATCCCTTTAAAAAGTAAAGTGTAGAGACAACGGGTCAGAACCTACAGACACCCAGTCTGTACTTTTATAATACTGAAGAGGTGTTACTGGTACAGAAGACGAAGAAAACGTGTATTTTAATGCCTGCAGAAGCTAACAGCTTAAAATGTTTTCAAGAGTTATAAACGCAGTAACACAAAAAGAATCAACTATTAACTTCATGTAACCTTGGACTGTCTTATTCTGCTGGATAAAAAGGCGCAACAGTTTGTGGTGACATAGGTCCTTGTTACCGTGGTTAGTTTTGATAAGTAACTTAGCGACAGTGTTTACTTAGATCATACTGACCTAAGTAAACACTTGTGAAAAAGTACTTCGTAACTGTTGTTGTAAGAAAATAACAAACTACATTCGCTGTTTCATGCAAACGTGTGGGAAAAGCAGCATGAACATTTAGAAAAGCCTGATGCTTTGAATGATTTATCTGTCTAGACTGATGTAAAAAAAACAGCATCCTGTACATGAATTTAAGCCATGTAAAGTGGAGACTGTAGGTGTGTGTGGGTATGTTATTTGTTGGAAGGCTGTTTGCTTGATATAAACATCAGCCTTATTATGATTCCTGAGGAACATACTTAAGGACACTACAAAAATATCCAAAAATGTTTACAAGTTAGACGAAAAATAACCGCTTATTGATTTCATATATATTCATTACTTTAGCCATTTTTTTCTTGATGCCTTTTAAGTTTCTTGAAACCCCTCTCTGGATTTCATGGTGGTCATATCCACTGCGATGAAAGCATCTGCCATCACAAGGCCCGTCTTCCACTGTTGGGATGCACCAAAGAGAAACTGTGTCCCCTCTCAGGCCCTGGAAAATCATCCAGTTGGGCATATACACTGGAAGTTCATCACTGTCACATTTGGTAGATGAATTGCTGTAGCCAAAGGGTGACCCAAGCACCTTTCTAACTTCTCGATGTTCACTGGGCAGTAGGTTCCCCCCAGCCACAGTCCTGGCCCAGCCACCGCAACAGACCACCACTTGCAAATAACCCTTCTTTCCAAGATCATCATCTCACCACGATCATCAAGACGACACCCATAATGCCACTGTGATGGGACATGCTTGCTATACTTCACTGCTTCATTTGTCAAGCAGAGATGTCTTTCTTTGCAGAGGCTGACTCCACATGCAAAAAAAGTCTTGTATATTTGCACTAGTCCAGATTAGTAGCTTTAGTTAGCTCTTAGTGGGTGCTGACCAGCAGTAGATTGGTTGGCTCCCTTCGTCACCCTGTTGGCAGTAGCAGCTATATTTACAAATGATATAGATAATTCTTATAGATATCGATATCCATATAATACATCTCCCCTCCAACACGAGCACCTGTAACGCCTCCCGTCTGAAGGGAACGCCTCTGTCGTACCTTCTGATATTATTCAGTGTGTTTCCCGTGTTTGTTGTTGCACTGGGAAGTATCAGCAGCATAATTCTACTGCTTCTATTATAGCCCCTCCAGTAGTATTCAATATCAATTGTGTAATTTAGAATCACTATCATCACCTCTGATGGTGTTTCTTCACCCCTGCGTGAGTGTCATCATCTGGCCTGTGCACTTGATGTGTGAAGTGCTTCGTCACAGCTTGGCTTTGCTTAGACACAAAGCTGTTTATGAGCACAGAGATGATGTGACAAGTTGTTACAGACACAGCTGATTCATTTGTAATTAAGTTTGTTAATATTCTAAGCATAGTAAAAAAAAAGGCTATTCCTTTTGATAAGAATGAGTTCTTACCCCTTCTGAAGCTGGTTTGCCAAGTGCCATACCCTCCATCAAGCCCATCATCAACATTCATCTCTCTGGGCTTTTTTCTGTCTTTCTTGACAATTTACTTTAGTTCATGTTTAATTCATATCCAGTTGTAACATCAGATGGCTCCTAGCAGCCTAAAGGGCCTTTAAGGAATATTAAATGTCTAAACAAAAGGGAAATTACTGAAAAAGATAATTGTTTTTAATGTTCTCAGTATCTCGGGAATGTTTGTGCACACATTGGTACAACTAAGCATTAATGTGCATTAACAAAAAAAGCTTTGGGGTATCGTGTGCTCTAGAGTTGGTTATATTTCCTCCTGAATGCTCTCAGAAATATTCTTTCACTGAACAGTGGCACATTATGCCAAGCGAGCTAGTCTGCATGTGCGTGCCAGAAGAATGTGAGTGTCCACCCAGTATGCAGTATTCTTCTGAAGTCTAACAGCATGCAGAAACTTCACCCATCTCAATTTCTTTTGTTAGATTAATTGTACTTTTGGCTCGTGGCAGTTGTGAGTCAAAAGAAAAATATTGCAATAATAATTCTGTGTCTTACAGGCATATAGCATTAATAGAACAAACATCTCTCTGACTAGCCCTGAGTGAATTAATAGAGGAAAAGTAGCTGATATAATTTTTCTTGGACATGCTGACAGGTAGCGTCTGCGAGGATGCCAACACCTGCTGCTGTCGGTCTCACGCAAGCCCTTAAGCTGTGGATTTGGCAGCGAGGGGCCTGTTTCTTCTTGATTTAAAAAGGATACAAGGGTACTTCAGGAGAAAACTTGAGCTTTACTGAAAGTGTACAGCTTTGGTTTTTATTAAATGTCACAGCTGATAGCACACTGGCATGTATGAACTCAACACTACTTTTATATTGCATGAAAACAAAGGGTTGTTTCCATGACACTTTTTTCTTATACCTGCAGGCTACTTTATTATGACTTATGCAAATATTTGACTTCAGTTAACTCGTTATGTCGCTATTTATTGTTTATTTCTGTGTGTGCAAGAGGTTCCCTTGCTACACAAAGCCGATGATATTCCTATTCTCAAAATGGTGCACACTATATTTATCTTTATTTTTTTTTACCTGTGACATGGGGAACTAGTACAATATAAATTTTAGTGTGGAGGGCTAGATGCCGCTGGCATGACAAAGCACTGCTGCTGCTGACTGAACCAGTTTGTTTTACCCTAATGAAGTAATGAAGTATCACTCTTTCCATGTGTGCTGTCATTTACCTAACACACACACACACACACACACACACACACACACACACACACACACACACACACACACACACACACACACATTGATGAGTTATTCATTCATGTTTTATTTCATTCACTATAGAGCTTACCATTAACAAAAATCCAAATGCTAACACACTCTTTTGAAGATATTAGCATGTTTACTATCAGATGTATGAACATAGGCTAATACTGCAGCTTGGCCAACGTAGTGGCGATCGTGGCTCAAGAGTTGGGAGTTCGCCTTGTAATCGGAAGGTTGCCGGTTCGAGCCCCGGCTTGGACAGTCTCGGTCGTTGTGTCCTTGGGCAAGACACTTCACCCGTTGCCTACTGGTGGTGGTCAGAGGGCCCGGTGGCGCCAGTGTCCGGCAGCCTCGCCTCTGTCAGTGCGCCCCAGGGTGGCTGTGGCTACAATGCAGTTTGCCATCACCAGTGTGTGAATGTGTGTGTGAATGGGTGGATGACTGGATATGTAAAGCGCTTTGGGGTCCTTAGGGACTAGTAAAGCGCTATATAAATACAGGCCATTTTAGTTGTCTCATGAGGTGAACGTGAGAAGAAGCAGGAGTGACCGGCAGTTTGGACTGTGCTGGCTGTCAGGTGACTTTGACCTTCAGGGACTCGTTTAAATGTTACTCTCAAAGCTATTTTAAGCTTTCCTGTGTGGTGGGATTATAGTTATACTTTAACACACTTATTATCCACTTTTTTCCCCTCATTTTTTCTGCAGTGCGTTTGTCCCGCTCTTTCTCAGACAGTGTTTTAAGTGTCCAGTGTTATATAATTCTTTGAATTGCTAGAAGAGTTTTATGCGGTGAATCATTTCTCGGGCACAGCATTTGCCCCCATGTGAACTGCTGCCATGGTGATCAGCTGAGATCATATTGTTTGGTTAAACCATTGGACTTAAGCCCAACCTCTGGCTCAGCCATTGTGCAGAGTTTGAGCGATAGACAAAGTGAAAGCACTATGTTGTCCGGCTCGGATCTGCCTGAGCTTGTTCTGCTCTTTTTGGCCTATGTATGTTGCTGTTTTTCAAAGCCATTCTGACTCGTCGCATTAAACGGAACTTTAAACTTGTTGAACCAAATTCTCAAGCAGCATAGCTCGTGATTTTCTACTGGCATGCACTTTCAGTTTGAGATCCTTCTCCTCTTACCCAAAGAAACATTATGGCATTACATAAATATTAGGACAGGAAAGAGGCGGCTATCATATGCGTGTTTACTGTTTTGTTGCAACAGACTTGTCATCCTGAAACAGGTCTATCCACAACTCTTTTTCATTCCTGCTCTGAGGGCTACCAGCACACGTCTGTGTGTGCATTTATGGTGTTTGTGCTGGATTATCAAAGCCAGAGAAATGTTTCAAAGGTCAAAAAAGATTCCAGTGTCAGAGGAGAGACGCATGAGAGAGCAAGTGAGAAATGCAGAGTGAGAGAGACAGAGAGAGCGAGGGGCTGACCGGTTCTCCGCAGTCAACAAAAGGACGGAGGCAGCTCTGCTCTGAGTGGAGCCAGCTTTATGTCTGGCTGCCCTGCTAAGCGCTGCTTACGGTGCTCTACTTGCAAAGCTGTCAATGGCTTCATGTCGATGGGATCCTGCTGTTTTAGATTGAGTAGAGCTTACTGGATACTTCGCCTGAAAACCGGTCGCTGTTTGGAGCTTAACATTGTGGATGTTTAGGACACCATATGATTTACAGCCATGGGAAACACCTGTGGTTGTGTTCGGGGTCCGAAAGAGGAATATTATTTGGACCCCAAAAGGGCTCCTTTGAGACCTGAATCCAAAGATCTTAAAGGTCGCCGCTATTTTCAGAGAAAAAAGAGGAAATCGGAAGACTTAAAGCCTGCTGGATCTCTCAGAAGTCCTGAAAGTGAGACTTTTGTTACAACCAAAGCAATCTGCAGTGGTGGAGAGTGTAAAAATGACCCAGATGGCAACACAGGAGAAAACCAAACCAAGCTGGATGAGCCATCAGGAGTGGCCAAATCTCTATCTAGGCAAGACAGCATCAGCAAAGGTGTTTATGTTGGAGAAATACCAGTTCTGATCCTTCGGGATGGTCAGACTCAACCTCTTGCCACAAGGTTAACGTGCAGGTTGGAAAAGTTTTCTACAAACCAGGCAGATGGTGACAGAAGGAGGTCCTCTGTGGAAGAGAAGCTCCATGGTGTCAGCACTACTTCCAAAGGTGTCCCGGCTAAGGAGGGTTTGCTTGTAAAGAAGCTTCTACAACGCCAGTTAAAGAGGGCGGTTAGCTTTGGAGCAGTGGAGCACACGCTACGGACACTAAGGGGTAATGACAGACCTGGAAGTGAGGAAACCTTTGCCAAGATTATATGGGGCTCTCAAGCACACCGAAGGAGGAGACGGAGGGCCTACACCTGCTCTGGTTACGTAGAACATGCTCCAGCTCTGGCCAAATGTATTTCCAGCGAACACGAGGTAAACCAAGAAACCATGTGCTATTTGTAGGCGGTACAGGGGTAAATCATGTAGATTAGGGAGAAGTCTGAAACTGTAACAGTGCAATGGTGGTGTCCAAGTACATGATAGATGATAAAATAGGTCACTCTGCATTTTTAAAAGCTTTTTGTAGACACAATAACTAAAGATCACGTGAAAGAAAATGATTTGAAAACCATTTAGGTCACATAATCACATTAGCTAAGAACTATTGTTTTGAACTGAGAAGAATATACTGTAATAGAATAATTCATTATACGTGTATGTTTTTGTATATTTCATATAGAGCATTTTTGATTTGTATTACAAAAATTTATATTATACTGATGATCAGTACATACAGTACACAATATTTTAACAGTATTTCAAAAATAGTTTATAAATATGGAAAAAACAGTGAAAATAAGCTCATAATTGTTGTTTTACCATTTGTGAGCGAGTGAAAGCATTTTGTATAAATGTGTTTTAATGTGCGACTATTCTGCACTCATCTCAATGCTTTGAGAGGAAATTCAGTAACTGTACTTGTGTACCTGAGATTCACTGATTCAATGCAAATCTAATATTTTGGTCCAAACTTTTGTGTGTTTGTTCTATATAAGGCACATCTATAGATCTCCTTATAGACTGAACAGTTTATAATATTACTGTTATTACATCTAAGAGTAGAGATGTATATGATTCATTTTTGCTTTGCTCAGTTGGCAGATGACTTTATCTTGAAGTATGGGAGCTATTTCTAGTGTCATGCTTCTTCGAAACTTGTTTGTCATTATTCTTCCTCCTTCAAACAAAATCTACAAACTCCTGTTGATGTTATCTGCGTTAGCTGGCTAACACTATCAGGGAATGCTGAGAATCATTCAAATTTATCTTCATCTTCATCTCTTTTGGTCATTAGCAGCAACTTATGGTGAAACAGAGAAGAGAGAAAACTGTAGTTCTCCACAGAGTAAAGTTTGGTAGGAGATAAAGTAAATATCTGTGGTGCATTATCAATTGGCTGTTTGGGAGGAAGTGTCAGATATGTGACAAAAGTATTTGCGCTTTCATATTTAACTTTGTATTCACGTATGCAACAAAAAAAAGTGTAACCTCAAACTATTTTGCAACTCAGTCACATCAGTAGTTTTTGGCACTTTTTTCCCCATTTGTTTACAAAAATAAACAAAAAAAACATATCAGAGAAATAGTTACTCAGATTTTGCTTTTGGATATTTAACAGCTCAAATATTAATTTGTATTTTTACATATTTTTATTATAGTATTGTAGCTTCAGTGGGTTATGGAGGCTAAAATGTGCAAAAGTAAATGATATAGTGAATCACCCTGAAATGCATCCCTGCTGATGATCCACCAAATTGCTGTTAGTCTTATTAAATCTCCTTTACCCTTGTGTTGTGTTGTGGTATGGATGCCACAGTCATATGAAGGCATTCAGTTAAATTAATGAAGTTAATCAGATTAAGCTCTTTAACACTTCTATTTTTCACTTTGAAGAAAGCTGTGGTTACCCTGGCTTGTCCGTAATAATCCCTGGTTGGGAAGTTTGACTTACCACCACAATCATAATTAAGTCAGATCTATACTCAAGTGAAAGATTGATATTTTGATTTGCAGTCATTTATATTTGGTGGCATGTTCTGGGAAATCAAAGCCCTTTCACGTGTATACATGCAAACAGGAGACAGAAGCAGCAAGTCCTCAGCACAGAACATGGCGTCAGTGACAGATATGAGATTCTCAATGTGAAAGCTGGAGCTGGGTTGCAAAGCAGCTTGCAGATGAGCATGTAAGTGCTCTAGCAGCCTAAACAGTTTGATTTCCTGTATGTCGGATAGTGAGGTGCATATTGATATCAGATAAGCAATCAGCTGATGTGGACTGGCATTGAGATCAGCTGATCCGCTGGAATTGTGGCTATAATATAATAATAATAATAGTAATAGTACAACTGTTGCATAATTGTGCCCGATTGTGCTCACTATATATGGTTTCCGTTTAAAGCATAAAAGGACTAAAGTGGTGTCCAGTTAAACAGAGGTTTATACATCGCTGTATTTTATTCATGTGTATGTTAAGGATTTTGTTGTTCTTTTTTTGCCATGTTTTTTGTTGTTGTCACCATGTTCCCTACCTGAATAGATTGATTTACTGATCAACTGACTGATGATTTACTGAACTGACTGCAGTTCATTCTGTAAAAAACCCACAGTCTGTGATTTTTCTGCTTTATGTGTAAAGCCTTTCTCTCATGCATAATGTTTCCATACTTTCGGCTACTTGGTATCTGTATTCCACAAAAACAAACTCCTAGAAAGTTTTGAACCAAAGTTAAAGAGATTTTCCAGATATGAAAATAAACTTTAAAGCTAGTGCACCAAAAACACATTTTTAATACACGTTATAAACACACAGCTGTAAAATCAACCTGTGACGTGGCAGTGTTTGCTTTACGTCAGTATACCATACTGAAGCTGTATAGTGTGCTGTACAACTATTGGATAATTTATTATGCAACTCTGTCTCACGTTGCTGGTATGTTCCAGACATTTTCAGCAAACTTTTTCATATTAATCAAATCAAAACTAAAACTTTCCTTATAGAGTTGAGGATCCTCACTGTGAGCGAGTTATCAGGCACGCAGGTGTCGATCCAGCAGTCATTTAAGTTACAGCCATTGGTGTTGCTGTTCTTGCATGCCCTTCCCCTCATATTAATAATAATAATAATAATAATAAAATTTTTTATCTATAATGCACTTTCAAATAAATTGCTATTTGAAGGTAAAAATGGGAAATAAATAAAAACAATACAGTTAAAAACAGATAAAACAAAAGAGAACAGCAATAAGAACCAGTAAAAACTTTAGGCATAAGATTAAGACCAGCAGGATAGAGTGAACAAGCTGGTCTTTAACTTAGCTTAAGTTAAAGATGGGGCACGAAAAGAAAAAGCACGCTGCCCAGTAGTTCTTCTTCTGGCTTTGGGAACTTTTGGAAGGCCAAGGGCCTAAGATTGGAGAGGATGGGATGGAACACAGAGGTGCAAAAGGTCAGAGAGACATGAAGGCGCCAGACCATTTAAAGCCCATTATAAAACAGGCAAATCAGTGAAGATAAAGTTTTAATGCCACAGAGCAGTGCATCGCAAGTTTATGTGTTTGATTTGATGTCTTTGAACCCTCAGGCGTGGAAGTCATGCCAGTTCATTTCTGCGTTTTGTTTTTTTGTTTTGCCTTGCGGCAGATCTCGGAGATCCATGTGACGGGAGAGTCCGAGGACATGACAGCCAAGGAGAGACTGCTGCTCTGGTCCAAGCAGACGACAGAGGGCTACGTAGGTGTGCGATGTGAAAATTTCACAACCTCGTGGAGGGATGGGAGGCTATTTAATGCCCTTATTCACAAATACAGGTACTATAACAAACACACACACAACACAGCATGTTTTTGCAGAACAATAGTGCTTTTGGTTTTCTTTTGATTTATTCAAAAAATGCAGCTAATATGGACATCACTGCTTGAGTTTATTTTTATACCTTTAGTTGCCCTATCCTTACAGTAATACACCGTGTGTACCTTACCTCTACCTACCTCTGCCTCTTTCTATTACAGACCGGACCTTGTGGACATGAGCCGTGTGTCAACACAGACCAACCGATCAAATTTAGAAGATGCATTTTGTGTAGCTGAACAGCTGGGGGTGGCCAGACTACTGGATCCTGAGGGTAAGAGTCACATAGAGAGTCATTCAAATCATGAAAAATAACTCTCAGAGTGCAGCTTGCTCTTGTTTGCTGTCATTCGTGACCCCTGGGTTTGTACGTTTCTCATCAGATGTTGACGTCCAGTCTCCTGATGAAAAATCAGTCATCACCTACGTCTCAACACTGTACGATGCCTTCCCCAAAGTACCCGATGGAGTTGAAGGAGTTAGTCCTAATGTAAGTTAAGCGACTTCAACGAGTCCAAGTTAAAATGTTAAGAAATCCCTTATTTCTCATGATTCTTCTTCTCTTATAAACAGGACGTTGATATCAAATGGGTGGAGTACCAGAACATGATCAAATACCTCAGCCAGTGGATCAAACACAATGTGGCCATAATGTCAAGTAGATCATTCCCCAATAACCCTGTAGAACTCAAGGTATGGCACCACAACAAGATGAGCTCCAGTTATTCCGTTTTACACTGTGTTTGGAATATAGGCATATCTGTATGTCTGAAAGGTAAAGGATAATTGCAATTTAATGCTCAACTTAAAGCGATGCTAATGATGTGAGAGGGCAGCTGCATCCGTTTGCTGCATGAGAGATTATTATGCAGGGGGTACAAAAAAGTGATCGGACACTTTTAAATAAGTTGTTTTTTATGTAATCGCCTCTTTATTTTACAGGCACTTTATACACAATATCTTCAATTCAAAGAACATGAAATCCCACAAAAAGAAAATGAGAAAACAAAAATCAAAAATCTCTACAAAATGCTTGAGGTACACATGTGCACGATTGGATTACACATTTCCTGCATTTATGGTCTTACACACTGCAGCGATAATAAGTGTGCCGGCGTTGTCCCTGACAGATGTGGATCGAGTTTGGACGTCTTCAGTTACCCCCAGGTCATCATCCGAATGATGTGGAGAAGGAATGGGGTAAACTAATTGTCGCCATGCTGGAAAGAGAGAAGAGCCTGAGGCCAGAGGTGGAAAGGTAGGTGTGCACTTTTTCTGCCCAGGCTCATCCTAATGTGATTTAAGGTCTCATCTTTATAGTCTCTATAAACTAATTTATTTATGACTTTATGGTTTTAATGGGCAGAAGAAATTAACTCTGCTAATGTGTAGGCGCATAAGTCAATGTAGTGGGTATTTAATATGACAAACTGTGTGTGTGTTGGAGGTCACATGCAGAAATCAAACCATCACTGATGAGCTGCTTTTCTTTAAAAAAAGGATAAACATGAAGACACATGCTAAGTGAGTCTGCAAAATATTTTCTGAGGGTGGCGTGAGGAGAGTGCTTCGGTGTCGTATTGCAAGCCTGCTAATGGCTTTAATGAAACCAGACACCGATGGTCAGTGTAGCATGTCGGAGAGTGATTTGCCTCATTAAAGCAGAAATCCCCCAACTGATCTAAGATCTCGTTTACATGACATATTTCAGCTCAGGTTTACAGCCAAAGTGCATGCTATGCATATGATGAGGATGGGTTACATTCTGCTTGAATAATGAAGTGCAAAGTCAGCAGCAAAAAAACAAATCTCGATTATCTTGATTCATGGATTACTTTAAAACTGCTCATTCAGTCCTGTGTGGCAAAATTTGCAAATGCAATCAACATAAGTTTGTATGTTTATGTCAAAGTGTGAACCGACGCAGCGACTCGTTTTCTTTGGCGAAGGCTTTCAAGTATTTGAACCCCATCTGTTGTTTGCTTTACAGTGTAGCTGGTATTTCTATGGAAACTCACACATCACCTTCCCAAATTCCCTATGAATGATGGTCGTTTAGACAAGTTTACATATCAATTCCTTCCCCCATGGTCTATAAACACTTCATATTTACTGCATTATTTCGGGGTGTGGTGAAAACTGGCAGAAACAGCAATTACAGCAGTTTGGCTGTCCTCCAAACAGACTCAGTTCTGACAACGCTGTACTGTCTCAACCTGCCGTTTAATTTTTATTCCCCGAGGGCGGCATAGTATTTCAGGGTGGGAGTTTGTACTTGCTCCTCACCTGGCTGTGACACTATAAATATGAGCAAGTTGAAAACAGCTCCCTCAGTTAGGTCTGCGAATGCTTTCATCGAGCTGTCGAATTTGGAGCCCGATATTGTTTCGGGGGATGGTTAGGATGAAAAACAGTGATTTTGTCTGCAGTAGGAGTTTCGCATTGTAAAGTAAGATGGCTTATTTAAGCGGGAGCAACAGTAGTTTCATCAGCTACGGCACTGGTGACACCGTCTACTCTGAGCCTTTACAGATTAACAGCTCAATGTTTCTCAATAACAACATTGCCTATGGATCCAGGTGAGCGCACTGTGTGACAACTTGAATTGTTTTGGGGGGGTGGTCTAGACATTTTGACTTTAAACAAGTGAAAACAAGTAAAATAACTTTCCATCTTTGTTTTTTTAGGCTTGAAATGTTGCAGCAGATTGCCAACAGGGTTCAGCGGGACTGTGTTAACGGCGAGGACAAGCTTGCACTGGCGAGAACGGCCCTGCAGTCTGTAAGCATGCACTCTCAGTTTAATACTCCAGCAAGCTGTGATAAAATAGCAATGAGTTAGAAGTCCTTTCTTTTTCTTTTCAAAGGATGCAAAACGTCTTGAGTCTGGTATTCAGTTCCTAAATGAAGCTGAGATCGCTGGCTACCTGTTGGAGTGTGAGAATATTCTCAGACAACAAGTAGTGGATATCCAGATTCTCCTGGATGGAAAATTCCCATTTGCAGATCAGCTTGTCCAAAGGTACAAAGTACATCCTTCTGTATAAATAAAACACTGAAATTTCCTCATGTCATTAAAAAAATATGTCTCAAATTGTCATCTGCTTCTATACAGGGTGTCAAAACTCCGCGATGATCTTCTAGCCCTGAGAGCCGAATGCTCCTCTGTGTACAGCAAAGGCCGCACCCTGACAACAGAGCAAACCAAAATGATGATCTCAGGCATCACACAGAGTCTGAACTCTGGCTTCTCCCAGAGCATTAACACTAACCTGACACCAGCCCTTACTCCTGCACTCACCCCAGGGGGAATAGGTACCCCTGGGTCCACCTTCACCTCCAGCCTTACGCCGTGCCTCACCCCATCCTTGACTCCTGCCTTGACCCCGAGTCTGCAGCCTGCATCAGTCCAGAGCTACTTGGGGAGCGGTGGTGACATGGTCACAGGTAGCCTCAGGCATTTGAAAAACATGCAGATCCGGAAGCCCTTACTGAAGTCCTCACTGGCAGACCCCAGCTTGACAGAAGAAGAGGTCAACATGAAGTTTGTTCAGGACCTTCTAAACTGGGTAGAAGAGATACAGGTGAGCATCTCTGATTTATAACTTGGTGTGGGTTTATTTTAAGGCACTTAAAATGAGATGCTGAGTATCTGTGTTGAGTTTTTTTTCTGTTGTTAAGATGGAGCTGGAGCGTTCAGAGTGGGGATCTGATATGCCAAGTGTGAAAATGAATTTAGATAACCACAAAAATGTACACAGAGTGATCGAGGAATTCCAAATGAGTCTTAAAGAAGCCAAAATAAGTGAAGTAAGTATTTCTTGCAGTTGCATAAATTTTTGTTAGATGTGTTAGAACCCCCCCCCCCCCCCCAAAAATAAAATAAACATGTTTTTCTTTTCTCAGATTCAGATGACGATGCCTTTAAAGCTCAGCTTTTCAGACAAACTGAACAAACTGGAAAAGCAGTATGAACGACTCTTGGTGAGAGATTTGTCGAGCTTAATATTCCTAATTTATGAATGGCTTTCCAATAAATACTACAACTGCTTACGTGCTTGTTTTTGTCTGACTCGCCCGTCTCTTTCAGAGCTCATCCAGGGAGCGGCAAAGCCACCTGGAGAGCCTGCATGACTTTGTATCACAGGCAACTCAAGAGCTCATCTGGCTGAATGAGAAGGAGGAAGAGGAGGTTGCCTTTGACTGGAGCGATCGCAACATTAACATCTCCAAAAAAAGGGATTACCACGCTGTAAGTCTTTGCTTGTTGAAGCTAGTAAAATCTTCTATCAACAACGATTTGGCTTTCTAGTTTTTGCTTACGTTATAGCTCCATTTATTTAATAAGGCACCATTCGCATCAAAAGGAACTGGGGCTTGAATGTTTAGCTTTAAACTTAAAATCAGTGAGACGGGATATGAGATTTTGTTAGATGATGGACTAACTGGTTTTATGCTGTGGCAGAATGCCAGTGATGCTCAGCTTAATGTCTTAATACAGGACCTGATGAGGGAGCTGAATGAAAAGGAGGAAGCCATCAAGTCTGTGCAGGACAAGGCAGAGCGCCTTATGCTCAAGAACCACCCAGCCAGGCTAACTATTGAAGTAAGCCCTTTGTGTTCTTTGTGCATCCTCAATATGACAATTAAGATTCCAAATTTTGGACTAGCAGCAGTGACTCCACCCTGCATTCATCTCTCACAGTGATTACAAGATTATAAAGTGCTGATTCAACTTGTAATTTTCCAGTTATGATGCCAAGATATGTATGTATTTTTTTAATCTGAAAACATTAATGTTGGGGTTTGTTTTTAAGGCATACAAAGCTGCAATGCAGACCCAGTGGAGCTGGATTTTACAGCTCTGCTCATGTGTCGAACAACATCTCAAGGAGAATGCCATTTATTTTGAGGTGAGTTGCTGCCGTGGACTGTTTCAGCGAATGCAGCAAAGTGTTTGCCACATCTAATTCAACTCTCTTTCCCTCACTGTGCAGTTTTTCAGTGATGCCAAAGAGTCCATGGATTACCTGAAAAATTTGCAGGATTCGATTCAAAGAAAGTACAGCTGTGATCGAACAAGTAGCCTACACAGACTGGAGGATCTCATTCAGGAGTCCATGGTAAAATGACAGAAAGCTATGAAGTGTGTGTGCATTTAAAGGCGAAATGAAGAAAACACATTTTTTTGTGGGTTTCTGTGTCCTTAGGACGAGAAAGAGCAGCTCCTTCAGTACCGCAGCACTGTGGCTGGGCTGGTGGGCAGTGCTAAAAATATTGTGCAGCTCAAGCCCAGAAACCCTGAAAATCCACTAAGATCCTCCATCCCTGTTAAAGCGATCTGTGATTATCGTCAGATAGAGGTACTATTATTGGTGCCGTGAATCACCACATTTAATCTCGGTTTATATAAAACATTTATAGTAAATCAGTTACGGTTTGTCAACTCTTTCAGATTACCATTTATAAAGAGGACGAGTGCGTACTGGCCAGTAACTCTCACCGGGCTAAGTGGAAAGTCATCAACCCAGCAGGTAATGAGGCGATGGTTCCCTCTGTTTGCTTCACTGTCCCTCCACCCAACAAAGAGGCCGTTGATATGGCTTCAAGGTGAGTTGGTAGGATGCTAAGTTTCCTACAGTTCCCCTATAGTAATCTTTTTCACAAATTTCATTGACACAGCAAATAATATTAATAATATAACCTTTGCTTCTGCAGAACTGAGCAGTTATATCAGAACGTCCTGGCACTGTGGCACCACTCCCATGTCAACATGAAGAGTGTGGTGTCTTGGCATTATCTAATGGCTGACATTCAAGCCATCCGCAACTGGAATGTGGCTTCAGTATGTCGGAGTTTGTTTTTTCAGACTGCAGTCAGTCGAGCTTTTCTTTTGACGATCATTTGTGATAATCACGCTTCAGTTTGATAACGATCATTCTAAGGAAAATGCCAGTTTGTGTTATTTACACTTGTTTTTGTTTGTTTGACTGTTTTGCTCTCATCACTCCAGATAAAGACCATGTTGCCAGGTGAGCATCAGCAGGTCTTGAGCAACCTGCAGTCCCACTTTGATGAGTTCCTGGAAGACAGCGAGGAGTCAGAGGTATTCACTGTGGCGGACTGCGCGCAGCTCGAGAGAGACGTGGCGGCGTGTAAGGAGTACTACCAGGAACTGCTCAGATCCGCAGAGAGAGGCAAGGCTCAAATCTCCCTTCCCCTTCTGCGTAACAACGAGCAGCTTGTGTACATTGTACAAAACACAGCAAAAGGAAACACATGGCTGTTAAGCCTTTTAAGCCTTAAGTTAATACCTATTGGAATTACTCTGATTTTGCTGTGAATGTAAATACTGCACTGGTATGCCGTTAAAGTGTTATGTGTAGTCATGAATTTTAATTTTGGGAAAATTTGAAGAATATTTGTTCTGCTGTGTTGATACATATGCACATGGGCAATATTCACATATACAGTATAAAATATTTGCATTTCCTTTTAAAAGATTGTGTATTTTTCTCAATGCACTAGTAATAATTTTCTCATTTTGGGACTGACTCCACCTCAGCAGCATACAAAGTTCAGTGGATTGAGCTCCATTGCATCAGACCTTACTTGACCTTATAGCATAATAAGGGTGCCACCTAGAGGCTGTCAGTTTAAACTGCAGTATTTTTGGGTTTAAATTATTTTCCTTTGGATGATTTTCAAAATAACGCAAAGCTTTATATTTATTACTCTCAAAAAGAAAAATGCAACCAAGATGTCAGTATTTTTAAAAGACTTTGATCCTTTTCTGTTACACAGAGGAACACGAGGAGTCGGTGTACAATCATTACATCTCGGAAATACGCAACTTCCGTATGCATCTGGAGGCCCATGAAGAACACCTGATCAGGCAAATACGCTCACCCCTGGAAAGAGATGACCTGGAGCAGAGTCTGCAGCGTATCACAGAGCATGAGGTACACATTGCAATACTCATTTATGATACTCGAGAACTTCGCTGTTGCTGTCAGTTTAAATCATCCCCCCACCCTCATCTGCTCTCGCAGAGGAAGACAGCAGAGCTGAATAAGCTGAAGGAGGATCTGGATGCCATGAAGGAGAAGTGTGAGCTGTTCCTCAGACAGGCCGCGGGTTCTCCGTCTGTGGCAACGCTTTCATCTGAGCTCACAGTCCTCATTCAGAGCATGAGCCAAATGTACTCCATGTCTTCCATTTATATGGACAAGTAAGAGTTTCCCTTCATTGTAATTAGGTATTTCATTTATATGTATGTTTGTAATACAAAAGAATATTAGAACTAAAGACCTTTTTCTTCTATTGCAGATTAAAAACTGTGAGTTTAGTGGTGAAACACAGTCAGAGTGCAGAGGCGCTTGTTAAGGCCTATGAGTCCAAACTCTATGAAGAAGATGCCATGAACCCTGATGTCAAATCCATTGAAAATGTCATTTCCACACTAAAGGTGTTACACCATCATGATTCAGTATTTCACCAACACACCCAGTGTTTTGACTTCACTTGTTAACCATTCCTGCTTCTGCACACAGCACTGGCGGACAGAGATTGATGAGAGACAGGAGTCATTCCACGACATGGAGGATGAGCTGCAGAAGGCGCGACTCATCAGTGACCGCATGTTTAAAGCGCACAACGAGCGCGACTTTGACCTCGACTGGCACAAAGAAAAGGCGGATCAGTTGAGCGAGAGGTGGCAGAACATCCACTCGCAGATCGATAGCAGGTTTGGCTTTTTTAATTTATTCATTCTGAATTAAATCAAGCACACCAGCTGTTTTTGCAGAAAATAGTCAGTGTATGTATTGATCACTAAAAGGTTATCCAACCAATTTTCAGGCTCCGCGACCTGGATGGTATCAGCAAATCTTTGAAGCACTACAGAGACTCCTATAGTAGCCTTGATGAATGGGTTAGAGACATGGAGGCAGCACAGCTGAAGGCCCAAGAACACAAACCTGAGGATAGCAAGGCACTGGCTGAGCTGTTAAACAAACAAAAAGTAGGACAACACAGAAGTTATTCACAGCAAAAAACATTTATATAGATACACAATGTATTAAAATGTGTGTTTTTCAGATCCTTGTTGCTGAAATTGAGAAGAAACAGAGCAGTATCGACGAATGTCAAAAGTACTCAGAGCAGTACTCATCTGCTGTTAAGGTGAAGCCATTTGTTGTCTTTAATTTAGTTTAACCCCCACTTTACAGTTCTGTTATCTAAACAGTAACGCATCAGGTCTGCAGGCTTTTGCAGAATATTTTTTCTGAATAGTGCAGCAGTTAGTCACATTTTGTTGACATTTGGTGAAAGGAGACTGAGCAATAATAATCTAACAAAAACTAGTTCACCATCAATTCATGTGAAATTCTTTTTTAGGATTATGAACTTCAGCTGATGACGTTCAGAGCGATGGTCGACTCCCAGCACAAATCTCCTCTCAAGAAACGGAGGATGCAGAGTTCTTCTGATGCCATTCAGCAGGAGGTGAAACTTTATTTTGGCTTTGTCAGCAGAAGAAATGAGTTCTGTATGAACAACAGTGCCTGCTCAGTAATATACTTGGTTGTGTTTACAGTTTATGGATCTCCGAACGCGCTACACTGCTCTGGTGACTCTGATGACTCAGTATGTGAAGTTTGCCAGCGAAACGCTGAAGAGAACTGAGGACGAGGAGGTGAGTTATTCTTGCTTTAACACATAAAACTTTCTGTGGTAACAGGGATTCGTGTGGCACTTTTTCAATTTCAATTTGTTCGCCATTTGTTTCCTGATGCCAATGTAGCTGTATTGTCGCACATGGGCATGCTTCCTGGGTGGTCTTCTCTTTTTTATCAGCTTGTTTTAGTGGCTCACAGTACTTCCACTACTTGTCTACCTTGACTTTTTGACTCACTCCTAGACAATTATCCCAGATGGAGGTCTCATCGTGAGGGAAGAGAGTTTGCTTCATTGTACAAAAGAAGCAAAGGAAATGGAGCAGTGCATGTCTGCATGGATGGTAGCTCCTTCCTGGAGATATTGACTTGCTGGGATGAGAAAGCTTTTTTCTAATTCTGCTGCAGTAGATCTTATATGTCTCTTTTAAATGTCTCTCCAGGAATCTGTGCATTAGTTCTAAAGCTTAGTTTTGACATATAAAACTATAACTGAAATTAAATCAAACCTAAAATATTGATGGTATGTTTGCAGTTTTTAGGCATTTACAGTACAACTATCTCTTCTTTTATAAACAAAACTCATTAAGGAAATTCCTGGAGAGATTGTTTTATTATTAATGGCGCTAATTTACAATGTCTACAGTGGATGATTTGTGTTTTCTTCCCGTTATAGAAGAGAAAAGCTTTTGAAAGAGCAGAGAATGAAAGGTGGACAGAAAGCATGGAGCTCCAAAAAGCTACAGAGGATATAGAGATTAGTCAACTTAAGCGGCGGGTCTGGGAGCAGGAGGCTTTGCTGACTGAGAGGCAAGAACAGTTGGAAAAGTTGGAAGGAGAAATAGAAACACAGCAGAAGACAATTAGTGATCTAAAGTGTCAGAAATCCCAGCTCGAGCATTATCTGAATCAGTATCATGCTAAATTAGAGATAGCAGTTAAAGACAAAATGGCAATTGAGCAGGAATTAAAGCACACAAAAATGTTAATCGAGCAGTCAGAGGCCACGTGGTCTTTGACTCAGAAGAAGCTAGACGATTTCTTAAAAGATAGAAACGATGGCCACGATATTAATATCCAGTCAGCAGGAGACTGTAAGCTGAGATCATCTGCATTCAGAGAAAATGACAGCACGATGGTGGATGTTCTGCAGCAGAAATTAGAGGAGCTGGTCCTGGTCCAGAGAAAAGCAGACATGGCTGAAGAAAAAGCACAGAGTTATAAAAAGCTGTTGGATGAGAGCAATAACAGACTGAAGAAACTTCAGATGGACTTGGAAGCTGAGAGGATTAGCATGAGACAGAAATCAGAGGAACTCCAGCAGGAAACACAGAACATGAAGAAATCCATCAATGAGCTTCAAGACGAAATCAGATCTCTCAAAAGAGCAAAGTCCTCTCTGGAACAAAACACGTTTTTTCACAGCACTGAAATAGAAGGCCTTAAAGAGCAGCTGAACATCGCCCACGGAGAGCTGCAGAAAAAAAGCTCCATTGAACAGGAAAATAGTTACAAGATTAACAGCTTAGAATTAAACCTGACTTCCAAACAGTCAGTAATAGATCAGCTGAAGTTTAAATGCAGTGAGCTGACGAGGATGAATGTCTCATCGGAGAGTAATATTCAAGGTCTTCATATCCAGATGGAGTCAATGGAAAAAGAGAGGTCACTTTCAGAACAAAAGCTCAGGTCTTTAAGGAGAGAGATCGACAGCTGGAAACAGCAATTTCAAACAGCAAAGGAAGAAAGTAGCTTAATGAAAAAATCTGAGCAGGCGCTGCAGGGCAAGTGTAAAAATCTGGAAGCAGAACTTCAAAAAAGTGAATTAGCTGCTTCTCAGTGGCAGGTGAGAGTAGATGAGATTAAACACATCAATCTGGAGATGGAGGAAAATCTAAAGAACATCAAAGCTAAATTGGATCAGGCGATGATGGAAATTGACAGCAAGGATCAGCAAATTAAAATCTTCAGGGCTCAAGTAGAGAGCACCAAATCACAGGTCAGAATTATCGAGGAGGAGCTGAATAAGAAATCGCAAAGCTCTCATGAGCTTCAAATTAAACTGCAAGATTACAGTGAGGAGGTAAAGAAAATGACTGAACTGCAGCAGAAAATCAAAGTTCTCAGTTCAAGTACTGCCAGTTATGAGAAAGAAATAACCTCTCTTAGAACTGAGCTGATGTCAGTGCTTTCTGACAAGAATTCGGCACACATGCAGAAAGCTGAAATCAATGATTTGAAAGTGATGCTGAATGCTAAAAATGCACAACTGCAGAAGGAATGTGCTGAGAATCAAAAGCATCTCAGTAAAATCAAAGCTTTAGAAGATGAGCTTTTCAAACAAAAGCACAGTTTTAAGGGGTTAACCAGCACCTCGGAGAAAATGACAGAAAACGTAAAGCAGGAACTTTACACGCTTCAGAGTGAGAAGAGAGAAACGGAAAGGAAAGCCGAGAACCTGAACGCTAAACTTTCAGATTTAAGCTCCTCACTGCAAAGAACAAAAGACGAGTTAGCGAAAGAGGCCCAAGAGAGAAAAGTCAAAGAGTCCAAACTAATTCAGCTGGAGGCTGAGCTTCAGAAAAATAGAATAACAATCAAAGAAATTATGTCCAGTTCTGAGAAATCCAGATCAAACCTACAAAATGAGAATACATTTTTAAAGAGGGAGAAAGCTGAGGCATTAGAGAAAAGCATCTTATTGGGATCTGAAGTCAGAAAACTGAGAGAAAACCTTCAGCACGCCCAATCGGAAGCCGAGCAAAAGCAAATAGAAAACGCTGCGCTTCAGCTGAGGTCCCAGCAGATGGAGGAACAACTGGATAAGTGTAAGAAAATGCTGGAGGAGTTAAAGAGCAAACTAGAACTCCAGAGAGAGGGCTATGACAGGCAGTTGCTGCTAGTGAAAACTGAAATAGAGAGAAAAATCATTTTACTGCAGTCCGAACTCACAAACCACAGCGAGAAATCCAAAGCGCACAGCGCTGAACTAGCAGAGATGCTGAATAAGTATTTCAAACAAGACATGAAGCAGATAAAACATCAGAGCACAGCTGATTCAAAGCAACAACCAGACCAACAGCTTCAAATCAAAATGGACAAAGTGCAGCAAGAGAGAACGAAGCTCGAACGAGACTTGTCAAAAGCAAAATCTCAAATACACGAACTCGAGGAAGAAAAAGTTGAACTCAAGTCAAAAATCAGTGCTATGCTAATCCTTTACAATGAGCAAACGGGTGAATGGACAAAGTTTCAACAGCTGTTGAAAGACAGCGAGTGGAAACTCACAATGAAAGAAAATGAGGCAAGATCTCTGCGGGAACAAATAGTGCTGTACATCAAAGAGGTTAAAGGCCTTCAGGAGAAGCTTTCGACACTCGGATTAGAGGCGACTCAGTGCAGTTTCCAGTATGTGAAAGACAACAAGGCTGATCTGATGAATGCAGATGTCGCTATAATGCAGACAATGGTGCACTCAAATCAAGATACAAAAAGCAGGAGAGATGAAGAGATTCTCTCAGTGAAAAAGTCCTCACAGGTACGCACGAGGCTGAATTTTGCATTACAGGAACATAATAGTGCATTTATTAACAGATCCAGTATTTTTAAATGCAGTATGCTCCTTTCAGTAGTTGTTTTTTTCTGTTAGTTGATATTAATAATTGTAGCTGTAAAAACTTAATAGCTCTTCCAATGTCACATCTACAGATGGCAACAACGGAGAACGAAATCACCCTTGAAGTGATTGAACATGTCAGACAAGATAAGAGGGAGATCATTCACAGTCAAAGCCTTCAGCAGGATTCAACAACAAACACAATGTTGGATAGCTCCCCTTATCAAACTCCCGCTTTTCTCAAGAAAGATGTGCAAAGTGTGACTTACAAGAGCCACGTTAACACTGATTTCCAAAGCTCTGTGACAGCACAGGGATACATGGCTCTGTTGGGACTTAAAGACAAACAGCTGCACGAAACTAATGTCAGCAAGACACAAATGTACCAAAGCGCATCAGAGAGTAGTATAACAGACCGCGATGGACAGCAGAGCGTGACATATTCAACTCCCCAAAAGCTCCCAGACCTCAAAGGGGGTGTAAGCATTCAAAATATGGTCAAATTTAGGCCCTCGGATGAAGAGTACATCGGCAAACCGGTTGCTATTGCTGGAATTTATGTGGAGTCGAGCAAGAAAAAGATATCCTTCCTGGAAGCTGCTGAGAAGGGCTTCCTAGCAAAGACATATGCCCTTGAGTTTCTCGAGGCTCAGGCTGCAACAGGAAGCCTTACAGATCTGGCTACCGGACAAACGCATTCAGCTGCCGAGGCATTGGAGAGGGGGATTATAGATCCGAGCCTGAAAGACAGACTGATGGAGGCTGAGAAAGCTATTAGTGGCTACATCTTTAAAGGCAAAAAGCTGTCTGTGTTTCAGGCCATGGAGGAAAGGATTCTCAATAGATACAAAGCCAAAAAGATCCTCGAGGTCCAGGTTGCTACTGGAGGACTGATAAACCCAGCAACTGGGGTCAGGGTAACAGCTCACATTGCTGTAGATCAGGGTCTTTTGAACAAGGAGACTCTACAGAGTCTCTATGATCCAGTCAGTAACCCCAAAGGTTATCACAACCCTGACACTGGACAGAAAGCATACTACTCTGACATACTGAAGGCATGCTTGTACGACATCAGTGGTGGAGTGTTTCTCTTTCCGTTTGGTGAGAGGCACCTAACAAGCACATCTCCTGCCAGCTCTCATAGGGTGTCAGTTGTCAACAGCAACTGTGGCACTGAGATGTCAGCCTATGAAGCATTCAAGGGGAAACACATTGACAAGAAGACATATCTGTTTCTGTCACAGCAGGAGAGTGAATGGCAGGAGAAGTCCACAGCTGACCCCAGTGGAACCCCACTTCACGTCATTACTGATGTCAAAGGTGGCCGACAGCTTTGCCTTGAGTCGGCTCTAAGTCAGAGATTCCTGGAATCGTCTGAGCTTGAGAGCTATCGCAGAGGTCTTCTTAGTATCACTGAGATCGCAGACATGATATTTTCAAGAATGGTTGTTGTGGAAGATGTTAACAGCCCCATTGCTGGACTTTGGGATGTCACTCAGAAGAAAAGGCTTTCGGTTTTTCAGGGTTTTCAACAGGGCTTTACTGACAGAGCTACTGCTTTGCGGCTGTTAGAGGCCCAGGCCTGCACTGGAGGTATTTGTGACCCGTCATGTGGAGAGAGAGTTACCCTCACCGAGGCTCTCAAAAGAGGTCTTTTGGATGAAGCACTGAGTCAGCAGCTTCTGCAGTTTGACCAAGCACTTAATGGCTTCATTCATCCCAAGACTGCAAAGACTTTGTCTGTTTCCCAGGCTGTTCAGGAAAATCTCCTCCCAAAAGACGCCGGTTTCCGCTGTATTGAATTCCAGCTCCTGACTGGAGGATTGATAAAACCTGACACCCACGACAGAATCTCACTTGAAGAAGTCGTTCAGAGCGGACTCGTTGATAAAGTTACCGCCACTGTACTCAAAGACGAGAAGTTCCACACCAAAAGCCTCACCTGTCCAAGGACCAAGAGAAGAATTACATTCAAAGAGGCTCTGGAGAGAAGCGTGTACGACTGCCACACCGGGTTAAGGTTACTGGAAGCTACGAAATCCCACGGTTTTGGACCAAAGTCAACATTTCATTATGTTTGGGCATATAAATAAAAACCTGTCAGTTATTATAGCATTAGCCTTTGGTGGGGTGGATTTAAAGTCAGTGAGTCTTTTCTCGTTATCTTTGACCTTTTGATGAACAAAGATGCCTCTTGTGGTATTACCAATGAAGCCTCGCATTGCTAAACTGGTAAAAAATATTTGTGTTTCAGTGCTGCTGATTCTTCTTCAGCTCTGACCAAAACAGTTTTTCAGTACATGGTTGTCCAAAGCTTTCTTGTGTTTTCTTCTTTTGGTTTTTGCTGATTTTAACTTGATCATGAATGGATTTTGACAGCTCTCTTCCTGTGTTTTGGTTTATTTTTGTAGCAAAGTTAACAATCTTGTTAAAAGTCCGTCTATTTTAATTCTAGAGATCTGTTGATGAGGAGAAGAGAGAGAATGGTGATAAGGTTAACAAACTATTGCAGTGGATGTCCAATGTGAAACAGACCGTGAGCAATGGTGGGGATGCTCTGAAAGATAGTAATGCCAACACAGATGCTTCTAATAAGCCGCAGGTAAATAATGTGTATGTTCCTGGTGTGTCCTGTTTTTTTTATTATTGCTAACTTTTGTTTATATATGAATTTTTTTAATGACAAAAACACTCCAATCAAAATGATCCCACCACCCTTTGCTGTCACAGCGTTTGATTTCTAATAAAACAAACTGTTTACTTCCTGATTCATTTTATCCATATATGTTGTGAAGCTCTTGGATTTAATTAATGCACTTACAAAGACCTACAAAGATAATATGAAATACTTATTTCATTTTATTCATAATAAAAACAAATGCATATGTTGCACAAGCACCCATATTTAATGCACTTCACTGAATAATAAATGACGTCAGTCTCACGGGTTATTGAAATATTTTAACATGTGGCCCAAAACTGATATTATTCACCTTAAGGTTACATGAAATTTATATAAAACTATCCCTGATGTGTTCATTATATTGCAAAAGGAATTAAATCATGGCTAAATAGTGGTGAGAGGCAGTTTATGATCACGGGGTCCATAATTAAATCTGCCCAACATAAAAGAATAGAAAATAAAATAAATGTGTGAATTAAAGAAGTTTAGATTTTCATTACATGTCATTTGCTAATGAGATCACTGACTTCTTATATATCTTTTGATGTTAGTAGTGGACCTTTGCATTTCTGTAGTAATACTTTCATAAACTTAAATAAATGTCTGTAAAGTAAAACCACAATTCAGTAATTACAGTGTAACATAATTAGACTTTATTTTGTCAAATTATGTCAAAATCACCTTCCCCTTATTATGTTTCTGATATCATGCCCCTTATGTAAAACAGAATAAAGCACAATGTGCACAGTGCTATCAGAAATAACAGTGTTAAAATTATAGCCTCATTAAAGACTGTGTAAATCAGTCAAGTCCTCTCTGGGAGAAACACTAAAATGTTATGTAGGTTTCCATTGCTAATATTTATTGCAAAGTTGTTGTGTGCAGTATGCTTCATGTAAATAATGAATCATGAAAAATTTAATTTAGTCTGTAAAAAGTATTTGTGTGTGTGTGTGTGTGTGTGCATTTTTGAGGATTATCTTGTTTTTTTGTTGCAATTGTAAAGTAAAACTACCATAAAAGTCACTATGCATCATTGACTCTAACATGGTGATATGCATGTTGTTGCTGTTTGATGTTCTAGGTGTCAGTGGAGGAAATCGTCACTAAAAAAGAACAAATTGCAGAAGCGCTGAGGTCCACACAAACGATGCTAAACAAACACAGTGACAAGTAAGCCTCCTTACCTGGACTAGCATGCAAAAGACTGACTGGTAAAGCTAGGGGCTTCATCCTTAATATTTTTTTGTCTTTACAGAATGACAGAAGAGGAAAGAAAGAAGGCCCAAGAGCAGCTGCAGTCTCTCACTCAGGCCTACAATGAACTCTCCCAGCAGTGTTCAGATCAGACTCCCTCTGCAGATGAGGTTGGATTATAGGCTTCGTGTTTATTAATGGAGTGTGCCCTATAATGTGTTGGAAAACAGTGCCCCCTGATGTTCGATTGCATGTCTAACCATTATCCTCTTTTCCCTAGTACAGTGTTTGCCAAATTCTGTCGCACTTTCTCTTAGACTGGCTCCTTAGGAACAGAAACTTAGTATGGCTGAAACCAGTCAAACCTGAGTATGCTGTAAACATGCTAATTGCACCAAGCTGTGGTCTGATATTTCACTTCTTTCAGTGTGCTTAAGCTCTCTTTAAGAGCTCAACAGGATAGCAGATATATAACTTTACAGTGTGCTGTGTGACTAATGACACTCTTTTTGCAAGATGCTGAATGCTTATATTCCAGATGCATGATAGCTTTAAATGTACTCTCCATCACCCTCCTGTTGCAACCCCGTTGCAGTCTTGCTCTTGCACAAACGCTGTCTTAACAAACCCGTGTCTGTGTGGTGGTGAGTATAGATTTTGTCTTGCCTCAGTTAGTAAAATTTGAACAAATTTTGAGGCTGAAGCCAAAGCTAGTGAGATTAATTGTCATGCTTTCATTTCCTGCAGGATTTCAAACCCCTTGATAGGATTGGGACTGGAATGACTGGCCTGATTGATCAGAGAGGTTTGGTAAATCATCAAGGGCCCCTCCTAACCTCTAACCTCTCTGAACCCCAATTTCATCTGGGGTGTGATGAAGCTATTGAAGAAAATCGCATCTACACATCAACGCTGAATCACTTGCCAGTGTTGAATGATTCAAGCAAATGCATACAGAGTTCACATGTCTCCTCTGTGTCCCTGTCTGACATAGCAGCAGCTAGAGAAGGGTCCATGTGTGAAGATGTGATCATAAAGATAATAGAGGCCAGCCAGGTCAGTGATGAAGTGCAGATGTCCTACACAGGGGACACGATGACCCTGGAGAAGGCATTTCAGTGTGGTTTAATTCCTGCTTCTGTCTACGTAAACATCCTTCAGAGGAAAAAGTCTCACCAGGATATGATAAATCCTGGCACTGCAGAAAGTCTGTCTTTTTTAGAGCCTGAAGAGGAGGGTGAAGCTTGTGAGGCTAATAAACTGATATTCAAGGGCCTGAGCAGAGAGAGCTCAGAGACATCAGAGGGGAATATTAACAGTGTGACTTCGGGTGGTTTTAGTAATCAGGAGATTATGGTGAGGTTGTTAGGTGCTCAGGGGGATCTAGAAGGTCAGAATGAAACTGAGGTGTCAAATGGTAACTTCCAGAATGCTGGAGGTGGGCTGAAGGTGGATGCGGCCATTCAGTGTGACTTGATGAGCTCCAGCAGCACACTCATCGTCCTGGGAAATCAGCAACAGTTCATGGGACTTGCGTTGCCTCACTCTGGGGAAATCCAAACGGTGTCTGCCTCGCATGAATCTGATTGTCAAAGCACCTCCAGTGAGTTTACCTGCAGACTTTTTACTAATCGAGGGAAAATAGCAGCATTTTACATTCCAGAAAATTCAGAGGTGATAGATATCACTACCGCTATTCAAAATGGTTGGATCGACAGTCACACAGCAGAGGTTCTGAAATCCATAGAGATCCCAGATGTGCTGCCAGATGTTGATCACCTTAGTGAAAAGTTTTCATCTTGGCTCACTTATAAAAAGCTGGCAGTTGATGGGTGGCCTCATGATGGTTCAGAAGTTAATCTCCCCTCTCCCACGGAAGCAAAACAGTTATTCATCTCATACTTAATAATGAACAGTTACATTGATCCAAAGTCAGAACAGAGGGTTTTGATACTTGATGATCAGTTAAACAAAATGGCTCATGCTTTTCTTGAAGACACGCTATTTTATCCGAACGATGATGAAGGTTTGACTGATTTGACTTTGTTTGATGCCAAAAATCCTTTTGAAGACGCAGATTCTGAGATGTCGCTACACATAAATGATGAATCAGAGGAGTTAATAAAAAACACAGAGGACGTGTTTGATCGTTATGACTTTGTTTCCCAGACCGGCGGGAGAATCACCTTTGATGAAAACACACAACACACATTTGAGCCTCATAATTTCGTTTCCTCTGGCAATGGAAGAATAACCTTTGATGAAAAATCGAATAAAAATGACAAAGCTTCAAAACACGATCATGCCAAGGACCTTTTAGTGAGTAGTGACATTGATTTTAACACCAGAGGTGTAGAGGTGGAAAACGCGTTTGAAAACGACACATGGTGGACAAAGTCAGATCAGTTTGAAGAAGGAATTTCTGGAAATACTTTGAAAAAGGAGGCCGGAGATTATGCCAGGGAAGGTCTTGATATTCCAGGTTCTCTAAATGTGTCAGTCCCTCACACATTTTGCTCTGGGGAAAGCAGAAATATTAGCTCACCTTCAGTGATGATTGGCTCTGAGTCCTCATTTAAATCTTGCCATCAGGTGCCACCACACTATAAGGCTAAGTGCTTTGATACAACAAGTGTTCATATTGAACAACCTCAGTTTTTAAGCTCTGAGGACTCAGTGGAGGGTGGAAATGAGTGGAAGAGTGCTATTGCGCTTCTGAAAACCCAAATGGAGGAAGAGGGCATTTTGGACGTCACCTCTGGGAATTGTTATAACCTGCAGGAAGCTCTTAATAAAGGATTAGTGGATGATAAGATGGTACTAGAGCTGCATGACTCACAGTCAGATGAAAAAAATCCCATCCTGATGGTTGAGACAGACAGATTTTCTGGATTAAAACAGGCATTGTCAAGCAGATGTCACACAGAGCAGAGCTTTTTGAGGTCTCATTGCAGCAGGAGCATTGGTGAGGCACTCCCGCTTGAATTAGTCAGGGATTCAGATTCGCAAGACAACTTTTACCCAGAGGAAAACCGTGTTTACTCTCTTTCTGAAGATCAAGATCTGGGTTTAATTCACGCAGCTGAAAACACACAGCAGGTGATTTCAAGAAATGCTGCTGTCACAGTGCTTGATTTAGCCAAAGAAGAGGCTAATAACAAAGAAGGAGAGAGTGAAAATAGAAATCGAGAGTTGGCGTGTAAGGCAGTGGGGAGTGTAGAAACAATGACTAATAAAGTACATCTTTCCCTTCCATCAGAAAGTGGTAACATGCCTCAGATGATCTCACCCTCTTATTGGAATCAGGTTACAGCAGAGCGTATCAATCATATAGGAAAATTGCCTTTAGGGGCTGAGGACAGTGAGTCACACACCTTAATGGATAGCGAGCTGACAGGAAGAATCTCTGGCATCAATACTGATTCCAAAAGCCAGACTCAGTCTGCCACTTTTGCTTATCACTCCGGTAAATCTGACAGCATACCCAGTGATGATGATGTTTTCGGTGATGGATATGATACCAGTGTAAGAAAACAGACATTCATTCAGAGTGAAACCGGCACGTCAGTTTCATTTTCCAGTGCTTTGTCTTTGGAAGCTAGAGTGGAAGATGAAAGTGGGGTTCGGTCAACTTTGGGCAGTGAGCCAGCTCCGAGTGTGGATTACACATCGCTTGGGGATTTGGTTGAGGGTGCAGTCATCTCGGTTTCCAGGGGTAATTGTAACTCTGTGAAAAACAGGGCAGAAGATGTCAGAATTGCATTACGTCAGCAAGCAGAAAGTGATTATAATGATGAATCTGAGCCCAGCAGCTGTCAGAGAGATCAGAGCCTGATTGCAGCTGTTTGTGAAAGACCTCCAGAACAGCAGAGCTCCTCTTCTGAAATACCTGCTGTTTACAGCAGCATAACAGCAACAAATACCATCAATCACAGCAACTATGATACTGAAGATACAGTCCTGACTCCTAAAGATTTCTTAGGGTTTACAGATGGTGGAGCAGGTGATTCTGAGAGGCCTTCCCTAGAGAAGCAAAATGATGACATTCTCACTATTGATGGTGAACAGATCTCCACAGCTCTCTGTCAGCGAGATCAGAGCCTGATTGCAGCTGCTTGTGAAAGACCTCCACAACAGCAGAGCTCCTCGTCTGAGTTACCTGCTATTTACAGCAGCATAACAGCAACAAATACCATCTTGCGCAGCAACAATGATATTGAAGATTCAGCCCTGACTCCTAAAGATTCGTTAGGGTCGGCCCATGGTGGTGCAAGTGATGCTGAGAGACTTTTCCAAGAGAGGGAAAACAATGACCTTCCCTCTATTGATGCTGTATCTGTCTGTCAGGGAGATCAGAGCCTGAGCTCACCTGTTTGTGAAGGACCACAACAGCAGAGCTCCTATTCTGAGATATCTTCTGTTAATAGAGACATAACAACAAGTACTATCAACCAAACCTACTATGATATTGAAGATTCAGCCCTGACTCCTAAAGATTTGTTAGGGTTTACTTGTGGCCTTACAAGTGATGCTGAGAGGCTTTCCCAAAACAGGCAAAACAATGACATTCCCACTGTTAATGCTGAACAGATCCCTGTATCTCTCTGTCAGAGAGATCGGAGCCTGAGTGCAGGTGTTTGTGAAGGGCCCCGGCAGCAGAGTTCCTCTTCTGAGTTATGTGCTGTTTACAGCAGCATAACAGCAACAAATACCATCAATCACAGCAACAATGACATTGAAGATTCAGCCCTGACTCCTAAAGATTTGTTAGGGGCGGCCCATGAAGGTGCCGGTGATCCTGAGGGGCTTCCCCAAGAGAGGGAAAACAATGATATTCTCACTGTTGATGCTGAGCAAATCCCTGTATCTCTCTGTCAGAGAGAACGGAGCCTGAGTGCAGCTGTTTGTGAAAAACCTCCACAACATCAGAGCTCCTATTCTGAGATATCTTCTGTTAATAGAGACATAACAACAAGTACTATCAACCAAACCTACTATGATATTGAAGATTCAGCCCTGACTCCTAAAGATTTGTTTGGGTCAGCCCATGGAGGGGGAGGTGATGCTGAGAGGCTTTCCCCAGAGAAGCAAAATGATGACATTTTTAATATTGATGCTGAACAGATTTCTGTACCTCTCTGCCAAAGGGGTGCACCTGTTTGTGAAAGACCTCCACAAGAGCAGAGCTCCTCTTCTGAGATACCTGCTGTTACAAATACTGTTTATCACAGCAGCAATGATGTTGAAGATTTAGCGGTGACTCCTAAAGACTTGTTAGAGCCAGTGCTTGGTGTTACAGGTGATGCTGAGAGGCTTTTCCCAGAGAGGCAAAACAACAGCATTTTCGCTATTGATACTGAACAGATCTCTGCATCAAGAACGGACACAGACGATCCTGATAGTGATAGAAATGTGTCCTGTTTAAATCCATCGTTTCCCTTATCAGACAACTTTGGACAGCCTGGAAGTAGAATAGGAGAAGAGATGAGATCTGATCCTATAGAAGAGGATCAACGTTTAGAAGTGTGTGTTTCTGTGGATACTCACACAGTTACGGATTTCCTGTCTGAGAGCAGTATAATACCTGTTGTTTCCTCTTCAGGCCCATTAGTGTTTTCTAATCCTGGAAAGACATATGCAGATGACCAGGGGGAAGATATTACACACAGTGATAAGAGCAGTGGTTTGGAAAGGGCACAAGCTCAAGATTCTCAAGATGCCCTTTCTATAGATAAGAATAATGCACAATCTTTACATAAAAACAGTTTCCACGAGAGTAGCACATCTCAAGGATTCACAGACAGCAGTCACCCAGATCACCTCATGAATTTACTGAAGCAAAATTCTCTCAGTTTAGACAGCGAGGACATGAGGAAAGCAAAACTGATAAGCCAGGATGAAAGAGGAAGTCAAGAGACAGAGCAGTCTGATGCCCCAAATATCCAGCTGCAGCTGCTGCAGGTTTTTAAGACTGTTTCCACAAGCCAAGACCTTTCAGTGCTTAAGGAAGTGATGGATACCCTCAGCAGCGCTCTGGGGTGTGAATCACAGCAGGAACAGTGGCACACACTGGAGAGCATCAAAGAGGAAAGTTCAGAGGGAGAGGATGAGGAGTCGGGAGAGGATGACGGTGCTCCAGAGACTCACCAACCATCTGTTGAGGCCTCTGCCAGCTCATATGGCTGCAAAGTTGAGGAGGTCAAATATAAGGTGCGGTTTATTTTGGCTGAATGCTAAGCTCATCATTTCTTAGTTTTGGACATTAGTAACATCTGTTCCTTTTGTGAATTCATTTTTTTTTCTTTACCCACAGCTGTTCTCCATCCACGATTATTTGGAGTGTGTTGGGAGACTGCAGGATCACTCTGATGTTTTAGAAGATGCCAGAAAAGACCTCTCAACCCCAATACCCACAGACAACAACATGGAAGAACTGCAGAACCAAATAGACGAATGTCAGGTTAGAAATGACCAGCTGAAGCCCATTTGTTTTTGAATAAATGATCGATTTTTAACATATTTCAAATGTCAACATGTGTTTCAGTTCCTGATCAAATTCTTTTTTTTTCTATCTAGTCTCTGCAGTCTCAGCTTTCTAGTCTGGCTGATGTTCTGACAGTCGATATGGAGAAAGCCAAACAACTCATAAACTCTGCTGATGAAGACGTTCCCCAGCAGATCCACCACGACTTGGCCTCGATATATCTGGAGTTAGAGCCAGATTTTACTGCTGTGTCTCAGATGTGTGCAGAAAGAAGCAGCTCTCTGATTCAAGCGATGGAAACAGGGAAGGTCAGTCTTAACACAGTAATTAAAATACAATAATATAGCAGTAGCATCAGCCACTAACCCCTTTATATATGATTTTAGGTATACTTGGAATCAACATATCAGCAGCATCTCAGTGATCTCAATTCGCTGGCGGGGCTCATTCAAAATAACTCTGAGATGTTGGGTGTGGATTTGAACACATGTGATGTGGACACTCTGAAACATCTGAGCCAGCAGAATAAGGTACCTTAAATTGCAGTTTAAAGCATTGCACAGCTTGAGTAAACAAGAGGAGAAAAACCCTCAACATCCTTCCATGTTTTATTTTCCCAGGACATGGAGGACCATCTGCAAAAAGAAGCCAGGCTCAAGTTAGAGGATGTCACGTTTGATATCCAGTGCTTTATTTCAGAGCACACTCAGTTCCTGAGTCCAGCTAAGAGTAGCTACCTCCTCAAGTTCCTCAGCACCACTCAGCGAGCATTCAGAGACCAGATAGAAAGGCTTGTAACACAGAAGAGTGCCTTAGATGTCCTGCTTGATGCCAGAGAGAGAGAAAACCTGGCAGAGGTCTGCCTGTGTATATGTTATAAATATATCATTTCACTGAGATTTTTCCTGGAAAGAAAAAGTGTAGCTCTGTTTTTGTTGCAGTTTAGATTGACATTTTCAGTTGTTTTACTTGAATTTAAGCTGTAAATCTGAGTGGGTTTTTATTTTTATTTTAGACATTCTGCATGTTTCAGTGTATTCTGGTCTGAGTTTGTTGTTTCTTTTCCAGAGTTTGAGGTTGTAAGTGCTCAGAGAAATAACAGCATTGCATGCTTGAGTGCTCGATCCCTGCTGCAGACTAACTTCTGCGCTTGTTTTCATTCTACAGGCTTTGAGACTCCGGCGAACATTTAACTGGACAAAATGTGCTATCTCTGTTGGAAAATGTCCTGAAAAACAAACAGACTAACACACAATATGATGTCCTCCTGTGCTTTTTAGCACCATGGCAACAAATTGGCAAACAGCATGTTTACAGCAAACTCGATATTTACAGTGGTTTGATTTAGGAGAGTTTATTCTGAAGCAAACTTTGCACGTTACCTCTGTGTGCTCGAATTCTTGCTCCCTTCCTTTCCTTCCTTTCATTTTCATTATGTGAAAACTATTTTACACCTTTGATGTTTGTGTCTACATGAATGTTTTAGTGAGAATAGATTTGCACAACACGAAATTTAAAGATATAAAGTTTGACCTTTTTTTTTCTAATGTCAGTCTTTATTGGAGAAACAGAAGGAGTTTACAGACAAGTTGGCGGACGTGTGTGATAATCTCACGCTGACTGAGAACCGCCTGATTGGCCATAAGCAACAGGCTGAAAATGCTGAGAGCATTACAGACCTGCAGCAGTACCAGCAGGAGCATCAGGTTTGTCATAACTTCACTTGGTTTGCCCTACAAAAAAATATATTATGCTTCATTCATCAGTTAAAAAAACGTTCTGTTTCTTCACAAGGCTCTCCAAAAAGACGTGTTGACAAACGCCAGTGCCTTAAATGATGTGATCAGCAGTACTAATACATTTCTCGTGGAAAACCGAAGCAAGATGACACCAGATCAAATCACCGCTATTGAAAGCAAGCTGGAAGAGGCTAAAAGCAAAGCCAAGGTCATCAACCAGCGAGCCGAGGACTCCAGAAAAGATTTGGAGAAAGCTGTCACGACAGCCATACAGCAGGAGAGCGAAAAGGTTTGGCTTCCTTCCATGTGTGCTTTCTGTAAAAACTCTCTGTTTCCTGAGAATTTGAATTGTATGTTAGAGTGAAATCAGCATTGTTAATGTGTGGTCTGTCGGCACAGGCAGCAGCTGTCGAACAGCTTGAGGAGAGTAAGAGCAAAATTGAAGGTCTTCTGGACTGGATTTCCAATGTAGGAAATAAAAACAAGAGCAGCCTGGATCAAACAGACCATGTAAGTCAGGAAAATGGAAACCTGCCAGAGGAACCTTCAGCTAAGGGACTGATAACAGACGATGATAATGCCAACGGAAACGCTTTGCAGGCCACTGAAAAGGATTTTGGCAGAGAGACCAGTGGCGAGGACAATGAATCCCCGAATCTTGATAAGCAGTACCAAGGGCTCAAGGTATAGTTAGTTTGTTGGAGTTTATTTATTTATTTTCAATAGTTATTCATACCATTTTTCCTAACAGCTCACAATATTAAGATTACTAGACTGAAAACATGAAGCTGTCTTAATAACTGAAATATAACGTGTATTAAAGAGATGGTGGAGACAAGAAATGCCTCTGAGTGTTTTCAAAACATTAAAAAATAGATAAGACTACACTTAAGGTCTCAAAAATGTCTAAAATATCTTATGGCATACTAATAACATGTTTTGCTATAATTGTGACCATAGGCCCATCACCAGGAGATTCTGTCCCAGCAGCAGGATCTGATCATGGCCACCCAGTCAGCTCAGGCTATGCTTGACAAGCAAGCCAACGTGCTGTCTCCACAGGAGAAGGAGGCTTTGCAGAAGAACATCCAAGAGCTAAAGGAGCGCTATGAGACGTCCCTGACTCAGGCTGAGCAGCAGATGAAGCAGGTGCAGTGTGTCCAGGAGGAGCTGAAGAAGTTCCAGGACGACTGTGAGGAGTTTGAAAACTGGTTAAACCAGGCTGAAGAAGAGATTTTGGAACTGGGAGCACCTGCAAGCTCCCTTAATATCCTCAGTGATAACCTTCAGCGACAGAAAAGCTTCTCGGAGGATGTGATTTCCCACAAAGGGGACCTTCGCTTCATCACTATTTCGGGACAGAAAGTGCTGGACGTGGCTAAGGCATTTGGATCAGCTGACCCGGCAGCTACGAATCCGCTGCTGCATGTGGATACTTCAGGGACCTGTTCTGCTGTCAAGGATAAACTAGATTCAGCAGCCAGTCGATATAAAACACTACACTCACAGGTATTTAGTATGCAGCTGATCAGAATGGGCGTAATGGCTTATTTTTCCCACTGTGTGGCAGCATCTGTCCTAATAAAAAATAAACACCAAAAAAAGTTTTAAATGGCAAATTAATTTTTATTTAAATGTATATAAGGTTAAGGTTAAAGTTGATGTAGTTTAACATGAAGCTGATTTGCTGCACAGAAAGTTTAGAGCTGTCCTAGTTGGAATTACAGTGGAATAAATAACAGAAAACATTGATTGAAATTAGATTTGAAAATATTATTTTATAATATAAGTAAAACTGCAGCACCTCTTTTAGTTAACTTTACTGTGAAAATGGCTTTTTGAGATCGAGATCTTATGGTCAGTTATTTTTGCTATTATTCTTTTATTTAAACAACCAAAGTGAATCTATTTTTCTTTTGTCACAGTGCAATCTGCTTGGCAACAACCTCAAAGACGTGGTTGACAAGTACAAAAAGTATGACGACTCAAGCACCGGTCTTTTGAAGTGGCTCAACAGCTCAGAGGAGGAGGCGAGAAAGCAGCAATCAGAGGCCATAGCAGCTGACCCTCAAACGCTACAGAAACAGCTGGAGGACACCAAGGCAAGAACCGCAGCAAAAAGCTGAACTAATTAGGCCTAAGAGTTTACAGTCAAGTCAAGAATGTTGTGTTGAAAAGCCGAGATTTGTTTCAACCCTGTGGTATTTTTTTCTTTAATCTCATTGTTATCCCTTGTTATCGAGGCCAAAGAGAATTCATGTGAAAAGATACTTTTAGACATTTTTTTATGTTATTTTTTGTGTTATTTATCCTCATTATAGCTTTCATCAACTCGGCGTCAACTCTAAAGGTTAGGCGCAATCCAAGCACAGACAGAAGGAACAGCCTTGTTTAGACGTGACAGTTATAGGGGTTATAAGGGCAATAGACCTTGCCTCGCCATATACAGTGTTTCCACTGACTTAAGTGCAACAAAGTTATTTTTAGCTTTGCGTTTAAACTCAAACCCACATGTGAATAGTTTAACTTTGGTCATTTGTAGTGCGCATACTCCTACGAGAAGATAACGAACTGGGCTGACAGAGCTGTCTCTGTCAAGGCTTTGGCTGCAGCTAGTTTCAACATTTCTCTGTAGCGAGGTAGTGACTTACAGGATAAATATGCACAGATAAGAGCTGCCTGTGAGCCAACCAAGAAACACAGTACTTTGGGCTTGGACTTGAAATCACTGCAGAAATTCTAAGCACTTCTCTAAGAGTAATTGTGAAGTCACATAGGTGGATTCAACTAACCAATATTAAACCCAGGCACGATCGCTCTGAGGTTATTATCATCAAGTACGCTATATAAAAAGAGTAGATTTTGTAGAAACAGAGCATGTATTTATGAGGATTGTTTTTTGTTTTTTTTACCTTTCTTGTCACTATTTATTAATCTCCAGGTTTTACAAGGTCAGATGATGGGGCACCAGACTGCTATTGATTCTTTACGTAAAACAGCTGAGTCTTTAATAACATCTGAAGGTGACCTGCTGAGCAATCCAGATGAGATCCAGGAGACAGTAGGTGAGAAAAATAAAAGTCAGCTGCACCTAGTGTCCTAGACTATAAACTTTTTTAATGAAAGTCTGCACTACTTGTTCTTTTAGTCTGGGCCTAATCCATGGTCTGGAAAAGCTACTCAGGGCTGAAGGGACACCCAAATTCCTGCTGTTCAGATTTAGACCTTTTAAATAAGTAACTTGAAAGGCAGCAGACAGTTAAATAATTTGGAAGTAGTTTTGGAAAATTTTACATATTTTAAACTGCCCTGTGAAATACTAATCGAGCACTGTGTTAATGTAAAAAAGAAAGCCATGATTTATCAAGCTAGGTTGGTGTCAACATACCACAAAGAGTTCACCATTACTTTACTACAACAGAAAAATGTTATCAGTGTGATTCATGGCTTTTGAATCATTTGTGTTCATTTTTCCCCAGTTATTGGTTTCTTGGCATGTACTTAAAATGCTGTTACCTCAACCAAAAAGCTAATGGATGTCCTTTGCCAACATTATAGCCTAAACAAACTCATAAAAGCCAAATATGTTTCTACCTTAGTTTGAAATGTTTACCTTATGGTGTGTTCCAGACAGCGAGACATGATCCTGTTTTAAGCAGAACCTGATTTGTTTTCGTGCGTTTTAGATGACATAGTGGAGCGTTACGACAACCTTTCCAAGTCTGTAAGCGATCGAAATGAGAAGCTGCAGATCACCCTGACTCGCTCTATGAGTGTTCAGGATGGCTTGGATGAGATGATGGGATGGATGGAGGGAGTTGAGGCCAGTGTGGAAGAAAAAGGGCAAATAACCTTGGACTCTGCATCTCTTGGAGGCATCCTGAGCAAAGAAGCAGTATGTGGTTTTTTTGGTCAACATTTCAGCGCTCTAATAATGCTAAAATTTCGTACCAGCTTCATATTTATTTTAATAATCTAATAAAACTTTACTGTTTTCAATCTTTTTTTTTTGTTTAAGGCTTTAGAGCAGGACATAGCAAGTCGCCAGAGCAGCATCTCAGCCATGAAAGCCAAGGTGAAGAAGTTTGTGGAGACGGCTGATCCCTCTGCTGCTGCGCTTCTGCAGTCTAAGATGGACTCTCTCTCCCAGCGCTTCTCTGATGCGTGTGATCAGCACAGGCAAAAAATTGCTACTCTGGAGAAGCTGAAAGAAAAGGTAGAGCAGTTTGAGAATGTAGCCGAAAAAGTCCAGCAGTTTGTTTTGAAGCGCTCACAGGACCTGCACGAAACAGACGGCCCAGGGAAAACTTTCAATGAACTGTCTCAGCTAATGCAGGTGCGTTTAAAAATTTTGACTATTTTCTCACTAATCTAATTTCATCATGCACAGATTAGCTGACAGATGATATTTTTCTGCAGAACACCAAAGCTGATATGGCTGAATATGCTGGTGATTTGGAGAAGCTGCAGACTTTGTCCAAGGAACTGTCTGAAATAAGCCCTGATGGAAACAAAGCCCAAATTCAGAGCAAGCTGGACAATCTCTCAAATGTTTTCAGCACCTTTAAAGACACCATCAAAGAAAAGTAAGTCTGGAAGAACAGGGTTTTGCTATTTTTAACTCTTAATTTTGAGTTCTTTTTATTAACTTTAACATTTGTGCATTGTTTGTAATATTCAAATGGATGCAAACTCTGACTGATTCCTCATGCCTACTTGCAGGGAAGAGGAACTGTCATCTTGTCAGGACCAGCTGGGAGAGTTCAGATCTGCAGCTAGCGCTCTCACTAAGTGGCTGGAGGAGGCTAATGACAAAGTACCTGCAGATCAGCCAAGCAGCAGTGAGAAAACTCTGGAGAGCGACCTGCAGATAGTCACCGTGAGTCATGAGATAAATACAAAGTATATTTTAGAGAGAGTGTTATTTTTATATGTGTTTTATCTTACTGCAGTTAAGGTGCTGGAACAGAAGTCACTGCTGTTTACACACTGACACAGCAGTTTGGAATTCATGGGTTTTGCAATAGGTAGTCACTACGTTTTAGTAGATTATAGTCCGAGTCTCCTTAAAGTCCAAACTACCCAAATGTGCTTACTCTGCCTGCTAATGACAGCTAAATAGTTGGTATCTATACAGGACATATCTAAGAGTGAAACAGTGCGCTGTCCAGCAGAGAGACTGTTTTCTTCACAGAAAAGATAAAAAGATCTGTCTGTCTGTCCATCTACCCATCTATCTATCTATCTTCTAAATGACATATAATGAATGTTTTATCAGGGATTACTAGATGAATGGACATCCAAAGGCCCCATTGTCCAAGACCTGAACACTAAAGGATCGACGCTGTGCAACTTGATTACTTTCCTCACATCACCTACCAAGACAAAGACTCCCAACAAGTCGGGTAAACATCAGCACACATAGACTCGTGTATATGAGTCATAAAACTGAATCAGATGGGTAGTGTTTGGGTTGTCTTCTGAGTGTTGTTTAATTACTAACTGTTAAAGATCATTGAAGGATCTGGTGCCATGAGTTCTGGTCCATCTGCTTGTTCCTAACATAAGCTTTGTTTCATGTCTTTGCATCAGCTCTTACTAATGGTGATGGTCCAGCAAGCCATACCTACCTAACCAACAAAGGTAATGAAGTGTGTATGTGGGTGCTGCTTTGTCATCAGAGTGTATGTGGTCCATGCTGCGTAAATAACCTCTAAGTATCTTCAGATTACAACTATTAGTTAAAGAAAAAAGACAATAAGAAATGTCCTCATATTCTGAATACACTGTCCTATACCATATAGCATGTTGCTAATGTATTACTATTATTAATATCTCATGCTGACTATAAATGTCTGGAAAAAATAAAATTATAACAGTGAGATTATTTTTCATATCCTCAGAGCTGATGGTTATTCAGCAGAACATGTCTTCCATCAATGTGGGGTACACGGACCTCGGAGAAACGCTGAAGAATCGCTCAGCACAGCTGAGTAGTTTGTTGCAGAAGGTGAAAGAGGCCCAGAAGGAGACAGATGACATGATGCTGTGGCTGAAGGACATGAAAAAGACCGCACAGTCCTGGAACAGTGCAGCCACAGAGAAAGACTCGGTGAAAACACAGCTTGAACAGCAGAAGGTACAAAAAGTGTTGCTGCTCTCCACGTGGAGTGTTACATTTAATTATATAACAAAACTGCATGTGGTTCTCACTGTGAATACGATAGCCATTGGACAATCTTAAAAGAAATCATTAGGTATTTATGATTTGTTTTGCTCTTTCAGGCATTTGAAGACAACATGAAGCAAAAACAAGAGGCGCTTCACAAGCTCAGAGAGAAGCTTCTCGACTTGATTAAGACTCATCCAAACTCACCCGAGGCAGCAAAATGGAAGCAGATGCTGGCAGAAATAGGTGTGGTCCGTGGTGTTGGCTTCAAATGGCCTCGTGTTGTTTATGTCTATGTGTCTATGTTGACTTCTAATGTTGCATTTAATAAATTCATTTATCAAAATGTGAGCCTACCTCAGTCCCTTCCCCCGGTACACTGGTTAAATTAACACATGTGTTGTGCCAGGTTGTGAATAGGTGGGAGGCTTGCTAGGAGAACAGTGGGACAGAGGACATAAAGGTGCTGTTGTGCTGACTAATGGACATTGGTGTGATTGTTCTGTCCTCCTGTTCAGATGCTGCCTGGGCAGACATCAGTGGCTCTGTTGAGGAGAGGAAGCAGCACCTGGAGCAGTCCAACAAGAATCTGGACATCTTCCAAACAACAGAGCAGCAGCTTGGTCAGTGGCTTTCAGAGAAGGAGCTGATGATGAGTGTCCTTGGACCCCTCTCCATAGACCCGAACATGCTTAAAATGCAGAAGCAACAAGTCCAGGTTAGAATGGCGCCTTTGACTCATTTTCACTGAGCATTTCCTGAGGATTTCTTAAGGTGTGCTCATCGTCATTTGATATTCTTTCTCTATCCCCCAGATCCTCCAGAATGAGTTTAAGAGCCGCAAACCTCAATATGAACAACTCGAGGAAGCTGCCTCCGCCATCCTAAGCTCATCAGGTGATCAGGACCCTTCGAGTGGGAAGCTGGTGAACGAGCAGCTTGCTGCAGTCACTCAGAAGTGGGCAGGCCTCACAGGACAGCTGGACCAGCGAGACAGCCTTATTGATCAGGCAGTGGTGAAAACCGGAAAGTTTCAGGAGTTACTGAGGAGCCTCAGTAACACTGCCACTCACCTGGAGAGTCAGCTCACAAACCATCAGGGCCTCAGCACGCAACCTGATGCTGTGAAGAAGCAGTTGGAGGATGCCCAGAACATCTCGGCTCAGCTGCGAGAGGAGAAGAAGAAGCTGAAGGAGGCTGAGGCCATCAATGAAGAGCTCACAGCGATGGTGACTGAGGACTACCTCAAAGCAGACCTCGCAAGGCAGCTGGAGAGTGTTTGCAAGCCTTTTAAGCAGTTGGAAGAGAAAGCAGGTTAGTGTCCTGAAAATTAAAATCTGTTTGGTTATATTGTATAAAACTCACTTTATCGCTGGTGTTGATCAACTTACTGAATATGTTTTCCATATTTCTCTGTTCCAGCAAAAAGAATTGAACAGTTAAACTCCACCTTTGCCAGTTCTCAGCAGTTTCATCAGACTTCCAGAGATTTACAGTCATGGCTGGGTGAGAAGCTCCAGGACCAATCGAAGCCCAAACCCATCTCTGCCAAAGTGGAGGTTCTGCAACAAACTGTGGAGGAGCACAGTAAACTCCAGAAGGCTCTCGGTGAACATGAGAAAGCTTTTAATACAATCATTGGAGAGGGAGAGATGCTTCTGCACAACATTGATGGTGCAGAGAAGTTAGCACTACAAGGTCAGCTTACTACCCTCTCATCCAACTGGGAAGAAGTGAAGAAGAGCTCCGCAGAGCAGGCTGACAAACTCCAAACTGCTCTGATGAGATCACTGAAGTATCAGGAGCATGCGGAGAAGCTTAACTCTTGGATTCAGGAGTGTGAGGCTAGCGAGGGCCGAGTCAAGCTCACCGTTGATCCTGCTGCTGTGGAGACTTCCATTTCTCAGTTGAAAGCTCTCCAGAAGGATGTTGATAAGCACAGAGGGTTGGTGGAGCAGCTCAACGCAGCTGCAGATAGCCTTCTTGAAGTGGCCAACACAGACACTGACGCTATAAAAGAAGAGAAGGCTAGCACTGGCAAAAGAGTAGACAATATAGTGGAAAGTCTGCAGAGCAAAAGGGAATCTTCAGAGAAGATCTCGCACACAGTAAAGGAATTTAATGATGCGTGCAAAGAGGCAAAGACTCAGCTTGAGGGAGCTAAGAAGCAAGTGGATGCCTATGAAACACAGGGAGTTCAGGCACACAGCAACAAGAGCCTAACCAACATGAAAGCCCAACACAAGAGTTTAGAGGCTGTGCAGAATCAAGTAGAGCACATGAAGGCCTTGGCCAAGGACCTTGTGGTGGATGTCCCAGATGCTGAAGGAGTGACAGACCTCTTACTACAGGCAGACAGCATAGAAAAGGACTACAGCAACCTTAATAAGAAACTGGAGGAGACATGTCAAGCATTGGAGGGTAAACTGCAGGGTATCGGACAGTTTCAAAACAACATCCGCGAGATGTTTGCACAGTTCACAGAGCTGGATGATGAGCTAGACAGCATGTCCCCAGTGGATCTCAATTTGGACACTCTTAAAGAACAGCAGGACAGCATTCAGAGTTTTGTGACTAAGCTGCGAGAGCTCATGGCTAACACAGCCAATGCTGGAGACAGCTGTAAGAAGATGTTAGAGTCTGAACCCTCACCTGACCTTCTGGGCCTGAAGAGAGATCTGCATGCTCTGAGTAAGCAGTGTGGCAAACTGTTAGACAGAGCCAAAGGAAGAGAGGTCCAGGTGCAGAGTACTCTTACAAAGCTAGAGGAGCTGTATGGTAAACTCAATCAAATGGAAGATAAACTCTGCAGAGCTGTGGACAAGGAGGCGTCCCAGGAGCCAGTCAGCATGGAGACAGAAGTGATCAACCAGCAGCTTGAGGCTTTTAAGGTATGTTTGTCCTGATCTGAGGCTTTATTTTCAGTTTTTTTGCCTGATAATATGGCATTTTTAACACATTAAACCACAGTATATCTGCACCTTTTTGGTTTGTGATTTCCGGGAATCAGTGTTGCTACAGTAGTAAAGCTGATGATCATTGTTGTAAGGAACTTTATACCTCCTCATACATCTAGCTTATTTCAAAAGTCAGTAATTTCCTATGATCATAAAAAAATCTCAATTTTTGTGCCTTGCATTCACTTTTTACTTTTGGAAAAGCAGTAGACATTTGATATCTTATCATGTGTGCTGTGTTTTTGTCAGTTTCTACTCTAACGATTTTGTTTCGGATGTAAGCCCTCCAAAATAAAGTTAAAGCTTAATATTTTCAAACTAATTTCTAGCAACACTGAATATAATATAATAAATTCAACAATATCTATAACAATATATATAATATATCTGATATTCCTGCTAAAATTACATTTTAAGCATTAAAGTAAAAATTTTCATTTTACAATAGTGGATTAAGTGCTTTACAAAAAAATGAGTTAAGAATGATCTATTTTTTTGCTGGAGGGTTTTTCCTGTAAAGGGGAGTTTTTTGTTTCCACTGTGCTTGCTCACAGAGGATTGTCTCATTGTGGTTTTCTTAGTTATTCTTAGGTCTTTACCTTACAGTATAGAGCACTTTGAGGGAACTGTAGTTGTGATCTACATAGATTTAATTGGAATCCTGCTTTAATTTTAAGCCTAAATCTGGATTCCGTTAGTTTAAAGAAAAAAAAGAACAACTTTTAAAACCTACATATACATGCTGTCTACCCACAGAACCTCGCACAGGAGAAATTATACCAGCACACTGAGCACACAATCCTCTGGGGACTCCTGGTTCATTTAGGGCATCTGGTGTCAACAAAAGAGCTAGGGCTCCATATGCAGTGATGGGGCAAAAGGGAAGGGCCGTCATAGCCAGGTGGCTGCCAGCAGGGTGTTGCTTGATTTTATGATGACGCTGAGCCTGCATCTTCCTCTCTTAACACAGATATGGTTGATCCAAACCATTGCAACCTGATCATCTGCAGCTCTGAGCTCAAAGTCGATGTCTGTTATTTTGACCCCTGTTGGTAAAGACATTGCTGTCATTTTTTAAATCCCCTGAATAATATAGTATTTGTGCTCAGTTAAGTGTCCATTACAATTGGTGAAGCATTTTTAAATCAATCAATAGGTTGATTATTTTAACTATCTGCTATGTAATTACAGCCTATGCCAATGAACACTTTAATCCCAAAGTCTATAAATTCTTGATTTCAACTTTTGCCTGTAATTTTTGGATTCAGTGTGTAAAATTGATAGACTTAAGCGTATTGGAGCGTTATTGTAGGGCCTTTAAGCATATTGGAAAGTTTTACAGACATAATGGTTTGTTTTCAAGTTAATCGAACTCTCACACATTGTTAACAAAATTATGGGTGCCTTTGCTGATATCACTTAGGGATCAAACATGGGTTAGCCAGTACTAAGGTTCACAGACGGATGCAAAATATTCTAAAAGCTCCTAAATTCCTGTGGATTCAAAAGCAGATTAACCTATATTTGCTGTAGAGGTGCAATGATGAAGGCCTTCTTTATTTATAGTATTAGTATTTACCAAAATCCCCCAAACAATGTAAACAGCTGTGTATAGGCAAACCACACAGATCTGTCCTGTATGTAGGTCAAGGGATTGTTTTTTCTCAATTAATGGGGAGCTGCACTCGAACAGGGGAGCATCCAACCCCCACAAGGGATGCTTGTATTAAAATATCATTGGGGTAGCAAGGTCGGAGGTGCCTGCTTCTAGTGTGGAGTTTAGTTTAAAGAGCTTGCAGGGTAGCTATTAACAAAGTGATTGATTCAAGTTGTTGCTAAGCAGCATTGTCACGGTGATTCACCCCCCAAGTCTTTGTCTTATTGCCACTCTGCGTTTAGAGGGCATACACGGCCTCAGCTGTCAGCGGAAAATCCTCTTTACACTCATTTGTAACAATATCAGGGGGGGAACGGTCCAGGACAGCAAATCAGTGTTGGACCTGAAGTTGTTTCTTTATTTAGCAGCAGTCTGGATAATTGTGTCATCTTCTTTTTATATCCAGTGAATCAGGCTATTTTTTGCTGTTGGTTAAGTGGACTTTATTGGCAGCTAGTGAGCAAGAAATAAACAGAGAAAGACAGCGCTTGGATTCCTTTCTTTCATGTGCTGTTACCATTTTAGGTCAAGTTTCGAATGAGACGTCTTCGACTTCATGTGTTTGCTGTTGTTTTCCCGTGAGTTGTGTAGGAGCTTGGAAGCCCTGTGTGTCTTTATGTGCACCCAAGGTCATGTTTTAGTGACTCAACTGTACGGGTGGGGGGCTGGTGTGGCAACTTTTTCTCACTGTTGAGACATTACATCAGTGTCTCTTGCAAGTCAAGACAAATGTCTACCTTCTGAATCACACTGTAGCTACTCCAGCTCATTGAAGGTGATGATAGTTGTAAAAAGTGTCACTGGAGCCACATTATTCATTATTCACAAAGTCATGAGAAATTATTATTAATGTGAAACATGAAACCCCTGTGGGCCAGCCGAGCGGTGTAATGGAGTTGTTATGTTGAGTTTTTACTCATTAAAGGTTTCTAGTGTTGGAGAGAGCAGACATAAAGTTTAGATGCAATAGGATTTAAAAAAAAAAAAAGACCCATCTAGTGTGAAAGCAGTGAGTTTGAGTGAAATGTTGTTTCAGGCCATCTCAACCAAGAGTTGGGAGTTCGCCTTGTAATCGGAAGGTTGCCGGTTCGAGCCCCGGCTTTGACAGTCTCGGTCGTTGTGTCCTTGGGCGAGACACTTCACCCGTTGCCTACTGGTGGTGGTCAGAAGGCCCGGTGACGCCAGTGCCCGGCAGCCTCGCCTCTGTCAGTGCACCCCAGGGTGGCTGTGGCTACAATGTAGCTTGCCATCACCAGTGTGTGAATGTGTGTGTGAATGGGTGGATGACTGGTTGTGTAAAGCGCTTTGGGGTCCTTGGGGACTAGAAAAAGCGCTATACAAATACAGGCCATTTACCATTTACAGGCCAAAAGTAATAACTCGATAGAGACGAAAGCAAAGCAAAGCATCACTGAGATTTGGTAATCCTTGTAAGAAGTGCACACACGCCCTCGAACACACACTACATGCACTCTAAATAATGTTTGCTCATCTTTGGTGATAATAAAAGAGCTTTACTCAATTTAAAAAACAAACAAACCACCTCTTCAACCTTTAGTGCCCTCTACTTTTGGTCTTTAGAACTTAAATAAAATGTAGTGTTCACAATTTATGAAAAGTTTGCCAGGTTGTAAAGCTACATGTAACTTACAAAGAGTGACAAAGAGACCTGTAGCAGCTGAAAAGGAAAAATAATTGGTATTCATATATTCAAATTTTCAGACTTGTCCCAGCTTCACACACGCTCGCTTTAAAATTTTGCTTTTTTATCCCTAACGTCTTCCTCTTTCCGTCTCTGCTCAAGCGTGCAGAACTGGAAACCGTGGTTTGGGTTGTTGAAATTCACACAGAGCTGCTGCGGTGCTGACAATGCAGGAAACAGATACAAACTCTTTTCATTATCTCCTCTCTATCCTGCATTCTTCTCCTACCCCCGGTCAGTGGACATTAAAAAGTCGCGTCATGCACTTGGCAGAGCCGTCGGTGTTAAATTACCTGGGACCTGTGCCTCCCTCAGCATTCCACTGTAATTAAGAATATCTGTGGGGTCCACAGCAACCGTCCACGAGAAGAAAGCAGAGGGCAAAGCGAGAAAAGACGGGAAAAAAAATTGTGTGTGTTTCAGCGTAGTGTGATGTCATCACAGTGAGAGCTGGTGCGTACTGCTTCCCCTTCTCATTTCCTCAGTCACTGAAGGAAAAAAAGGGAAAAGTGAGAGTATGTGTCATGATGCAAACATGGGTTAGAAGTGAAGTCATATGGGCCGTGCGGACATAAGGGGGAATTAAACAGGGGGGGAAAAGGGTCATATGCCCACCAATCAACATGGGCCGGAGCGGCTCAGAGCACAAAAGGAGTTGTGGCAGATGTTGTCTGAATAATGAGCGGGGGCGGGGCATGAAACCCTCTGCCAGCAGAGTGTCTGTCAGTGCGAGGGGAGCGATGGGAGAGGAAGGGCAGGCTTTTTTGTTTATCCAGGAGTACTAGCTCTCCTCAGAACTGCCTGCAGTTTTTAGTGGAGCCTGCTGGATTTGTTTCTGGATATTTTCACTTTGCACTGAGGATTTTCCTGAAGTTTACGTGGATGTTGTAAGGATTTCAGGAAAAAGGAAGCACTTTCTACCAGAGGAATAGTAATTATGTATTTGGCAATACTTGGAGAAGAGCCCAGAGGAATATATTTTTGGAATAGGTGACTTTATTGAAAGACTGAACTTTCATTCCTTTTATGGAATATAAAGTTGTTTTACAGTCCGAGCATTTTTGGGAGATATTGTTTGAATATTTTTGTATATCCAAAGCCTTTTGTTTTGAAGTTTGATCATCTTAATTGTGGCTGAATTTGTAATTTGAGAGAATATTTTATTTAAAAAATAGTTGAAATGTTTTATGTTCAGTTGTTAGCTTCTCATTTAAGAGAGGACAAACAGTGTTATTTTGCACACGGTTACTTTGACCACATGTTGGCTTCTTTTTAAACTACTCAGCATACACTAAATTTATACCTCAAAGGATTTCAATACCTCCTTTATATTTTTTTGTTGTTGTAAGCTGTGACAATTGTTTTAGTATGGGCAAGCCTCTGAGCAGACCAGATTGCCTCAGACAAAACCCTTCCTGTGTTGGGAAGGGGGAGGAGGAGGATATGAACATTGATGACTGCTATGTGCCCCAGAGATCCATTTATGACACCGTCCGGCTCAATGAGCAAATAGACTCGGGCTCTAAAGGTAGTCTTTCTTCCCGTCACTTCACAGGCAACCTCCCTTACACCCATCGCACGTTAGACCTCAGCAGCCTGTGTGGAAATGGAGCTCTCACTCCTTCTAGCTCATTTGAGATCCAAACCAGAAAACCTGTCACGCTAGATGAGCGTGCCATCTTTGATGGACTTAAGCTGAATGGGGACATTATTAGGGTGAATGACACAGTAATGTCGAAGTCACGTCTGCAGGGAGGAGAGAAAAAGGACCATGGCGGTCATCATCGGCGGTCATGGCGGACTTTTGCCCCCACTAATTTGGGCGAATACGCAAGCCGCAGTGGAACAGTGAGTTCTGGTAGTGCGGAGAGGCCTGGCCTGATCAATGGCAAAAGAGGACAGAGTAGGACCAGCTCACTGACATCTGAAGAGGACTCGGGTTTGTACAGCCCTACTGTGGAGAGGGAGCGACATGGTCGTAGATCCCACATAAGAACAGGCCCCGGTACAAGAAGCTTCTCATCTTCCGAGGCAATGCATGTGTCTGGGGACCTGAAAACAGGGCGATCGCTCAGCTCAGGGCAGGAGGACTTTCCTTTCTCGCCTGTGAGGGACAACCAATCTCTTTACCACAGTAGCAGCTTGGTTCAGGAGACAGAATCCTGTGGGAGCAAGGTTAATGAAAGGGATAACCTAAGCAATGGAGATTATAAATCTTCCACAGGGAAGTCATCTTCAGGGTCAGCCTCCAGAGCTCAAAATGACACCCCTGGATGGCGTTCCAGGACTTTAACAGACTATGATGAGCTATCCACTGCTGAACTGTTAGAGGATGTGTCATCTCAGGATGACTGTGAGTTGGTTAGTGTGGTAGTGACACAGCCTGAGACTTACGGAAACTCTGTAACTCTACCCACGGAGAGCTGCCAGCAAACACAACCCGGTACTGTACAACAAGGGGCATCCAAATACAGCATGGAGGAGCTGGAGGAGTTTCTGCAGTCACTGGAAGCCTGTCTGCCTAAAAGTATACAGACATTCCAGCACGCAGGGGAGCAAGAGATCGAGGCTTTACTGAATGCCATTGCTGCGTGCCCCGAAATGGACCCTATGGGCTTATTGACCCCACAGGTGGCCCAAAATAGTTTCTCCCTCCATTTCTGAACTTTTGACCACTATTATGCATCTCTTTAGATACGTTTTTCATGGATGATGGATTGGTGTTTGTCTTACATATCTGATTACACGATGGGTGAATGAGGTTTTTCTCAGCAGCCAGACTGGAAGTCTGTCTGCGTGATTGTGTACAGCTGGGATTTAACCATTAACCAAGCTGATGACTCCTTAACTGGTTAAACAGTTGAATGTGTTAGCTGGATTTTTAAAAGTTAACCAAAAGTGTTGATGTGGCGATTGTAGTCTCTGGACATGAATAATGAAATAACTTCCTGGGATTATGCACTGAATTTATGAATTTTTATGTGTGTCTTTTTTTTTTAGCTGTTTTTGAACTAACTTATAAAACAGGACATTATTGTAATTCACCTTCTCAAATTCCAGATTTGTTGAATGAATTCATGGAAATATCTGTTCTTTCCATACACATAATGCAAGTTTAATTGGATTTGTATGAATGTGATTTTTCAAGGCCACAGGAAATAATGTCCTGAAGATCAATGACATTGTATTTTGAGCAATTCTAAAATATTCATTATGATTTGTTCCATGTCTATTTAGGCTTTTCAGAAAGAGGACATTGATCCACTGCAGAACCAGCTTCAAGACATCAATTCCCTCGGGCAGGGTCTGATCCAGAATGCTGCTAAAGGCACTAGCACTAAGAAACTCGAGGACGACCTGGAAGGTGTCAACTCTAAGTGGAATACCCTCAACAAAAAGGTTACACGTGTTTGTGTTTTTTTTTTCCATTGTGAAAATATGAAGACTTGACCTTGGCCCTTAAAACAGGTGACATCTATATTTACCATTTGGTCTGCAGATTGCTGAGCGTTCAGCCCAGCTGCACGAAGCCCTCTTGCACTGTGGCCAGTTCCAGGATGCTCTGGAGTCCCTACTCAGCTGGTTGACTGACACGGAGGAGCTCGTGGCCAATCAAAAACCTCCGTCTGCCGAGTTCAAAGTGGTGAAGGCACAGATACAAGAGCAGAAGGTAAGCCAGTGGTGCAATCACAGATTCACACAAAGAGAAAACACATTGAAGTCTGTTTTAATGTTAGCACTTCAATACTTCATGTTTGCTTAACATTGGCCCCGCCATTAATTTTATTTAATTGGCATTAATTGTTAAAAACAAGTGTGGTACACAAAGCTTTGTGTTTAAAGAGCACTTCTTTTTTGTTGGGTAAATTTACTGGGTTTTTTTTTTCTTCAAAATAAAGCAATGAAAAGGCACCCAATGACTCTCTTTCTTTGTTTGCCTTTGACAGCTCTTACAGAGACTGCTGGACGACCGAAAGCCGACAGTGGAGCTGATAAAAAAGGAGGGAGGGAAGGTTGCTGAACTGGCAGAGTCTGTGGATAAGGAGAAAGTGGCAAAAGAGATTGAATGCCTGGGACAGAGGTGGGACACGCTTCTCAAGAAGGCTGAAAACAGGTTAGTATAAACACTGCAATGTAAAACCATAGACTGCATATAAAAGATGGGTGGATCCTCAATATTTAAAAGCGAAGGTGCATTCTTTCTAATGACCAGTAGGAGTAAGTCTGTTGGTTGGTATGATTTCAATCTCCAGGCACAAACAACTAGAGAGCATCTTAGTGGTGACTCAGCAGTTCCATGAGACTCTGGAGCCGCTGAGCGAGTGGCTGTCAGCCACAGAGAAACACCTCGCCAACTCTGAGCCAATAGGCACTGAGACTTCTAAGCTGGAAGATCAGATATCTCAGCACAAGGTAATATCCATCATTTTTCATCATTTCCATTTGTTTTCATGCTTTTTTTAAACTATCAGTTAAGTTCACTTCAGTTTTATTCATTTTGCTTGTTACTTGTAAGTTTGCGCTTCTCATTATTTCCCATTCATCTTTCTAAATTTCAGTTGAATATTTTTTATCACGTGTTTGTTTTTTGTTTGTCATGTTTTCTTGGTCCATTTCCCATCCCCTGCCGCCAGGCATTAGAGGAGGAGATTATGAATCACAGTAAAGACCTGTTTCAGGCTGTCAATCTTGGCCAAATGCTCAAAACTGTGAGCTCAGTGGACGATAAGGAGTTTGTTCAGTCTAAACTGGACACCGCTCAGGCCAGTTACATAGAGCTCCAGGAGCGATGCAGGAGGAAAGCTGAAATGCTTCAGCAAGCTTTGGCAAATGCCCAGCTGTTTGGAGAGGATGAAGTGGCTCTCATGAACTGGCTCAACGAGATACACACAAGGCTGAGTGAAGTGTCGGTGGAAGACTACAGACTAGAGGTTCTTGAAAAGCAGCTGGCAGACCAACGGGTATACACTCCTCCTCAGGCCACACATTTTGTAGCCCTTTCATTTAAGTTGCATCAATCATGTTTCAGTTTATTTTGCTCTTTTGTGTGTCACCATAGGAACATTTCTTGTTACTCTCAGTGACTCTCTGAAGTCTGTTTTTTTTTTCTTTTCAGGCACTGCAAAATGATATTGGCTTAAGGAAGAAGAATGTTGACCAAGCCATCTCCAATGGGGTAGAGCTACTGAAGCAAACAACAGGCACGTCTTCATTTATCAGTGTAGCAAACAGTTCTGTCTCTGTACTACTCATCATAAGGTTTATTGCCCTTTTTATTGAGCAGTGACGTTTTGCATGAATTACGTTGTTTTCACATCTATGAACTTCTGCAGAGAAATAGATTTCTAATTTTTCAATGATGGTGAGATAACACCTGTCTGTCCAATGGGATTTATATTTGTTTATTGCCAACAGCCAGTTAGCTTAGCTTAGCATAATAGAAATGCTTAAAACACAGTAGCTGCTAGCCACCATCTATTTAATATAAATCTCCATATAAGTATATATTTTGTAGCAAAAAGAGAGCCCTGGTTGTGCAAATAAGCACGCTTTGTTACTTTTGGACAGGGGCAGGTAAACTTAAGGTTATGGATAAAACCCCTGTTCTCTGATTTGCATAGTACAGGACAAATACAATTTTTAAAAAAACTCCTTCTATGTTTGCAGCCTTTGTGATCAGCTTAGCTAACCTTCAGCTAGATGTATGTTGCTATAAATTTAATATGCAGATTGTAAATGACAACATTGTGTAGGATGCAGGCTTATTCTTTTCTGTTAACCTCATGAATTTTGGCCTGGAGTTCAGCTAGCAGGAAGTTGTTAGCATAAGGTATCTCTGTTTTAGAACAAAAGAAGCATATGACAGTGAACATTATTATTTACTTTATGTCTATAGGTGATGAGGTGATCGTTATCCAAGGCAAACTGGATGGAATAAAAACAAAATATGCTGAGATAAACTCTATGAGTGCCAGTGTTTTAAAGACACTGGAGCAGGTTTTGAGTCTGTCTTCTAAGCTGCAGCATACTCACACGGATCTGAGCTCATGGCTAGAGAAAGCAGAGGCTGAGATTAACAGCTTTGCTCATCAGGAGCCAGTTGGCGAGCAGCTGATTCATTCACAAAGCAGGCAGAAGGTAAGGAGTTCTACAACTTTGTCCAAAACATTGTAATTGTATTCATACAATGCAGCAATGCATTTATTACTTATGAACTGGTGCTTTCTGTCCAGGCCATGTTGAAAGAGATCAAAGACCAAAAACCAGTGTTGGACCAGCTGAATGAGTTGAGCAGTTCACTCTTGGATTTGATCCCCTGGCACACTCGTGAGAGTTTGGACAAACTTGTGTCTGAGGATAATGAGAGGTACAGAGCTGCCTATGACACTTTGACCCAGAAGGTCGACCAGATCAATGCTGACATACTCAAGTCACAACAGGTAAACCACATAACTTAACGCACTGCCTTTTATTCTCATTCGACTGTCTCTCTCTATTTTTTAAATGTATCTCTTGTTTTTTCTTGTTTCCAGTTTGAACAGGCCGCAGACAATGAACTCTCCTGGCTGACTGACGCTGAGGGGAAACTGCTATCGATGGGTGAGATCAGGCTGGAGCAGGACCAAACCACAGCTCAGCTCCAAGCACAGAAGGTTAGCCGTGTGTGTGTGTGTGTGTGTGTGCATGTCTGTGTGTGTGCGTACAGATCTCTATTTAAACAAATTAGAGTAAACACAGTGGTTTCTTTTGTTGACATACAGCCAAACTCACTCTACTGGTTTTACAGATTTTCTCCATGGACATCATGAGACACAAAGATGCTGTAGATGAGATTGTGAAAACAGGAAAGGCCATCATGACCAGCAAAAACCCAGAGGAGAAAGAAATCTTAAAGGTAAGAAAATATATTTCAAATTTCAGACATTTTTCAGTAAGAAAATGGACAGAAATTTCAAAATGATTCTTCTTGGGCTTCAATCAGGCCAAGACACAGACTCTCCTCGAGAAGTATGGTGTCGTCAGCCAGCTGAATTCAGAGCGTTGTCTGCAGCTTGAGCGAGCCCAGTCTCTTGCCACTCAGTTCTGGGAGACCTATGAGGAGCTGGGGCCATGGCTTCAGGAAACTTTAAACACCTTCAGCCAGTTACCCCCGCCTGCCATTGAGTACGACACGCTCAGGCAGCAACAAGAGGACCTCAGGGTAAGTGGTCAATGTGCGCTGATGCTCAACACAAAACATTTAATCACATAATTAAAAACTAAACTGATCATGTCACATCCTCTCCAGCAAATGCGGGAACTGATTGCAGAGCACAAGCCCCATATTGATAAGATGAATAAAACTGGTCCTCAGTTACTTGAGCTCAGCCCAGTGGAGGGTGAGCCCATCAGAGAGAAATACACAGCTACTGACCAACTTTACACCAAACTGAAAGCTGATGTCAAGCAGAGAGCTGCCACTTTGGATGAAGCCATCTCCAAATCCACTCAGGTAAGCAGTAGCTGTTTATTAGGTTTGATTATTTGATAATATATGATTATTGGGAATAATTAAGTTGATCATAGTGATGTCTGGTGCAAATGGTGGTCATAGTTTGCAAATGTAAACATCAACATTACCTTGGCTGTTAATTGTCTATTCAGTTAGTTGAGTAGCTTTTACATTTTTGAATATGTGCAAATTTGTCAAAGTAAAAAATAATTATACAGACGTGTTCTTGTTTCAAGGTAACTTTCCATAATAAAAACCCATGATATAAATTATATATGCAAACTGACGTGTTTCCTTTCCTCCTTTTCCAGTTCCATGATAAAATTGATCCCATGCTCGAATCCCTGGAACGGATCGCTGAACGCCTCCATCAGCCTCCATCCATCTCAGTGGAGGTGGACAAGATCAGGGAGCAGATTACAGAAAATAAGACGGTCTCTGTGGATTTGGAGAAGCTGCAGCCATCTTATGAGACACTGAAGCAACGAGGTGAAGAGATGATCGCACGATCCGAAGGGGCAGACAAGGACCTGTCTGCCAAAGGTACGGTATAGATATGCTTTCAATCATTTTTTATACATTTATTATTATTTATCAAACATCAAGCTTTTCTCCAGGTGCATGTAGCTTTTATGTATTTCCTTTTTCAGGATAACTAACGAATCAAGAAAAAGTCCAAGTTTCCTGCTGTAAATGTTGCTGTAAACGTGGAAAAACTTTCTTTGCCTCATTTTGTATTCCTCCTAATTGTGACTTTTTCTCTGTACAAGCTGTGCAAGACAAACTGGACCGCATGGTTTTCCTGTGGAACGACATCCAGGCATTGGTGGAAGAGCGGGAGGCGAAGCTGCTGGATGTGATGGACCTCGCAGACAAGTTCTGGTGTGACCACACCGCCCTCATCGTCACCATTAAGGACAGCCACGACCTGCTGAGGGAGCTGGAGGAGCCCGGAGTCGATCCTTCAGTCGTCAAACAGCAACAGGAATTTGTGGAGGTAAATAAAAAACCTATTACTTTTGATCATTAACAAATGGATAATTAAGAGAGGTGGTGCACTTTGATTATTAAATAATTAAAAAAAACAATGCATCCATACAGGGATTTAAGGAGGAGATTGATGGGCTGCAGGAGGAACTCGATGGGGTTCGAAACCAGGGTGCGGAGCTCATGACTGCCTGCGGGGAACCCGATAAACCTGTGATAAAGAAGAGCTTGGATGAAGTAATAGACTACACTGAAAAGCACTCACTCTACAGGTTTTGCCTACAAGATAATCATGCTAAAATATTTGTGTTATTTTTTCAGGTGAATACAGCGTGGGAGAATCTCAATAAGACGTGGAAGGAGAGAGGAGAGAGACTGGAAGAAGCCATGCAAGCTGCTGTGCAGTTTCAAGATGGCCTGCAGGTGCTTTGATCACTGCCTCAAGAGCAACACAATCAGAAAATTAAAGGGTTTAGAATATTTAAAAAGTTTTGAAACAGCAGACCTTTTCCAAAACTTCCCAGTCACGGTTCTCGTGGTTTTTAACTTTATTTGATGTGATCTTTTGGAAGCCTAGGAGTAACCCTTGAAGCTATTTTATTGACGTGGGGTTTCTCTCATATATCAGGCCTGCTTATAGAACAAAACACTGAGCATGCAAGTTAATAAGGGTTGTCTCTGCCTGTGTAGCTATCCTTGGAAAAACCTGGAAACTGTTCTAAGGGTCATCAAACCACATCTTTATTAATATATATATAGAGGTGTCAGATTAAGAGGGAATGTCATCTTTAAGGGCTAAATACTTAATATCAAGCTACACAATATACAAGCACTTGTTCATCACAAGATGTTTGATATTTAACAGATACAGTGAGCCAGGGAGTTTCCGAGGCCTTTTGATGAAACCACATATTACCATGCAGTTGATCTAACAGTTGATATAACATCTCATGAGAGCTCTACTGATTTTGAAACACCAGCCAGAGCGTGGTCGTGATATATTTGGCTCAAACATTAACTAGTGTGTAAGAAAGTTTCACGGTGAGGAAGGATTCTTTTACACAAGTTTAAATCTCCTCTTTGCACTTCTTCAGCACATTGGCATGTAACCTCAGGGCTTGTTTGGGTTTTTTTTTTCATTTTCTTTGTGTATAATTTTCTAATTTATCAGCCAAACAGACCAACTGTAAGATTCAGGGCATAACTTTAAACTCAGTTTGAAACTTGACACCCTGTGCACCCAGCTTTGTTCTCTCACTAACAATGGTTTCCAACGCTGTATGCAGGGTATGTTTGACTGGGTGGATATTCTGGAGAGCAAGCTGGATTCAATGTCACCTGTGGGCACGGATCTGGAAACCGTCAAGCAGCAGATTGTGGAACTCAAGGTACAGTCTTGTAGATTTGTTTTGTTTTGTTTTTTTAGATCAAAACATCATTCACAAAAACAGAAATATTATTATTGTTATAGCTCTTCTCAGACTTTTCAATTCTTTTAACTTGACTCCTTGATGTTAGAGCAGCTGTGTCAAACACCAGCTGTGTTTATGCTGAGTTCTCGATTCATGGTCTGCTTTGTGTTAGTTCAAAAGCACTAAGAAAATGGCTTCATAAAGTAGCCGGATTTACTTTGATGTACAATAAGACAAATCTTGTTCTGAAAACACAAAGCTGGTATTGTCTGTGCGTCCTTCTTTCTGTTGACTGATTGGGTGTACCGCTGCATGTGCTGGGTTGCCAGGAGTTCAAAGGAGAAGCGTACCAGCTACAGATTGAGATGGAGCGTCTGAACCACCAGGCCGGCCTCCTGCTGAAGAAGGTGACAGAGGAGGCTGACCGCTCCGCCATCCAGGAGCCGATGTCTGAACTCAAAATGCTTTGGGACAACCTGGATGAGAAGATCATCAGTCGGCAGGTCAGCGAGAGAAAGAAGCAGAAGGGGAGCTTCACACCGAAAGTGCAAGCTATATAAGAAAACAGAAACGCTGACACTGATATCTAAATTTAAAAGGAATGGCAATATCATGTTTAAACAAGGTCTGCAATCATTCTGTGAAATATATTGTATAGTACCTCTACAGCTTCTTGTGGGCTAGAAACCAGACTCAGCAATGGCTTAAACAGTTTGTTTTCTCTCCCTGCAAAATTAAATGGTTTAATCTGTCATTAATCCAGCACAAACTGGAGGGAGGCCTTCTCGCACTGGGGCAGTTCCAGCATGCACTGGATGAGCTGCTGGCCTGGATGAGCCACACTGAGGAGCTGCTCAATGAACAGAAAAATGCTGGAGGAGACCCCAAAGCCATCGAGATAGAGCTCGCCAAGCACAACGTATGACAAACCTCTTATTTTGTGGTTTTTTAGGGGGCTATTTTTCAAATAAGTCCTTTCAGTTCAGTTTAGTTCAATTTTATTTGTATAGCCCAGTATCACATACAAAAATGTAAAACACTTCACAGGCATTAAAACCATATTAAGTAAACATTTATGGTATCTGTCAGTGTGCTGTTTATTACAGTAAATTAGTCATTATCCACTTTGTGCTTAATATCCATCTGCACAACATCTTGCCGTTCCTGCTGATTTATCTCTGCAGGTCCTCCAGATAGATGTGTTGGCTCACAAGTCAACAGTCGAGACAGTGAACAAAGCCGGCAATGATCTGGTGCAGTCCAGCGCTGGAGAGGAAGCTTCTAGTCTGCAGAGCAAACTGGAGAATCTGAACCAGCGATGGAAAGCCATCCTGGAAAAGACGGAGCAGAGGAAGCAACAGCTGGAAAGCTCTCTGCTTCAGGTATATTAAAAAAAGTTAACCTGTGTCTCATTTCTTGTTAAATTGTGAGAAAATAGTTTTTAGGTCGAAGTCAAAAAGCTCTGCAGGGAGGAGAGACTTCTCTCCCTACCCCCTTCTTATTATTCGATTTGCATCCTGAAAGCTAAAGTAAATCATTCTATTGTTTTCACTTTAAGGTTTTAATTCATTATGAAACAGGCTTATAAATACCGAGCTAAATGAATCCAAGGAATTAAAAACTCACACATCCTCCTCTCTGAATCACAGGTTGCTAATAGCGAGTGTGTGAGGCACCTTTTGTCCTGACTCAGGTTGAATTGTGTTGCAGGCTCAGGGTTTCCATGGTGAGATAGAAGACATGCAGCAGTGGCTGAAAGACACAGAACGTCAGCTGTTGGCATCAAAGGCTGTGGGAGGCTTACCAGACACGGCCCGGGAGCAGCTTAACGCCCATCTGGTATGTGTTTAACAATATGAGAGGCTGCATACAGATGGCAGACTTGGGAGGAGGTGACTGTCTTTTCTGTGTTTTATCTGAAGTGTGAAAATTAAACGACACTACAAAATACACTACTCTCATTGCCCTGCAGTCTGTGATAAAAAAGACCTCTTCAAGTGTTTCAAATTGATTCATCCGTATCTGACTATAATGAATTTAGGAATGTTTTCCTGCTTTGTCTTCCTACTTTGTAATGGAGACACTTTCACAGTGAGCTCTCCCTTAAGAGGCAGCAGTGGTGACAGTTCAGGGAACTGAAAACAGACAGATTACTTTCATCAAATTAGTAACATTATCCTGGTCAAATGTTTGTGAGAAACATGCTTCTGAGATGCTCGGCATGACTCACCATGCTCATTCTTTAACCATTTTCGAGTTACATTTGGACTAGCGACTGACAAATTCATCCCATTGAACACTGCAGAAATCCAAAAGTAACAATAGATCGGTCTTTAACTGTAATTCAGCCTGTTTGACAAAACCATCACTCTCCTCTGTGTTGTTGTTTTTTTTTCCTCACAGGAGTTGTGTTCTGCCTTTGAGTCAAAAGAGGAGCTGTATCAGGAGCTCCAGAACAAGGGTCAGCAACTGCTAACGATGATGCCCGAGGGTCCAGACAGTAACACGGAGCAGGACCTCGCCAACCTGAAGGAAAAATGGGAAGCGGTGCAAGCGAAGGTCGCTGAAAGAAAGGTAGGGGAATGACTGAATGGCTTTCACTGCCCTTAGCTTGATGACTCAGGATTTCAGATTAAGGGATCGCTGACACACACTTGAGCCATGACTGTGTGGTTGAAAGCTTCTAATCCCAGTGCCGATAACCAATAGTGTAAAGACAGAGCGCTGGCGAGGACACACAGGATGCGGTTACACTGTAGATCAGAGTGGAACAACAGTGGTGTCATACGTTTCCACAGTGTAGGGTTGACAAAACATCAGCTAATATTTAAGCCAAATGTCATCATTCACTTTGGTTTTTTTTTAGTTTTGTTGCTAAAATGTATAAAACACCACCACTGCTCTCAGATATGGTTCTCCTTATTTTAGCTGCTTCAACTTTTACTGTAACATCTTGCTTTTGCATCCTATTTACTTTGGCCCTCTTCCCAGGAAATCAAAGTCTGGTAAATCTTAGCGCTGGTCAGAGCTGCTGGCCAAACTCTCTACAGCCTTCCCTGTGATACCTCTGCAGTCAAGTGGCTTATTTTTCTGTAGGACATATGCACTGCTACAATACAATTCCATATTTAGCAAGACACTCGACATGACCCACGATAAATGGGAAAAACACATCAGCAGCCGTAATTCTCACCAGGTTTGTAATGTCATTAGCACAGCATTTACTGCCATGTGATGACCCTGAGCCACCGGCCTCAGCTGTACCAAACGGATGTTTTTCAGTGATGGAGTGGCTGTTTCCTTTACTCAATTAAAACCTCATGATGCCTCAGCCATCAGTCCCCTCCAGATATATTAACTTCCTCTCTTTAAATAGAGGTCATGTTTGGCACTGTTGAAGTGCAATTGTATCCCCCGCAGTGCCCTCTTTCTCTGTTGCTATAACAACCAGAGATACTTTACACCGCTAAACAATGCACATGTGTTATAAACAGGATAGCGCTCTTTGATTTTTGTCCAGTATTACTTCAGTTTTTTTAACGTTTCGTCTCCACAGGTGAAACTAGAAGAAGCTTTGACTGTGGCTACAGATTTCCACAACTCCCTGCAAGATTTCATCAACTGGTTAACCCAAGCAGAGCAGACGCTGAACACAGTTTCGCCCGCTTCCCTCATACTGGAGACCATCATGTTTCAGATAGATGAGCATAAGGTACGTCTTTGCACGTGGAGGACAGGCCTTCTGGTCCAACTTTGCTTGATTACTAGACATTACTGCGGTAACGTCTAGTAGTCTTATTGAGTCGGTGAGAAATTAAAATTATTAGTACCCTGATTACCGGTTCATGATTACCAGCTCATCATTCTGCTTTGTCTTAAAGCCAACAATGACTTAATGGCATCTGTATTATCCTTGAGAACAGAGCTCATTAGCACATTACCCACATGACTTACATTTCCTCTGCTGTCAGTTGAAAAACCTTTATTCCTTTTTTATTGTTAGAACATCTGGCCTGAATCCTTTCCCTTTTCTCCCTCGCATTGTGTCTGTGCAGATGTTTGTGACGGAGGTAAACTCCCACAGAGAACACATTATTGAACTGGACAAGACGGGCACACATCTGAAGTACTTCAGCCAGAAACAGGATGTGGTCCTGATAAAGAACCTGCTGCTCAGCGTGCAAGGGCGCTGGGAGAAGCTGGTGCAGAGGTCTGTTGAGCGGGGTCGTCTACTGGACGACGCCAGGAAGAGGGCGAAGCAGGTACTGTTCTGTGAATATTTATGCTGAGTTTGAACAGGCATGACATCAGGACTTTTTATTATCATTGGAAAGCTCTGGAAATAGGATATTAAACCTGTTTCTTATTCTTTCTGCAGCCTATTACAGAACTTTCTGAATTATAGGGCCCTTCTGCTCCAATCATGCTAACATTAAGCAGGGCTCTGCCATAAATCTAGTGAACTCATACCTGTTTTTAAAATGCTTTACACTGTTTTTTGTTCTTAATTTTTCATTAGTTCCATGAAAATTTCAATAAACTGATGGAGTGGTTAGATGAATCTGAGAAGACTCTGGACTCTGAAGTGGAAATTGCCAATGATCCCGATAAAATCAAGACGCAGCTGGCACAGCACAAGGTAACTGAGAGAAAAATGTGTTAACACATGGAGCAACATCTACAAAAAACGTTTCATTCATTAAACAGAAATATCTGAAACACCAGAGCTGGAATTTGAAAATGGGATCTGTTATTTGAAATTACAGAGTCAGTAGAATCCAAATGCTTACATTGCTGTTGACTATTGTTGTGTTTGTGGTGTTATGCTGGGAGATTGTGCTAATCTTGTCATAATCCCTGAATGGACCAAATGTTTTAAGGCTGCCCTAGCTTTTGGATACATTTAATCTCTATGGAGCAAGAGCTCTTGAGTTTTGACCTCCTTTTTGTTCTTCTCGCTGAAGACTGTATTCTTAATCACAAAAAGCACACACCACACGCAGATTAAGATACTGTTTGACATGCCAGTAGTAATAATAATAAAATCTCTTGAGATGATTTGCTGTTTCCATTTGAAGATAGAGGCATTATGAGTCCACTAAACCGGACCACTTGGGGGTTGTGTATATTATTTTTCCTTTTTTTTCCCCATCGTGCAGGAGTTCCAGAAAGCTCTTGGCAGCAAACACTCTGTGTATGATACCACCACTCGAACAGGACGGGCCTTGAAAGACAAGACCACTCTACAGGATGACAGACAGAAGCTGGACGACATGCTGAGTGAACTGAGGGACAAATGGGACACTGTTTGTGGGAAGTCAGTGGAAAGGTGAGGATTTTCTCCCAATGAGGGTTGTATTTCATTCTGCTAAACAGCCTCACTGTGAATATTTTGTTCTGTTCTGCAGACAAAACAAGCTGGAAGAGGCCTTGTTGTTCTCCGGCCAGTTTACAGATGCTCTCCAGGCTCTTATTGACTGGTTGTACAGGGTGGAACCTCAGCTGGCTGAGGACCAGCCCGTACATGGAGACATAGACCTGGTTCTCAACCTGATAGACAACCACAAGGTAGAGAACAGCACCACACCGAAGACCCAGGATCCCTTTGTTTTGTTGATTGGCCCATTTGTTGCTGACGTTAGTGGCAGAAATCAAGTGAAACCTTTCACTGCTGCCACGCCCAAACCTTTTATCATTCCTAACACAATACAAGACGAAAGAATCTTAAACTAACACGGGGGATAGACAATACATTAAAACAACAAAAGGGGAGGCATTGTATTACTTTCTCATTGAGAGTCTGTTTTCTTTCGGGTTGTGTATTGAGCAAAGCTTTGAAAATTGATGCTGGTGTGTTTTTCCTTACTCATTATTAATATTATATTAATAACATTCTTTGTGTTAGCATTTTATTGAAGTAAGAGGACAACAGATACTAAAAGCACCCTGTTTTATGCTTCTTGTCATTGGGCCAGCTGTGAAATAGAGACAAAAAGATGTTTTTTGAAATAATGTTTAAAATTAATTTAAGAATTTGTCATTTAAAAAACTGGATATTGTTAATATTTTGGCTGACTGTGTCCTCAAATGTCTCGTTACTGCAGGTTTTTCAGAAGGAGTTGGGAAAGCGGACGGTAAGCGTCCAGGCCCTCAAACGTTCAGCCAGGGAGCTGATTGAGAACACTCACGATGACTCCTCCTGGGTCAAAGTCCAGATGCTGGAGCTGAGCACGCGCTGGGAGACGGTGTGCAACCTGTCTGTGTCTAAGCAGACCCGGCTGGAGCAGGCTTTGGGCCAGGTATTCCTGACAGTACTCCAAACAATCACAAGGTAGAAGGTAAGTAAAGTATGTTAGCCTGACATATGCGTCTTCTCCCACTGCAGGCTGAAGAATTTCACTCTGCTGTTCACATCCTGCTGGAGTGGCTAGCTGAGGCAGAGCAAAGTTTGCGCTTCCATGGCAGCTTGCCCGACGATGAAGAAGCTCTGCGAGCGCTTATCGAACAACACAAGGTAAAGCAATGCAAATGATTCTGCTTTTTTTTATTTCAGAAAAAAACTTTTATGTCTTAAGTTGTTTCATATTTTTGTTGCTTTATTAAAGAAATAAAACACGTTGCCAATACTTTGCTTGAATAAACAGTTAAGATCCTGACTCTGTAATTGCAGCCTGTCTAAAAGTAGATGGCATGCTGCTTTCAGTGCCAAAAATATTTTTCTTAACTATGAGGTCATCTGATTAGAATTACTGGGCTCTGCTCCGGTTTTAAACCAAGTATGAGCAATGTTTTGTTTTTATTTTTAGATATGGGATGGGATAGTTTCGAATCCCAACGCTTTTTCAATTTAAAAAAAAAATTCTTTTCAAGGTGTTCATGAAAAAACTGGAAGAAAAGCGAGTGGCTCTAAATAAAGCGGCCAGTATGGGGGAGGCCATTCTCAGCATCTGCCATCCAGACTCTATCACAACCATCAAGCACTGGAACACCATCATTAAAGCCCGCTTTGAAGAGGTCAGTCCACTGTTTCATACCTTCAGGTTTAACAGAACACATTAACCTATTTTGATAAATTAAAATAAGGAAGAATTACTCATTTTAACAAGGGTTGGATCAGAAACTCTTTATAGCACTCAAAAAATCAGAGAAAAAGTTACTATGGATAGTCATTATATAAAAAAAAGTAATAATGATTCATCTTAGCAGGTAAACAAAATCAAGTTGTGTGCAGTTAACTTGATTTCAGTGTATCTGAAATTAATTTAGTTATTAGTAATATAAGTGTATTACTGCTGTTACACAGGTGCAGGCTTGGGCCAGACAGCACCAGCAGCGACTGGCCACAGCCCTCACTGAGCTGCTAGCTACTCAGGAGCTGCTGGAAAATCTTCTGACGTGGCTACAGTGGGCTGAGACCAACCTCAACGACAAGGATAAGGAGCCACTCCCTCAGGAGATCGAGGAGGTCAAAAACCTCATAGCAGAACACCAGGTACATCAAAAAAGCAAATGATAATAAATCAAATTTTATAACTTTCGTTTTTTTTTTAATTCCATATTTTAATGATTGCGTGGGCATTCAGTTAACAGTAGTTTACTGCTGCTCGCCCCCTGCAGGCATTCATGGAGGAAATGACCAGGAAGCAACCAGATGTTGACAAAATCACCAAGACACACAAAAGGAAGGCTGCTGCGGAGCCCCAGATCCAGTCTCAGATCCCCGTGTTGGACAAAGGAAGAGCTGGAAGTATGTATCCAATCACTGTTCCTCATAGAGTATGACCCGAGCCATCTGGCCATGCTCTGAATCACTTCAGGGTGACACGACATCCTCAATTTGCCCATTTTAGCACCTGGAATGATGTCAGTGTGAATGCATTCCTCCTGATTATATGGTGGAAACACAGTCATTTTAAAGTTTTTTGTCTTTCCCTTACAGGAAAACGTTCTCCCACGCAAGCGATGTATGCGTCATCAACACAAGCTCCCATTGAAACAAAGAACCCACGGGTTAACCTGCTGGTGACCAAGTGGCAGCACGTGTGGCTGCTGGCTTTGGACAGAAGGAGGAAACTCAATGATGCTTTGGACAGACTGGAGGAGGTAATCTAGCAAAATCTGCAGACATTTTTCTGCAAATTTCTAGCTTTTTAGTTATTAATGTTGACCTTTCTTTCTTTATCTGCTCAGCTGAAAGAATTTGCCAACTTTGACTTTGATGTGTGGCGGAAACGTTACATGCGCTGGATGAACCATAAAAAGTCTCGCGTCATGGACTTCTTCCGCCGCATTGACAAAGACCAAGACGGCAAAGTGACGCGACAGGAGTTCATAGAAGGCATCCTCTCCTCCAGTAAGTGTCAGACTCAAAGCTGAAAAACATCTACACCGCTGAACAAAATGCTCCTTTTTGCAACACTCAGTGTCTCTTCAACAGAATTCCCAACAAGTCGTCTGGAGATGAGCGCCGTGGCAGACATCTTTGACAGAGACGGTGACGGCTACATTGACTACTACGAGTTTGTAGCAGCTCTACATCCCAACAAAGACGCTTACAAACCACTAACAGATGCTGACAAAATTGAGGACGAGGTAATAAGAACGCCTGCGGCATTAATTTCACATTTTCAAATGTGAGGCGTCGCTTAATTAAAAAAAATGATGCGTTCGCAGGTCACGCGCCAAGTGGCGAAGTGCAAATGTCCAAAACGATTCCAGGTGGAGCAAATTGGTGCCAATAAATACCGGGTAAGCACATTTTTATGTGTTTGGCTTATCTAACAGTGAAATTTTTTTAAGCAATACAAGCTGTGACATGGTTATGAAATAATTTAAAATAAAAGACTTTTCAGGGAATACTCTTGTTAAAGGTAAGTGTTGAACATGATGACAAAAGTGCGAATGTGTGCTAACCTTTTTATATTTTTTATTGTTCCTCACATCACCAGTTCTACCTTGGAAATCAGGTACATCCTCTTTTCTTTCCCTCCTTCTCTTCTGTGCCTTATCGAGCCTTGCGTCCTTTTTTCGTTTACCACGTTTGCTGTCCAATTAACACTTTCTGCCCAGATTCCTGGCTGATGTTCTCAGATGTTCTGGAACTCAGAAGTAGAAATAAAAAAAGTCTATGGCCTGCTGATTTAATCTAACTTTATTTAACACTGGCCTGAGATGTGTGTTTGGTCTGAGAATTTATGGTAGCTTCACACATAACTCTAAATCTGATTTAAAATGAGTAAATGAAAGAAGCATGCTTTCAAGTTTTATGGCAGTCGACGTTTATGTCCAATCTAAATTTGTTCTTTTCACATAGGTTATGTTTTTTGGGGGGAAATAAGACTTATTTGCGTTATAATTAGTGCAATTAATGTTTCTATATATATATATATATCTGTATATCTGCTTTTGAGTTTCAGAAAATGCAATATTGGCGTGCCAGTACCATTTCAGCCCATATTTTACTGGTTCATGGGCATAAATTCATCTGCTGGGCATACAATAATGCTTTCTGTGTGCTTGCCTTTGGTGCTTCAGTGTCATGGGAATGATTTACCTCAGCACTGGCTGACACTATTTATTACATTATTTGGGCAACTTTGATGATTTCAATGAACACGTTGCTTTTCACTTCTCTTACTTTGTTAATATGTGCTGGCAACCTGCATGTCGGAAAAAGGTCATTACTGAGGGGTCAGTGAGAGGGGATAGGGGCGTTAGTGATGCTTTATGAACTAGTTTGTATTATTGTTATCACACAACAATAAATTAAAAATAATTCTTTTGACAGTTTGGTCTGGTTCACTGCTTACATGACTCCTTAATCGGCGATGAGACAATAGCAAACAGGGAAAATCAAAATCTTACCCCCCACCTACACGTTGCAGTTTTGGAAAGCTGTATTCTGGTAAATGGTTATTCTTAAGCTGTTTCTTGTGCCTCCTTTTACTCCAGATCATCATCACCTTTAATGTATTTGATCACTAGACTCACCAGTGGCATTAAATCATTATGATAATCATACAAGTGCAGGATTTTTGTTATCAGTTAAAGAGATACCATATGATAATAGGAAGTTAGTGGACCGTCATCAGTGTTTGGTCATGTCTGCGTGTCACACTGTGGTGGTGGATTTAGACAGAAGTGATTTGAACCATTCCTCATGTGTGCCATTTGGAGCTAGCTGCATTGGATCTGCATCAGTGTCAATGCATCCTGAGTATTTGTAGCTGTAGAAAGTGCAACAAAGTGCTGGATTGTAGGAGATTGATGTTTGTGCGTTTGATCAGAATGTGATGTTGATTTTGACAGAAAGCATGCACGCTGTAATTGCAAACTCCGTTTTTGTGCCTGATGCTCATGGTCTCATCCAACTGGCTGACATGTGTGGTATGCCCTCATAAAGCTTGAATCATTCTCCCCATAACATGCTCACTGTTCCTATGTCTGCTATGTGTGGTAGGTGACATGAAGTCAAATTATTACACACTGGGGCCCCCTGGTGGTGTAATCATGTGCCTTCAGTTATGGTGTTTTTTTTTCTTCACAGGCTCCTTCTGCAGTAAAAGTGGAGTCTTACATTGCTGAGATAAAGCCAGACACATAGACATTACAACCAGAAACCACAATTACACAGTGATCACTGAAAAAAGAGAGGAAAAAATAGGCTGGTTAAGTTTGTAAAGCTGTGAAGTTTGATGTATTTACTGCTTTACAACATCTCATATTAAGTTAACCCTCAACAGCAGCAGGTATGAATGTAGAGCCTGACTGATGATATGGCTTTGAGGCTGATTCTGATAGCTCTAATTAAAAATACAAATGAAATTATATGATTAAAGGAAAAAACGTTATTTGCTAATCTGTCAGCATCAGCATTTATTGGGATTGATAAATGAAAATTAAAAAGTAAAAAAGAGACGGGAGAAATAACCATTCAACCATGTTATGAGTGTTGATGTGTGTCCACCAGAGGGCGCTCTGAAAACATTCCGAGCAGAGGTGGGCATGTAAATAAATAACTTCACATAACCAATGTGAGGTTTTTTGTGCATGACAGAGAAAAATATATTGGCCATTGGAATATCATTGGTACGGGTATCAGTAAGAATCATTTGGGCTTCACAAAATTCATGATAATGTCACAAAAAGCTCTTTTTGAACGTTATGTTGTGTAATTATTTTATTGTCTTATTTACACAGATACCAATATCCTGTATGGGATATCTGAAGTAAATGAATATCAACTAACAAAATCAGTCAGGCTCTACTTCAAGTTGTAGTGTATAGTAAATGAATCAATGACTATGAAGTAGTCAGTTCACTGTAGCATGAACTCAATGAGTAACTAGAACTAGTAACTAGAACTAGTAAAACAATAGCACACGCTTGTAGAAAAAAAAAGTTGGATTGACCTTTGTGTAATTTGTGTTCTGTTGTGTCTGAGAATGAAAAGATAAAATTCATGTTTTTGTGTCAAAATCTGTTTGTGTTTATGATTGTATGTCTACGTGTGTGTGTTTAAACCTGTACAACATATAAGAGAAACCAGAAGCAGACGTGAATCTTTTCCGACAGGTCGTTTTTGAAGCTCAGTGAAATAATCTGGATGAAAGCCATCTGCTCCCCCACAATTAAAATAATTAGCTGGAATAAATGTAACTCTTCATTCCACTCTGGTTTCCAGTGTTGCACAGCTTCTGGTCTGCAGTGTGGATGTGCTCACAGGAAGGTCAGGTTTTTCACACATTCCCCTCTCTATTTTCCTTCCCCCATCGCAGTTTGGAGACTCTCAGCAGCTTCGCCTTGTGAGAATTTTGCGCAGCACTGTGATGGTGCGGGTGGGAGGAGGCTGGATGGCACTGGACGAGTTTCTGGTGAAGAATGACCCCTGTCGAGGTGAGTTCAAAGGTTAACTTTGAGGAGTCACGATCCAATTTTGTTTAAAGGTCAGCTGTTGTACTGACTTTCACTTTCTTTGTTCGCGTGCGATGAAAGAATTTGATTGTATATCATTGTTTTTTACTACCCACACATGGAGGATGATGATGATCTGGATTAAGATTACTGTGTATTCAGTGATGTTAGCTCAGTTATTGAAACATGAAACGTAACTACTGTCCAATGTCTATTTATATAGGCCTGTTTGAAATGGCAACTTGGAGCTTAAAAATAGAAGATATATCACATATATCGATAATTCATGCAATATATTATATTATATTATATCTTTACATAATATACTGCAATTTTCTGAGGGTTAAAATGAGTTTATTTTCTTTTGTTCCCACTATCTCAACACTGAATGCTTGAATGAGATAACACAGTTAAATCATCTGTCAAAAATATATTTCATATGTAAGCATATTTTTATTAACAGTGCTGCCTACATATATACTTATATATACCATAATGCGACCCACATTTAGCTTTGGTACTCCGACATGTTTCTGCTAGCATCTGTATTAATGATCAATTTCTGTTTTTCCCACTAAACCCGCCTCCTGCTCAACATGAACATTTCTTCTAGTGCATCACCACGGGAGCAAAATGTTGCGCTCGGAATCAAACTCTTCAATTACTCAGTCTCCTATAGGTTGGCAAATCTCAAACTTTCTCACCTTGCTCCATGAACCCACCAGTGGTATGTGTGTCTGCACATCCGAGCTTGTGTTGGTCCTGGTGTGTGCCGTACTGTAGCTGCGTGTGAGCGCTCAGTGTGAAAGAATGTCATCCTCGGAAACCGGCTCCACCTGCAGTCAGCTGTCGTTCAGCTGCGGCTGGTTTTCATGCATGCAGTTGTTTGTGGGAATCACATCACCTTCGAGCACTTCAGCACAATGAAACTGGCTCATTTTACTCGCGCCGCATGTCATAGGGAGCTCTGAGTCAAGCTTCTTTTTACAGTCCAGGGTTCGAGCTGTGCTTATCTGACTGTATTGCCTGGTAGTATAGGCTCCTTCATAGGGGAAAATGGTTACATTGCCTCTATGAAACACACGCCACAAAACCGAAGCAGTATTTCTTACACCATTTACTTTGTTTGACAGGGTGGCTTAGTGTTTAAAACTGCATGCAGGTCTGTTTGTTTTCAATGTAACCGTACTGTTTAGTTTATACACTGTAGTTTAGTTTCCTATAATTCTTCTTCTTTGGTTTGTGAGAGTGTTTAGACTCACTTTGATTTATTTTAGTTTTCTCGCTGTCACTTATTCCACTACCGTTGCAACAGGAACTGGACGTCTGTTCAACAGTATGGATGAGATATGAAACTGCATGAGCTGTTTTGTTGTTGAGTCACATCATGATAACATTTCATTGGTCTGTTCTTTGGGGTCGCCTGGAAATTGCTGTGTAGTTCAGTGATGATTATAAGAAAAATACATTGGTAAATTTCCAATTCATGATATTACCGTTAGAAGCAACAGATTTCTACACAGCCGGGAATACAGCTTAGCATGCAGTGTTGTGCACGACAAGACATGCACAAGTCTGGAGCCACCCCTCATTTCTTTATATTTTGCATCGAAGGATCCAGAATGTTTGGTAAATTTTTGAAAGTGGTCTTGAGCAATAGTTCTTCTGGGTTTCTGGAGGTCTTTCAAAATGTTTCTTTGGACATTGGCTGCTTTTTCACTCATTTTTATTCTGACCAGCATCAGAGGAATGCTTTTTGTTTGTTAAGATGAATAACACCGTCCTGTGAATCATTAAAACATAAATCAAGGCACTTTACGCAGTGTTATCTACACACAACAGACAATCTAGCAAAGAGCCAGTTTTAAATGGTATATTTAGGTACTTGGTTACTAAGAGCCTGTTGCAAAAACTCATGTGGCTGTCAGGATGCAATTTTTAAGAATAAGGAACAGAGAAGAGGCTGATGCGCACCAAATTAGGCAAGAACTGTACTGAAAATAAGTGGCAACATGTCTTAAGGAGTGATAAATTTAAATTTGAAATTTTTGGTTCAAATAGTGATCAATATGTACTGAAGAAGTCAGGACAGACACAGCAGTAAGTGTCTGCAGCAATCTGTAAATCTCAGTGGGGTTCTGTCGTGGTTTGGAGCTTGGAGTCAGTGGTGTCGGGGATCTTGTCAAAATTGTTGGAATCATGAACAGAAAAAACTACCATTAGATTTGGATCCACATACATACAATACCATCTGGAGAGGATCTGACTGACAACAGCGTCATTTAACAGGATGACAGTGATCCTGAGCTCACAGTGAAACACTGTCTGTCATGGATTGGGCTCCCTTGAGCCTGAAGCTCAACATTATTATTGTGCAACAAAATGCAGCCAACATCTAAAAAAGAAATTTGAATATCCTTCAGTAAGATTGGAGAGCTATTCCTGAAGACTACTAAGTATCAGAAACTATAAGAAGCCTTTCATAAGAGAGTTCAAACTGTGCTGAAGAATAAAAGCTCATTAGAATTGTTCAGACTTCGCCTCATATACTGTTTTCCCATTTACTCTGTCTGCATGTTTTAATAAATCTCGGCATCTCTTTCCCATTTTTCTGGCACAATATAAAGAAATGAGGGGGTGGGTTGTTAACTCACCATCATCTTAATCACCATTAACACAAAAATAACAGTGACAGGTGTATTTGTGCATCATGGCTCATTTTGAGTGTCTTTCTTAGCTAAAGGCAGGACCAATGTGGAGCTGCGAGAGAAGTTCATCCTCCCAGAGGGAACCACTCAAGTGATGGCAAGCTTCCGCTACAGAGGCCGGAGGTCTCGGCCTTCATCTCGAGGAGCTTCTCCCAACAGATCCACCTCCAGTCAGAGCCTCCCCGTCCCCATCAACCCAGCAGCGACCAGCACACCCAAGGTGAGAGGCTACATCTGCCATTAGAGCTGGCTGCTGCCTCATTCTGTCTCACCCCCAACCTCTCCACCACCATCATGATTTTCCTCTCATTTATCTGCTTTTTAATTTGTTTTTGTTTTTTTTAATTACCCTTGCAGAATTTGGTCATTTTGTTGTTTGATTTCTGTGTTTCTTCCATCTAGTGTTCCTGATAGTTTTTGAGTTTGTGAATCCATTTCTCTGTCTTTTGATTTGCCGTTGTTCCCCAGAATCCCCAACACATAACCCGCAATTATGATAAACCATGGCTTACAAACAGCAAACCCTCCACTCCTCTTAAATCATCAGACTCCTTTGGGAGCCAAGGTTCATCCTCAGAGGTATAGTCATAATGCAGCACATGATGTGAAACACTTCAGATATATGACCCAACTGAAATCTATTGAAAAATCTTTAAAAAAAAAAAAAAAAAAAGAAGAAGCAAAAAGTGCCTTTTTGTAGATTTATTTCTGACTTCATTGGATTTGAAGATGCAAAATGAGCTTATTAGATTTTATTTGGGTTTGTAACCTTTATTTTTCTTGAATAATTGGCTCAATCACTAGCTCTTTTCTTTCCTAACCTTTATTTTTTATACCACTACATCATGTACAACTTCATATGTCGCCTCTGCATGTCATTAATGTCTAATGACGTATTGCTCTGCTGTACATGAATTCATACTAACTGCATCTGACAGATACACCTCAGTTATGGGAAAAATTATGATTTTACTAAAATGTTTTTGTTTTTTTAAATAAGAATTAAGACTAATTTTTATTACATATACATACTCAAGACTTTTATTTTTAAAAATTTGGTCTTCTATTTTTTTTTACTAATAATTGCATCTGATTACATTTTAATAAAAGTTTGTTTCTTTCGCAGAGTAATGCGGTTCAAGGCAGCAAATTGCGTTTGCCTGGGTACCTGTCCGGCAAAGGATTTCAGTCAGGTGAAGAAGGGAGCTTGATCAGTGCTGCTGTACTAAAAGCTCGAACGCAGGCAATAGGTGGTGAGTAGAAAGCATCATCTTTGCAACTTTTTCTCCACATCTATCCATCGCATTCACATGTAAATTTGAATTCCTTTTCAGTGTTTCTTAAAGTGTTTCCCGATTTTATCTCTCTAGAATCGAGAAAAAATTCCAGCCGACCAGGAAGTAAAGCCGGAAGCAGAGGAAGCAGTCGCAGAGGAAGTGACGCCTCCGACTTCGACATCTCAGACATCCAATCCGTGTGCTCAGATGTTTCCGAGACGGTCGGCGACTCTGCCAGAGCGACGCCGCGCTCCGCGTCCCGTCAACACGGAGGGAAACCCTCTAAGATCCCCACACCTCAAAGAAGAATGACCCCTACAAGCAAACTGGCCAAGGGATTGAAGCGATAGACAGTGGCCTTGAAAACAAACAAACAACAAACCCAGGAGCTATTTGCACCCTAAACACATAATGGACACTGGAGATGTGTAACTTAAAGAAAAAAAAGTAAAAAAGACTGCAAATGTGTCACGTGTTATTTAAATTCTTGCAAAGATGTAAAATATTCTGTTAAGAGGCAATATGGTTTAATATTTTGTGAGAATGGAAAGTCAATGGCCTTGTGTATTTGTTTTTAATGTATTTTATTTTTTGTGAAAATATGTCAAATTGTTTTTATTGTACTTTATTTTTATTTATGCAAATCCCGAAGAGGATTGATGAACACTAGAAAATCTGGGAATGATCAAGCCGAACTAACATTTCTACACTAATGAAGGGCAAAGATGCAGGATAGTGCTCTAAGAGTTACTGAATGTACTATTATTTATGTATGCTTTTATTTGGAGTAGATGGTGCATTATGGTACCGTTTGACACACTGCGATTATCTATTTAAGTGCTATGTTATACTGCCAACATGCATTTAAAGGGCAATGCAATATATTACAATAAACCCCACTAAGCACTGCAGAAGCCTTCGAAAACCCCTATTTAAGACAAGTAGCAAAAACCTCGTAACCATGATGCTTTTATGTACCCGTTTGTCAGCAGCTGCAGCCCGTCTTTTGTTTAACCACCTCACAGCAAATGAGTACTCTGACCTCGAAGAGGTACCACTTCATGTAGACATTCTCTGTGCACCCATGTCAATGTATGGTTAATTTCGGTAGAGCTGAAATTGTTACTGTAACATTACTTTGTAATAAACCTGCTTGCAGAAAGCCACCAGAGACTGGTGTGCACCACAGAATCGCCTCTGTCTCCTCTGTTATTTTTAGCTGCATGGGCAACTTCACAATGGCCCTGTAGCTCTGATGTTGGTCACACCACCAGCCAATCTCTCAATAGCTGTCTGAAAGATTTCCCTGAATAGGCTCCGGCCTCCCCGCAACCTTGATTTGGATAAGTGAAAGAGACTGGATGGATATTTCTCGTCATCTCTGTTTGTCTGTCAATTTTTTTTTACATAAGCTGGAGAACTTCGGAAATGGGAACTTGTTTTATTAAGCAAAAACAGAACAGTTTATGTTTTGTTTTTTGGGGGTTTTTTTCATGTGTTGCAGGTATTTATTGTATGCAGTATAATTCAGCAGTGTTTAGGTGCAGTGGCGGGTTAGATTGAAGGTGTGATCTTTTCTACATGGAATGTTTGCAGAGCGTCTTGTGTTTAGCTGTGACATACTGCATCTTTCTCTCAGAGAAACTGATTTTCCGAAGGCAAATCACTAAATTCAACTATTTTTTAGCATAACTGATCAAAATTTTGATCAAAGTTCAAGGACAGGATTAGTTTCCAACACTGAAGCATCATTTCAGTAGTTTTAACTTGCATGAAGTATGCCTGCACCTCTTCAATGTGGTGACGCAGGGCTGTTTAGTCGTCTTAGGTCTGGCTGACGTATGAGAAGAGAAGGATCCTCTGGGGACCAAAGGTGGAGTGGAGCTCAGGGGTTCTCAGGGATCCTGTGATTGAATGATCCTCCTGCTCAGCTCAAACACTGGCCCTGTGATGGCACTTTAGAACGGTTTAAATCCACACACCAGAAACTGGGAAAGATCCATCAACGGGAACTCCCAGAAGCTTCACAGGAATATGTAAGTAATTCTAATATTCCATACAGTTTTCTTAACTTTTACATTTAATACAATTTAAGGAGGTAGCAGGAAAGTTTTAAAAGCAATAAATTATATCAGGTTGTTGAGCTGAGGACATTTTAATTGGATCAGTTACACATGTTATCTAGTTTTGTAATCATAGTATAGGTAACAATCTAGGTGCTTAAACTGCAAATCATTTGCGTAGGCAAAGCTGTAACTACAGCTCATACTGAAGATAATCTTGCAATAAAACATAGTCAGAAAAATGCTTTCTTATTGGTATTATTATTACTCTTAGTTTCCTTCTATTCTTTTGATATCTTTAACCTTTGTGCATGGGTAGGGAGTACTTTTGGAAGACATCGGAGGGTTTCACAAAGCCTATATTAACATAGTGTGCGACCTGATCTCTTAGAATTATTGGTTTGTTTAATTGCTGTATTACAGGCACTTATAATTCCAGACATCAAAAAACTGAAAATGCCAGCTCAGAAAAATATGCTGGTGTTTGTGGCTCTCTTTTCTCTTTTGCGACTGGCCCAGTGTCAAAAGTTGCCAAGTAAGTTTGCATTTTTTAAATGCGTAACCTCATATTACTGCCTATTTTCGAATGTATAAAAAGAACAATTTTTTATGTATCATAACCAAATGTAGACAGGTGTTGGTTGATTGTGTGGGTGCAGCTCTTGTTATACATGATGCCATCTAATCTCAGATCAGCCCTTTGTGGTTAAAAAAAAGTAAACGGCAGTTATAATCCTAAATATCATATTAAGAATTAGTTGTTTTTTTCTTTTTCTTTTTTTCTAAACGGTAGCCCACTACTGTATTCTGACCAGCAGATGTCACTGTTTGTCAGCCCAGTGCCTGGTCCAACAGCTGCTCCATGCCAATATGCACAGTAAAAGGTGTGCAGAGGTCAATCTAGGGTTAAGATTTGCACATTAAACTTTGAACTCCTGCAGCAGAGTTACGCTATCACTAAAAAACAGTTATCGTTGTGTTTTTATTTCTTTTGATAGAAAACAGAGCAGCAAAAAAAAAAAAAAAAAAAAAATGAGAGAAATCAGGAACAAATGTTTTGAGGATTAGATTACTATTTGGAGCCAAAGAGTGTGCAGCCTGAAACATTTTTTTTTTTTTTACATTTTCTTAGCTATGGTGTCCTGTTCAGTATCCACAGATTAAAGTCACAAACAAGCCAATTCACATAAAAATAACCTGGCAACAGTGTTTTCCAAAAAAATCTAAGGCTAAAATTTCTTAGCAGGTGTATATTTAGGTCACAGTGTCTGTAATCATAAACATTCCCCAGCTTTAATCTGAACATTTACAGGAAATTCTGCAGCAATGCTGATCTCATTCAGAGTGCAGTACAAAGCATCCAGTGTTTAAAATTTAGTGGTTAAATTCACCCATGAAGGAAAAGAAACAGCCTTGTTGTGCTAATGGGTTTAATGGATTACCTCACTGATTAGATGGCATTAATAACAACACTGAGTAATGCATCTATCTAATAAAAGTCGGTGATATCAGCAGTGACGTAAGATTCAGAAATAGTCCAACACCTTTGATGCTCAACCAGTTATAAAGCAAACTAACCTGAGTGTTTGTGCTGCGAGGTTTTGACTTACTGGAGGAGTTTCATGTGCCTGACTCAAGAGGAGTGAGGAGGGTGGACGGCTCTCAACCTGAGGCAGTGGCCTACCGTATCAACCCCTCCATCCATCTACAGAAGTCCATGAGGTACAGATCTGCTAAACCTCACTAGAGCTTAGAAATAATTAAAAACTAGCTTAAGAGCACTCTGAGAACTTCCCCCGAAGGTCTACACTAAAACTTTGATGTTTTATGTTGTTTTATTATAATATGAGGATGTCAGCCTCCTCTTATTGGCTGATGTCTGACCTTTGGCCTATGACCTTGAGGCATTACATGCTGACTTTTAATTATCTTTATTCATATGACTGGAGCAGAACTGCCTGAAATCTTTAGCTTCTATAAGCTGTGAAAACTTGAGAATATAAAGATATAGTTATCCGTGTGCGATTTTGCCAAACCATAAGGCGTCATTGTGAAATCCTAGGGCATCATGCTGACAAAATAAAAAAGTTTGTTGTACAGCTCTCTTCATTCCCTTTCATATAATATATTACTTGATACGGATCTCAAGTGGTGTAACCAAGGTGTGTGTAGGAGTGCACACTGAATATCAGGTGTGGTCACAGGTGCAGCAGAGGACACCTCTGATCACACTGCATCTGGTCAGGAGTGCAAACGGAGCTGAGTCCTTTAATCTTTCAAGACTGGTGTTAAATTTCTCTTTGTTGAACAACTTAACACTGACAACTGTGTTGTGTCTGCAGTATGAACAAACAACTGTGGTGTAGGATTCTGGTACAGGTGTCACTGCAGGTCAAGTTCCCACAGTAGAGCTTTTTCACATCAGAGAATTTAACTTGTCACAGTAGGAAAATCACAGGTGTTAATGATGGCTTCGTTTTGCTCAGAGAGGGAGGTCCTGCCTTTGTGCAAGTTCACCGTTTAAAACATCTGTTTTAAAAGCTTAGCAACATCGATTGACACTTTATTATGTAGAAAATGCATTTTAACATTTTTTTTCCTTTTTAGTTTTGTGCAGACTACAGCTGTAGATTAGCTACCAAGCTAACTTTGGCACTAGTGATATATAAAACTCCACCACCACCATAGTTCAAGTGTCTCAGTTTTTACTTCTTCATATAAAATAAAACTATTAAATTCCCAGAATTTTTTTGCTGATTTTTGAAATAAAGTACCCTCTGTTTAGTCACCCAGCCCTCTAAACCTGATTCTTGTGCCACAGCGACGTGTACCCAGATGGACTTCCCTCCGACTACTCGGTCATTGCAACATTTAGGGCGACCAAAGACACTGCCAAGGAGTCCTGGAACCTGTGGCAGATCAGTGACCCTGAGGGACAAGAGCAGGTTGGCCTTCGGTTCCAGGGTGATACACGTTCCTTAGACTTCTTCTTCACAAGCCCCCATGGGAGCCAGATGCTGAGGACCTTCCATGGTGTGGAGAAGGTCTTTGATGGAGAGTGGCACAAGGTAGGACTGAGTGTGAAGGGCAGCCAGGTGAAACTGCTGATAGACTGTGAAGAGATCAGAGTGGAGTCCATTGATGAGCCAAGGCCAATCATCCACCAAGGATATACCTCCATTGTAAAGCGTGCTGCAGGAGATCGCTCTGTGTCTGTATGTTGACACTTTGCATTTGCAATTATCTTAACTAGTCTTTGTTTTGATTTTTTTTATATAGCTTTATTTTCTCATATTATCTTCCGTTTCTTTCAAGGTGGATTTACAGCAGATGGAAGTGTCATGTGACCCAGAAAAGGCCTATTCAGAAGGTTGCTGTGAGCTCTCGAGCGTGGTGAGTCATCCATCTAACATTACTGCATCTCTGTTTTTAGTGATAGGTGTGGAGTATGTGTGGAGTCACATGGTTACCTATATGTCCATTGCAGTGTGGAGGATATGCAGTGATCGGCCTCACAGGGGGAAGACCCTCTTGCAAATGTATGCATGGGCAGCCTGGCATCCAGGGCGCTCCAGGACCAAAGGTGAATGTCATTCTGCATGCAACTGGCTCAAGTTGACAGACAAGTTGAATCTGTCATGCCATATTTTTTATTCTTCTGCAGGGTCATAGAGGCCTTCCGGGAGAGGATGGAGACCCAGGGAGACCAGGGAACTGGGTAAAAAATATACAATATTCCATGAAAGCGTCAAACCTCACTGGATGAATGCATACTGCAGTATACAATACATCACGTATTCTCAGCATGAGCAGAATCTTCTTCCTCTTGCCGCTCAATAAAGAGTTAAGCTGGCTTGTGGGTGAGGGAGACTGTAAAACTTTCATTCGTGAGACAGCAGCAAAGCTGTGGAAAATGGCAACAGAGGCACAACTGAGAGACGACAGGATGGAAACAGATCTGGAAGCAGAAGCGCTTAGCGATAGTAAACACGGGGGCTCCATTCACAGTTCGAAAACTCATGTTGAAGAATCCTAGATAAACATGAACCAACATGGATGCGACAATAAGCTGTTGTTGTAGCTCTGAAATATGCATTTACATCTTAAAATTTAGGCGCTGTTGTTTTAGAATACAGGATTAAACTCAAACTGGCAAACGATCACAGGATTTGTAATGGTTTTGCTTTCCCATTTGGAAGAAACCGTGCCAAACGTAATGAATCCCACACACAGGAAAACAAGGCAGTTGAGCAATAACCATGCCCTCCGAGTGCTTGGTAATGAGTGGCATTAGACTGCTTAACTCTTGTGTAAAAATTGTCAAATGTATTGTTTCTCTAAAAGGCAAATTCTTTTACAAGAGGAGGACTGATTTGGGAAAAAGAGAAAAGGTGTCAGAAAATTCGAAAGATTAAAGCATTAGGCTAACGGAGCCAGTTATACATGCATCAGTGAATGAATAAATACTCTCACTTTTCTATCCTTCAGAGAGCTGCAGATGTGATTATTTCCACTTTAAATTTATGACTTGTTAATCTCTTTGATGCTTAGCAGTCACTGTTATTGGCACGGATCAGAAAGTCTCTGAACATGTGTTTAAAGAAGGAGCATTTTTTTTATACTTGTGCGTCAGTTTGGCTTTTTAACATGCCCTTTGCTCTCAAAGAAATCTCCCATGCTGCCTGAGTGTCGACTCACATACACTTAGAGCACATTTCCAGAAGTGTACATGCTACATTATTCATGTCCCAAATTGCGGCTGTAGCGCCTCTGGGAATAAACATCTGTCTTGTGTAAGTGGTTAGAGTTTTGATCTCCTGCTGGCTTGTGAAGTACACAACCCCAGCTTGATTATCTCCTTCCCTGCTGGCATCTGACGAGGGCATTTCCTGGCACAGAGGATATGAACTGGCCATCTCAGGTGGTGGGTGGTCCTTTGCTCCTCTCAGCCTCACTGCCTCTGATATGTCATAAAGTTCAAGGTCATGCCTCTCGGCTCACTGTTTAGAGGTTCAACTCCATCCAGCTGAGTCTGCGTAAAGACAGCTTTAAGTGAGATAGACAAATAAACTGTCACGACAAAGGCATCCTGGCCTTGCTTAATGTGTTTGCTGACTTAGTGAAATGCAGCCAATTGGGAAACACTTTTCCTTCTACTACTAAGGAACTCAGCATCTGTGCAAACAACAGTGATCCATGTTATACCAAGCTTTCCTAAATAGTGCTAGTGTATATTTTTCATTGAAGTGACTAATATGAGAGCGCTGACATTTACAGTATTTAAACTTATTTGTATTCTCAGACTAGTTTGACAGTAAGAAAAATAAATAAACTTGTTCCAAATGGTAAGCTTAATACTTGGAAGTTCTAGCCTTGAAAATGTTAGCTTAGCATTAGATGGTCTAGTCTAAGATCAAAAGATTAAAAAAAAGAAATCAATCAATGATAAAATAGATACTACACCTATCTATTACACATGAGCACCAAATGACTGATCTTAAAAGAGACTAACCAAGTTTTTCCCACCTCTCCCACCAGGTCAAAGTGGGCTAAACTAAACTCACTCTATTCTGGCTGGGGACTAATTTTTAGAGCAATAATGTGACATTTTAGGAAATATACTGTCTCATTTTTTTCTTTCTGCTTGGAATTAAATCAAAAGATCAATACCAGATGAATATAGAGACACGGTTAACAACTAGATAGCCAGCTTTTTCTCTAAAACACAAACAAAAAGGCAAAACAAATCTTCCTTTATTTGCCAAGAACATTATTTACTGTGTGCTGCTTTTATGTTTGTCTAAATAATTTGCTGTGACACTGTACAAAGCATTTGTCCCACTCTCTACTGAAAGCTATTTTCACCAGCTGTGCGTCTAAATATCAGCTCTAAAGCTAAGGTATTAACCTTAGCTTTAGAGCTGATATTTAGGCCAATTTGTTGCATAATAATAATAATAATAATAATGTTGCATAATGGAAAATAAGCAAAAATAATGCAAAAACAAACAACTGATTATATGGTAGACTTTGCAGTGTTTTTAATCTTATGTTTTAATAATAATAATGGATTGGATTTATATAGCGCTTTTCAAGGCACCCAAAGCGCTTTACAATACCACTATTCATTTACTCTCACATTCATACACTGGTGGAGGCAGCTACAGTTGTAGCCACAGCTGCCCTGGGGCAGACTGACAGAAGCGAGGCTGCCATATCGTGCCATCGGCCTCTCTGGCCAACACCAGTAGGCAAGTAGGGTAAAGTGTCTTGCCCAAGGACACAACGACCAGGCCAGAGAGCCCAGGGATCGAACCGGCGGCCTTCCGGTTACAGATGTGATTCTTAACCCCTTGAGCCACGGTCGCCCGTTATCATTTTGACACAATGATAATGGTTTTGCTACTTTAGCTAATGGTGGGAAAGGGAAGCAAAGAATTATATTTTTATTTAAAATGTGTTCTGCTGCCCAGTGGCATGGTGGCTAGCACTGTTGCCACACAGCAAGAAGGTCCTGAGTTCCTTTTCTTTCTGTGTGGAGTTTGCATGTTCTCCCCGTATTTGCGTGGGTTCTCTCCCGGCACTCCTGCTTCCTCCCACAGTCCAAAGACATGCAGTTAGTGGGGATAGGTTAACTGGAAACTCTAAATTGCCCATAGGTGTGAATGCGAGTGTGAATAGTTGTCTCCATCTTTGTGTTAGCCCTGTGACAGACAGGTGACCTGCCCTGGAGGTACCCTGCCTCTCACCCTAAGACATTGTGGATTGGCTCTAGTCCCCCCACAACCCTGAAAAGGATAAGCGGAAGTGAATGGATGGATGTTTCTTTCTCTATTCTAGCTCTGTCTTACAGTGGCCAAATGATCATTTTGGCTACTCCATTTAGGGGTTGCCACAGTGGATCATCTGCCTGAATCTCACCCTTTCCCTGACTCATCTGTCACACCAACACTCTGCATGGTCCCCTTCACTACATTCATGATTCTTCTCTGTGGTCGTCTTTTTCTCCTCCTGCCTGGAAGCTCCATCTTCAACATCCTTTGTATAGTATATCCACTCTCCCTCCTCTGCACATATCAAAACCATCTCCGCCTCGGCTCTCTAACTTTGTCTCCAAACTGCTCAATCTGAACTCTCACTCCAAACCATATATGACACCAGCTTGAAGATCTTCCCTTTTTCTGTCTCTCTTGCTGCTGTCCTTCTGCCCCAAATCACCCTGTCACTCATCTCTCTAGCACTTCACCTTTCCTCCTTGTGTTTATTAGGGATGAAAGTCTGAAGTGTAAGAGACTCTTAGTCTGATGTATCCAAAGTTTAACGACAAAAATCTTATTAACTTGTAATCAGTGAGAACAGTCACCGTTAATTAAATTTTACGCTGCTCCCCGGGCCTTTCACCAACAAATAGCTGTTGTGCAAGAAGTCTTGCTTTTGATTAAGTCAAACTTTATTTTGCAGGGCATAAGGGGGAACACAGGAGATTATGGCAACATTGGCGAACCAGGCCCAAAGGTGAGATTTGTCTTTAAACGATCCCATCAGGGCTGCACTTCACTTTGGCTCGTTCTCAAGATTCATTAATTAAGCCTCATGTATGCATGTATGTATCCTCAGGGTGAAGAAGGAATCAAAGGCGAGAAAGGAATGAGAGGACCCTGGGGCCAAGTGGTAATTTATCATTTTCTTTACCTCAGAATTTTACAAATGATGATGAATATTAATGGGATGCTGTGTTAACAGGGAGACAGAGGTCCCAAAGGGCTGAAAGGATTAAAAGGGGCAACGGGCTTTACGGTAATAACCCTTTTGAGTTCTTGCTTTAATTGGCAAGCCACTTAATGAAGTTATAAGTTTGTTGTTGTAGCTATATAACTTTATAGATGACTCAAAGAAATTAATGTTGACATTTGACTGTAATTACAGGGAATTCAAGGACCACCTGGAGACATTGGAGAGACTGGAAAATCGGGAGAAGCTGTAAGTTAACCTTTCAGGCCCAGTGGTAAGTCCTTAAGCAAATCATTATATAATTACTGTATAGCTAACATTTTGACCTCCTTGAAGGGTATTAAAGGCATCAGAGGATATGAAGGGATTCCTGGGTTTCAAGGAGTTAAGGTATTCAAGTTTCCTGACAGTTTACTTAATTTTTCCCTCATATTATATAATCTGAAACTGTTATGTTTTTATTTTTAGGGTGAAAAAGGGGCTTCTGGTGCAACAGGGCGACCTGGGCTTAGAGGAAAGCAGGTGGGTGGTTGTGGGATTCCCTTTTCCATGATCCATAAAAAAAACAAAACAAAAAAAACCACTCTACAGTCTTTGTGCGCTTCCTTCAAAATCCCCTTATGTGAGCATGAAGGGCGCGTAAATCATTTTTAATGTTGTAAAACACTGGAATAGAGCTATGTTTTTGGCTTATGTGCCGTCTCCATAAACAACATTAGTTCATGTGGCTGGATTTTGGCTGAGATCTGAGGGCCTGAACTATATTAACGTAAGCTGGTGAGTCACTGGAAGAAGGGCTTGAACTGCAGCGATAACCTACATGATACCTACACTGCATGAACTATATGAGGGCACGTCCTATTAATTTACTACTGAAACAAATGTATTGCAGATAAAGCAACATTTTAACTTATGTCACTTTGTATGATGAATTTACAGGGCATTGTGGGAGATCCTGGAGAAAGGGGAACTCCTGGACTGAAGGGGGGACCTGTAAGTCACAGATCAACCGTGGGGATATATTATTTTGCTTGATTAAATTTATAACAACATAATTTTGAATTCTTATGAGTGTTTTTGTCTTGAAATCTAGGGAATTCAAGGACCTGTGGGCAGAGCTGGCACCATAGGACCAAAGGTAATTCACTGCCAACACACTCAGCGCATCACACCCGAGGGCTCACTTGCACTTGCAAAAATAATATGTCTCCTTAGGGCATTATTGGAGATCCGGGCTTACCTGGCAGAGATGGTGATCCAGGAATAGAGGTATTATATTCTTCTTATAATGACATGTTTATGTAGAATTTTGGAAGCAGTGCCCATTTATCATTATACTGTAAATGTCATCTGTTCTCTACAGGCTTATCAAGGACCACAGGGCCTCAGCGGAAAACTTGGACAAAGTGGAGCAAAGGTAACTCACTGATATTGTTAAGTTTTGTAAATAAGTGTAAAATGTATTTTTTTTGGCAGATTAATATCTGGCCATTTGTTCCTTTTACAGGGGGAGAAAGGCACCCTGGGGCCACCAGGAGAAATAGGTCCCAGAGGGCAAACTGTAAGTCACATTTTCAGGCATTTCATTCACCAAAGACAGCACATAATCCATTTTGTTTGTAAAGTAGTTTGCCATCCTAAAGGGAAATGACAAAGAATAAAGCTGTAGCTTAGGTTGGTTAATAAATGTTATATCCTCTAGGGCCCCAGAGGTTACAAGGGTTCTGCAGGAAAGCCAGGAAGACCTGGATTTATTGGCCCACCTGGACCCACTGTAAGTGCTCCAGATGACTTTTCTTAACTCTTCCAAACACTAGTTCATTTTCTTCGAGCTATTAAACCATGTCATCTTTTTACAGGGACATGTGGGCATGCCTGGAAAACGAGGGCCCAAGGTAATACATCCCTATCCATTACCCATTTGAGAAATAAAATGGGGGCAAAATTACTGTTAATGGTTCAATTATAGCGGCTATTTGGGAATCATTTGCTGGGTCAATGAGCCACATAGAATTTAAGATTTACAGATGGATTCTCTGTCCAAACCAAGACATTTTCCTGGTTTGGAAAGCAACCTTGTATTTAGGTAACAATGGTAGGTCCAATTAGATACTAGACAGCACTTTTTTATAATGTTGTATAAACCATCCCTAATTTCGCTGCCCACTAATGTAACATAAGTTGGTAGAGTTCGAGGAAACAGTTTAATATGTCAAATCAGAGGCTGCTGCTCAGGGCATGTTGGCTCAGTGTATTTTTGTCTCTCCATATGGACAGGAGGTCACTAAAAGTGCTAAACTCCCCCACAGGACCTGCTCTCAGTGTTTACAGTACATCCCACACCAATGAAAAGGGAAGATATTCATGCAGAAACCACTGTTTTACTTCACATGAAGAAGAAAAACAAATAATTTATGTAACAAATAAATCAATAAATGAAAAGTAATTTAAAATAAAGCATGTTCAGAAGTGTTTTCAATTTGCAAACATGACTTTCGCATATGGGTTGGTAAAGGTCAGCATGGATGGACATATGGTATTAGAATGCATGCAGGAGATATGCTTATTGAAATATTTCATAGCTCTACAACTGGATCATCTCAGCTGTCAGCCCACAGTGGATGTGGGATGAACACTGGCAAAAAATGATAGAGTAGAGTAGCTAACAGTGTTGGACTTTAGTGTATGGGACTAACCTGCTAAAGTATGTGTGGGACTGCTCAGTGTGAATGTGATCAATATAATGAACCAAAATAATTGCAAAAAATCATGAAAATGTTATTTTTCTTTTGCCTTGTACAGGGTGACACGGGAATCCAGGGTATTAAAGGAGTTAAAGGTGTACAGGTACTGCCTTACTTATCTTTTCCCTGTTGCTCAACATATTCATTTTTTCTATCTTAACATCAAATTAATTTTTTTTTAAAGGGAGAACAAGGAGTTAAGGGCCCAGCAGGACAGGTGAGATTTCATACATGAGACTGTATGTGTGTTTTTTTCTTAACGATAAATTGGAGCATAATAATTATAACACCGACTAATGATTAAAAGTCTTGGTGTACAACATTCATTTCAAGAACAAACTGATTTAAAGAGTTCAATTGCAGTTACAGGAAAAACGTTTTGCACGCTGTGTAATTACTTGAAGTTCCAGACTCAGTGTCATCTAAGTGAGAGAGAATTACAACATAAGTTTTGCACTTCTTACGAGTTTATGCATCCATATTACCCCTTAGTGTGCTCACTGTGCTGCTGCTTGTTTCTAAGAATTCTGAAATTTTAAAGTGCATTGTCTACAATTGAAAATTAAAGGTTTCTCAGTTTGTTGAGTTCCCATAGTCTAATAAAGGAGATATGGAAATAGCTTTAGTTTGTCACAAAATTGAAGTGAAATTAATTGTATTCATTGAACACAATTCTGAACATGATCTACTAAAGACCAAGTTATGTGTTCAACATAAGTTGCCATAATGATCTAGCCAGGTCAGGTCACCTCTGTGACACTGAAAACTCCCAACTCTAGGCTCGACCTACTTTGCTAAGTCATTAATCTTGCTTTCTAGTACACTTTTCAAGGTGTTCAAGCCAAAGTAAGAAAAAAATGGATAAAACTGAACACTGTTGCTACTTTTCTTAAGCAAAAGTCTTCTCCAATGATCACATCAAGAGCACAACCTGCAAAGAGCTCGGTGGTAACAAAAAAACACTTTAATAAAACTTGCTACAGTGTTTAAATGCCACTTGAGAAGACTTAAAAATAAGAATGATGTTACTGGAATTGCACTTTGCAACACGTCCTCAGTTTACAAATGTCCACGGAGATGTTCCACAACACATCTGAGACTCTGTTCTGCCACAGATGAGACTTAAGTGGAAATAATGGAACTGCTCAGCAACACCCAAACTTCATCCCAACCACAGATGGTGTAGGGAGTATCATGATTTGGAATTGTTTTGCTGCCTTACCTCTGAAAGACGTGCAGCCATTGAGATAAATTGTACAGGTGAATGTGAGGGCAGCATCACATAAGCTTAGGACAATACCCCAAAGCAGACGAGTAAGACAGCACAAGAATTATGGAAAAGGGGGAGGGGAAACAAAAAATCCCTTTTCTGATTTCGATTGCTGATCTTGACTCAGTTGAGCTTTGGCTTGACTTGATGAGGTCCGTTCCATCAAGAACAATCCAAGAAATGTTTTGAAAGACTTATTGTAGGAGCAATGGTCCAAATTTCCTCTTTATTGTTGTTCAAGACTCATAAGCAGCTGCAGGAAGTGTCTGCTGAAAGGAGACACTTCCTGGCCAGTAAAGGAGAATGCGCTGAGTGATTACTCAATGCGTTGAATAAAGGCATGAAAAGTACAAATGTTTCTGTGTTATTAGTTTAATTTGCAGCTATAACTGTGATTAGAGCACATTTTAGGAATAATCAATTCAGAATTCCTGGGAATTCCAGAGGGATCACGAACCTTTTTTCTGTCACTATAAGCTGTCATTTGCAATCAACCCAGTTCTCCGATTTAATATATCAGGCTAGTTGTGATTAGTTGAGTCACTGAAGAGAGGAGTTGTGCAGGTGTGGAGTTTCCTAACACTATAATATTTCTGCAGCTACGGCGATTAGAAAATCCGATCGTCACATGATACGAATCCATTAAATAACATTCCAAACATATTTAGAACATCTGTCAATGTGATAAGAACAGAAGCACAAATGCACTAAAATGAATTCTGCACATTTCTCAAAGCTCTCTGCCGGATTTAATTTCTATTTTCAAACGTCCATAAAAATATCATGTTTTTTTAAAAATATATTTATACATTATACTTCCAGGGCAGGTTTTGGGAGGTTGAAAGATTTTACTCTTTAAATGTCTGTTTACACTTTCTTTATTTCCTGTATTCAGTATAACATTTGTCCCTAAACCTATAACCATTCATATCATTCAGATTTTAAGCAGTTAATGCTTTCCATAAAGCTTGCATCCATGCAGAAGTGATTACATGTTGTATCCTGACGTATACGCTTGCTCCATCCTTAATCGTGTCCTGCTGATGTTGTTAACATCCTGTGTAGGTTGGAGACAGGGGTAAGCAGGGTCCTCGGGGAGGACGAGGGAAGCGCGGGCCTGCAGGCCCACCTGGACGTTCAGGTCCTGTCGGAGTCAAGGGTGTTCGAGGTGAACTTGGACCTGATGGTTTTCAGGGGCCGCCGGGTCCCCCAGTAAGTAAAATACAAGCCTCCGGCTTTTTTTTTTTTTTTGGCTGATACAAATAACATTTAAATGCTTACAGTATAGAGTAGTACTGTTTGTATTTAGCTCTGTAACTGACATGAAAAGCAGTCTCTACTATAATTGGCACGTCATCGTTCTGTGAAAAATGGCACAGAAAGCGCAGAGTAATCATTTGCTCTAGTAGTTACACTGACTGGCACACACAGTGTTTGGTAACAGCTTTGGTGTCAAGAACACATTTAAACAGTGTCTCATTAGCCTGCAGTTAGTAGTGAGTCACAGCAAGAGTTTCGTTTAGTGTGGCTATAAATCCATAATGAGCCTCGGGAAATATTGTTGGCTTTGTTCGCTGCATTTCCCTCAGAGAGGCAGCCGTTGCTTCAGCGTGCCCCGTCCTGTAATAATCCATTTTACATGTCCCGTGGTTGGAATCCTTCCAGTGATGGATGTGGTAATGATTTCTTACACAGGGTCCGACCCTCCCTGCTCAACACGTGATTGAGGTTTGTAAGAAAGTGGTCCTGGAGCAGATGTCCATGTTTGCCAACTCAGTGAAGAGGACATGTGCTGCTGTCTGTCCTCTGTACGGGGATGTTCCCATGGGTGCCCCTGGTCCCCCTGGACAGAAAGGACCCCCCGGACCACCTGTGAGTTTTACACTTTGGGTGTTCACTGTTCAAGACATATCAGTCTACACTCTAGGAACATTTACTATAAAAAAAAAGAAAAAAAATTTGCACATGTCCTGTGCAGACCTTTAGCTTAAACACACTGTCAGAATCCAAGTACATTCTCCATACATTGTTCATTATTGTCTGCCTGGCTGAGTAAAATGCAAACACATTGCGAAGGTCTGGACTGGACTAAGAGAGCTGAAGTATTTGGCAGAAAAGCTTGGAATGAAAACATTACAATTTTCCACGTCTCCATGAGGACAAATAAGGAGTCACAGACTAGACACTTGGTCTGTTTTGCATGGTTTTTGGAAAGTATCAAGGCTGTCCTTGGATTAGAAAGGCTTTTCCACATTATTTTACAGTGTAGAATCAATTCATGTCCCACAACTCCTAATCACAATAACTCTCTGGCTGATAAATGTTCTTGAAACCATGACTATATAAAAATATTCCTCTATATTCGATTTTGGATGGTAAGCCTGATGTTGTGGCGTTTGGTGCTAAAACAAGTGATGCACCAATAAAATGCAGTGTTTTCCCATCAGAGTATTGAGTTATCAGCCAAATAAATCTTTTCAGACTTTTTGTTCAGAGCTGGTTAGAGGTGAAACAGGACTTAAGTGGTGGCCAGGTTCAAGCTGAAAACACTCAAAAGATTAACAATGTGTTTTCCTGTTGATGATGTTGTCAGGGGGATCCTGGTAATCATGGCACGGAAGGAGAAGTGGGCCCACCGGGATTCTACGGAGAAGCTGGAGAAGCAGGCCGAAAAGGAGAAGCAGGTATGGATAACAAACAAGGGAGACTGTATTTATGAATACAGTCTAATATACATGAAAAAATAATAACTAATCAAGGTTTATTTTAGGTAGAATACGTGCTGGAAAGAAGGCTATGATATCCTATACTTAAACAGACATCATTTTATTTTTTGGCCTCTTACCATCAGGACAAAACCCCCCAGAAATACATCAGTACATTATGAATGGAACGCTTACTCAAAATACATGGTGTCTGACTCTTTTTCAAGTTCTTCAGGGCAGCAAATTGAGCTGCGCTGCATCACAGATTTTGCACTGTTGTAGAATCATGTCCCAAATGGACACTACTGAAAAAGAAATCTCTTGAGTCTTTTAAGCGTTCCACCAGCCCAGCATCTACCTGCACCCTTCAAGGGCTCAGGGTCCAGGTGTGCTCTGTGTGATCATATTTTTGAGCAACATGATGATGTCATAATATCTGATATAGATAATCAACATCAAGTTTTAGCCGTGTGCACAGTTTGGTTGCTCAGCTCCTGGTCATGAACGTGTACATTTTCTTATTTATGGTTTGAGGCCTGAGTGTGATGTCACGGTCATACCCCTGCCAGGCCAATGAAACTGAAGAATATTTATAAGGTGTTTTAAACATTAATTTACCAGTGATCTCAGTAACACGTATGGTGTTTAATCAACATCAACAGCTTGGTCATTAGTAGAGTTCAGAAAGGAACTGAACATGATTTCCTGAAATATAGAGTTTGAGTAGTAAAGTCAGAACTCTGGCAATTACACTCCAGTTAAGCTACATAGCGGCGTCTAGATGCTGATGGTGGCAAAGATGAAGCATGTGTAGACTTGGATGAGGATCTCTGTCTGGCCAAGATGAGGTGGAGATGGGAAGAAGCTGGGTCACACACAGAAGTGAGGCTAAAAGACAGAGTGACAGAAGAGTACTGAGAATTAAAGGGAAAGAGGCTGATTGGTTCATATGAGGCAGCCAAGAAAATGAGTGGACCAGAGTGATGACTACTTAAGTTTGAGAGCATGGCGAAGCGGAAATGATGTAAAGAGTAGTCTAGCAGCCCAAACATATAGATCTTTCTTGAACTCATGCATCTACGTGTGTGTTTTGATTGCAGGTGACAGAGGAGAGCAAGGTGATAAAGGAGCCAAGGGTTACGGCCTGCCTGGTAATACTGGAGACCCTGGACCAAAGGGTACTTTTTACTTTTCTTTTTAACTGAAATTAAGGCATCAACTGATGTCGACATCTTTGCTAAGCATGTTCAGCTTATTCTTAGTTTTAAATTCCAGGGAAAAGGGGCTGGTGTACAGTAACATGAGTACTTCTTGGACAGAATGAAATGATTTTTCTCTGGAAGTACGCTGGTCTTGGAATCTGCACAAGAAGCATTACTCAGCTCACTGAGCAGACTGCACGAACTGAAGACTAAACAATATTTTTGACTCCGTCGCAGGTCAGCGTGGACGTCCTGGCAGAGCCTTCAATGGCCAGCCTGGAAGGCAGGGTCAAAGGGGGCATACGGGCCGGCCTGGGCTCAGGGGCCATCCGGGTCTTAGAGGACCTCCAGGTGTGTGCGTCACCTCTGGGTGTGCTCAGCTGAACTCCACTGGTGGGACACCGCAGCCAGCAGAGCGAAGGTTGAGGAATCAGCCATAGATGAAGAAATATAGATGTTCAATACTGACCTTAAAGGAATAAAACATGCATGATGTTTGTTAGAATCTGATACGATACATTTAAATTTAATGTAAATATGCAAATCAAACGTGAACTGATCGTGTGAGAACAAAAGTGGTGCAAAAAATATATTTGTAAAAAACAAAATTACACATCTTTATAATAAAAATCCATTTTTGGTAAGAGAGCATGTTATTGTGTGTGCAACAACCATGTAATGTTTGATGGTTGCTAATAATTGCTAATTAATTCTTAATCAATTGCTACACTGTGCATGTATTTTTGTAAACTGGCACTGGATGCTAGTGTGACGTTAGTGTGCTGCACAAATTCCACAACAGTACATTCCCCTTCAGTAATATCGGAATTGAATCTTTCCAAAAGTCTGGAAGAGATTTATCTGTATTTTAATATTATTATTATTATCATTGCTTTAATTGTCTGGGTCAGACGATGTTACTAAATGCTTAAAGTGTTCCAAAAGCAAAGAGAAACATTCTTGGTGTTTGGACTCGGTGAGCAACATGCAGTGTTTGAATAGGGTGCCAACTTGGAACGTAATATCAAGTTTGGGTTTTTGATTTCTTGTGAATAATTATTACCTTTGTTGAGGGGTTTTGCACTGCATTCACAGATTTTCCTATCTCCAAACCCTGTAAACTGATTTACAGCAACCATCACTACAGCAAGTAAGTACGAAGACTGTAGTCTTATTTGAAATAAGAAATCTGTGATTGTTCATTTTGTATTAGACATGGAAAAATGAAACCCCAATTAAAAATGTATTTTTAACTCTGGATGGGTGTTTCCAGAAACTCCTCGAAGCAGAAAAATCCCACACAAAGATGCACTTACTGAATTTTCTTATAACATTTGCCAACAGCCATCACAGTCACCATGATGCATTTTAATAAAATCGGGTGTTGGTGTACTTTTCAGCCTTTTGAATTTTACACATCTGTGAGTCCTTGCATTCAACGAGCAAAACGTTTCAAAATCCTACAACAATGACACAAGCTGCAATGTTTCCTACAGAGTAGCTCTTTAACTACTGTTACAAAGCTTTTGCTTCACAGCAGTGCAGCAGAGTTGGCTCAGTCTCAGCCTTTTGTGGACTTTCCAGCTGAAAAAGGTGCTGCTTAAGTGGAAAGGCTCTAAATTGCTCGCGGGTAAGAGGTGCTGAGTCTATCTATCTGTATTTGCCGTGTAGTTGGCCAACGCCCTACGCGGGGCATTTCCCTGCTTTGTGATCCATTCATGCTGGAAAGGTCCCATTAATCCTGCAGCCCACAAAGGAGTCAATGAGTTGAGAAAAAAGATTTCTTTCCACTGTCCAAATCTGATGAAGAAAGAAGAAACACACGTGGAACGCTGTGTGTGGCTCCTCTCAGTGTCTTATGTTTGTCTCCTCTGCAAAGCCCATCAAAAGTAGATGGTCATCCTCCAGACTCTCCGCGACTGCAGCATCATGTGTGCCATGCTGCTTTGTTTTGCACCATCAAAGAATGCTATAGCAATCTCTGTCATGGAAACTATTAGTAATCCATGATTATCCTCCGAGTTTTCGCTCTGTGCTCAACCACTTGCTTCAGGACATGCTTGCTATTTATCTCTGTGGCGAACCAGACAAGTGATCATGATAAATATGGCTTAATGCGTATGAGTTGACTAAAAATGACTCAGTATAGTTGAGCTTCAAAGTGATGGCACCAAATCAGAGATTCTCATAGAGCTGTTTTGTGTTGTCCTCACACAGTTACTTAAAATTTAGCAACAACTGCCAGACGCTGTAAATGTTGGTCGATACGAGTAAGAAGCCAAATTTATAGTCATGTTTTTTGTAGAGGTGAGAATCAGCAAAGTGATAATAAAGACAAGCAAACCTTTCATTAATGTTACTTTTTAGCCCATTCACAAGTTTTAATATACTGGCAAATGCGATGGCACTGTATGGGCAGATGACATAATGATGGTTTCATGCAGATATATGATTTTCCAATTTGGGCAAACCAGATTCATTTAGTTTATTAACAGACTTCAAACTGATTCATCCCTTCTCTTTTTTTAAAGGACAGGACATTGGAGTTCGTCCCAGATATAAATGTTAAATATTATGGGGTTGAGTTTTGTGCAAAAATGTCTTCTGATCACGAAGGAAAAAGAGGGCAATGCAAGAATCTGTTAAAAGGCCTTTATTCCCTTTGCCTGAGACTGTGGGGCCATATCATGGGAATCACTTACAGTGATGAACAGCCAAATACAAAGGAGGCTTTTAACTGATTTCAGCTGTCTTTGATCTGCCTTTTTCCCATATTATTGCCTAAAGGCGAACTTGTTAATAAAAAGAAGTTACAGTATTTGTTGTCATACTGAAGCATTTACATTTTCCATACAGAGAGAGATCTAATTAAAGGGGACAAGTCTCTGGAACAACACCAAGAGGTGGAGCGCCGTTCTTCTAAAACAAATTCCCTCATTTAGTGTTTTGATAATGGTGGGAGATAGCACTGATACGGGCAAAATAAGGATCGAATATGTCACCAATTTTCTAAGTAAATATATTTCTAAAGGTGCTATTGACATGAAATTCTCAGCAGATGCCTATAAGAACCCTTCCCATTCACACATGCAAAAAAATTATCAAACTATAGATCTCCATAAGTTATGTGCAATAATGAGAAATCAAACAGGGAACAAGTATTAAACACATGAAGAAGGGAGGTGCAAAAAGGCATTAAAGGTCACGAGCTGAAATCTATCAGCAGATATAAAGTATTCCTGACACTTACTGCAAATAAATATCAGCTGCTTGGCCTATAAAAGGGTGTATCATTACCAAGGTGGTACACATTAATCATCTCGTGAAGGGTAAAACCAGCTACAGAAGAATTTTACACTACTGAAGGTTCTGGTGAGCACGGTTGGTGATAAAGAAGCATGTTAAAGACATGTTAACCCTAACCCATTTAAAGATAACTGAACAACATACAGACAAGCCTGTGAAATGCTGTGAGAATATAGTGTGGTCAGATGAGACCAAGATTCAAGTCTTTGAATGCCATAATACACGGCATGTTTGGAGGTCAAAGGCACCTCCAAAAACACCAAACCAACAGTGAGGTTTTGACTTGGGAGCATGATGGTGTGTGGCTGTTTTTCAGCATACGGCACTGGCGTGCTTCATATAACTAAAGAAAGGATGAATGGAAAAATGTACCGAGGCATTCTTGATAAAAATCTGCTGCCATCTACCAGGATGATGAAGATGAAACTCGGGTGGACGTTTCAGCAAGACAATGATCTCAACCACACAGCCAGGGCAACTCTCCACCAACTGCGCTTAGAACTAAAGAAGCTTCTCGGATGAGAGGTGAAACGTCTACAGAAAACTTAAAGAAGTCCAGACAACAACATTCCTTTTCCTGTTGCACTGGGTCAGTAAAAACAATGGGTTGTGTAATAATTAACCAGTAAGAATAAAAGAAAATCTACACTCTGCTGCACAAAATTCTGGATATATTATGTGTGTGCACACTGTTGTACTAATCAGGAATCACTAGAAAAAGGCTTAGGGATAAGTGCTGTATCACAAGTCAGAAATCAATGAGGAGAGAACATAATTTTTGAAGCAACAATTGCACACAAGACTACATGAACACATTTATATACCTCAGAGACAGAATAGGTTGTTTCCTCAAGCAACATGTGAATGTTTGCCAAATAAAAGCCCAACAAAGACTCCTTTTGGGTTGGGATAAAAAATACTAGCACATGACTTTACCCAAGGAGACTGTGGTTTGTATCCTGTGCATGACCGTCTTTTGATTGAAAGGTTCCAGCTATTTTTTGTTGTTGTTGATTATGCTCTTCTCCAGTCTCTTTTTGGTTGACCAAAACATCTTGGGTTGGTTTGGGAAAAGATCATAGTTTGTATTAAAATAGACCCCTTCACAATGTTTACCACATATTTGAAAACCTTTCTGGAGGTTGGATGAAGTCGGCCCTATCTATCTATCTATCTATCTATCTATCTATCTATCTATCTATCTATCTATCTATCTATCTATCTATCTATCTATCTATCTATCTATCTATCTATCTATCTATCTATCTATCTATCTATCTATCTATCTATCTATCTATCTATCTATCTATCTATCTATCTATCTATCTATCTATCTATCTATCTATCTATCTATCTATCTATCTATCTGTCTGTCTGTCTATCTGTCTGTCTGTCTGTCTGTCTGTCTATCTATCTATCGTTGCACCACCATCAGGGATTTTTCTGCTCCAATCCCTAACCCTGTTAACAGCTGTACAATAACCATGGCTATAGTAGCTGAGTCTGTGTAGTTTTATTTGAAGGAAGAAATCTGTCCATTTTGTATTACACAGGGTGGTAATTGTTGATCATTTTTAGCCTTTTAGTAGATGTTTGCATTATGATCTGCATTACTGAGCATTTGTAGATATAAATGACATGTTATTGTCATAAAATTAAAATGATAATAATAATGGATTGCATTTATATAGTGCTTTTCGGGGCCCTCAAAGCACTTTACAATTCCACTATTCATTCACTCTCACATTGGTGGAGGCAAGCTACAGTTGTAGCCACAGCTGCCCTGGGGTAGACTGACAGAGGCGAGGCTGCCATATCGCTCCATCGGCCCCTCTGGCCATCACCAGTAGGCAGCAGGTGAAGTGTCTTGCCCAAGGACACAACGACCGAGACTGTCCGAGCCGGGGCTCGAACCAGCAACCTTCCGGTCAACTCTTTGAGCCACGATCACCCTATTTGATTGGATGCTATTGATGGGATGCTTGTAGGTCAACATAGGTAAAAAACAAAACAAACAAACAAAAAAGCAGGCCATTTTAACCCATCTCTATGTGGTTGCCAAGTATCATGATGGTGCCATAATATTTCTTGTATAACTTGTGTAAATATCAGTGATGATTTAAAAAAGGGGTACTAAAATGTGAAAACAGGTCACTTTTAGCCAAATGCTAGGTGGTTGCACAGAATTATGATGACATCATGATACATGGTATAGATGAGAACCCTCAGAAACCTAAGATGCAACATTGTGCAAAGTTTTACTGCTCAAATCCTGATCATGTAGGAGCAGTTTGCAGACAAACAAACAAACAAACAAACAAACACACAGACAACAGTTTTGTGTATTAAAGTAAGATTACAGTTTTTCTCAGTTGCTTTGGTGCGTTTCTCAGAACACCATTAACATTTGCACAGCAGTTAGTGCATTTCCCAAAACAATTAGTGCAAACTGCAAAACCTAGTGGATAGCCTGCAAAAGCACGTCACATGGACAGAATTGATTATCCATACCTCAAAAGCAAGTATCTATGTCAATGAAACTGTCAGTGCCATCAAAATGAAAAGTCTTGACACCATCTTTATGAACAAGATAGTCAAATGGCATTGTCATGTTTCCACTATGACAGTTTATAATTTCAGTGTTTCCCATTGCAAAAACAATTGGTGACACCTGAAAATGCTGACGACAGCACTATGGCCTACCTGTACAGCCATCTGAAATGTGCAGTAAAGTCACTGTAGATGTTATGGGAGTCTTGGGAGTAACTGAGACACTGAATACGTACGTTTCACATTTCCATTGTGTAGAAGTGTTTGTAATCCTACAGAATTGTGCAAAAGAAAAATATGCTACAGTCACTTGTGCACTGTAGAATACATGTAAACATAAAATCACCCATTTAGTAGAGCTGTACACTAATGTGAACAATAAACAGCACATGTAACAGTACAGTAAATCATTCTGGCACATCCAGACGTTCCTGTCTGTCTGGCCACATATTTTCATCTACATCACAACAGATGTTATCCCTCGCAATGCAGCGAGGAAAGTATCTCCTGGAGTGGCGAATCCATCCTCTGCAGGACCCTGCTGTGATGTCGTCACATGCTGCATCCATGGCTGCTAGCAGGGCCATTTGCTCATGTGGATTTCATTTTTCTTGAGTACTCTGTCAATTGTTGAAATTGAAACAGATTCAATATTGCCAAATACCGTGTAATTCTCTATGACAGCGCTTTGTATGTCTCTCAGCTTTATTGCATTGTTTGCAATGACCATTGCACAAATGGCTTCTTCTTGCTGTGGGGTAAAAAGGGGCCCTCTTCCACCTCCGCGAGGTTGTCTTACAATCCTATGTGGTGCAGAGTGAACTTTTTGTGAAATTGCAAATACAGTACAGTAACATGTGATGTGTCTGAGATGGCACAGTACAGTACAGTGTATTACTGTTTGCATACCTGTTTTCCCTACGGAATGTTTGAATGATTGAACTGACAGTAGTTCTTCCAATATTGGGTTGCACCCTTCGACCAGCCTCCTCCATGGTGAGGCCGTGATTGACAACATGGTCCACAATTGTAGCCCTTATTTCATTAGGAATCCGCCTATATCTGCCTCTTCTCCCTCTTCCCCTTCCCCTTCCTCCCCGCATCCTCACCCCTCTTCCACGGTGCTGACCTTCCATTTTGTGTCACAGAAGTGTAGAAATGGTACACACTAGCTCCTGCGCAGTTTATATATGCTTGCCAATTGGGGATTCACAGGATTCATCCATAATTGACAGTGAACAAGTTGTTTGTCATTGGTTACAACTAAACTTTCACACGCCTCCTCATCCTCATGAGTGACAGCTGTAATTCACCCGAGATCAATTGTTCAATTTCGGAGACATTTCCAGGAACAATGATACAGAAAGGTATAGGATTTGCTTGACAGATGGCCAATATTTGGCATGTGATAACTAGTTCAACAATTTTGTGTGTGATGACTCAAGCAATGGATGTATGACTATTAGTTTTATTGGGAACGACTATTCAGCATCCATAGGTATGATTACTTTTGACTGACATGACATAAGCAAATGGAAATGTCAGAAAGCAGCAGGGAAATGTATGGAAGCAACTGATTCATGTCCAAAATCATTTGCAGTTTGTTCAGAGAGAGGAGAAATTGCTACTATGATGTGCACAAATGACTGAGTGTTGTGGAGGTTGAACTAATAGTTATGAGAATTTCAATTCTGATCTGAGAAACGCACCAAAGCGACTGAGAAAAACTGTAATCAAATACGACTTATTTATTATTTCATGCTTTCCGTAAAACAGCTTATCTTAAGTGTCCTGTGCCATTTAATTGAATAAGCTCAGATCAGATATTTCCAGATATGACCACTGACTAGATTTCTTCTAGCATAAATACACATTCTCCTCTGTGGTTTCTTTGATGATCATCTCCTTTTGGTTACAAACTAAAGAGACAGGAGATTACTCAGCATTGGAAAGTCTGGTCTCACCAGAAGGCTGGCCACTCCCAGGTTCCCAGCACCAAGTTAGTATATGCCTGTGTGATCCACCAGAGTGTGCTGAGGCTCAGGGTCACTAAGGGCGTCATCAAGGAACCACTGCTGCTCTTAGCGTAAGATGACATTTCTATTTTTAGACATTTTATCACTGTGCTGTCTACCAATTTGGTTTACCCTATAGAGAGGGGGATAATGTATAGAGTAGTATAAGAAGAATTGTGCAGTTTCCTTTTTAATTCTTGATGTAATTACAAATGAAGAATAATCAGAAATAGAAGTGTGGAACGCTGGCCTTTTTAAAAATCAAATCTAGTTTTATTTAGCATTACAAATCCTCATTATTACTGGTAATTAACATGATAGGAATCTTACTTTAACTGCTTAAGTACATCTACTTGTATTAAATAACTTCAATAAATTTCACATAATGAAATTAAATGTTAGTATTCCAGTTGTTTTAATGCAAATGAGACATTTTTGAGTTTTTCTTGCATTGTTTTGGCTATATCTACAGTTGCAAAGGTTAATTTTATGCTGCACTATAAATCTGTTGTGATGCACTATTCTGTATTTTGCTCTCTGAGTTCCAGCCTTGCACAGATTTACTACTGTATGCATTTGTCTTCAAGGCAAAGTTTAAAAACTGTGTTGTTCTGTACAGTGTGTCAGGCTTTTTGGAGCCTTCACAGAGCCTCTAGCTGCTGTTGTTAGTTGATGCAGAGCAGGCTGCCCCTGAGTACAAACATGATAAAACATGTTAGTGTGGATCAAAATGAAATCTGCCTGCTCTGCAGATAACAGATTAAGTTGTGCATTTCTAATGACTTCCAGCTGTCTGTGCAGAGAAAAGCACTGCAGTAGCTTTTCACACCTTGTTCATTGCCGACTTGTATAACATGATCTGCTGCCCCATTGAGTGGTGAATTGGAGTGAGTAAGGGGGAATTCAAACAGGGGTAGTGCAAAGTATTGCTGAGCACTCTTGATCCTGGTGAGGGTACCATGGAAGAATACAATATGTGTGACTCAGTGCAGCAAAAATTGTATGCTGCTTGTCCTGCAGAAAACTCCATGTTCTCTGGTTATGCCTTAAGCAACAATCCAAACCCTCAACACTTGGAAAGAAGTTCTGCTCATTACTATTATTTTCCCTTTGGACTGTTGGAGATGGGTTGTCTGGTTCACTATTTCATGCTCTCCTTATCTGCTTCTCTTTCCACCCATGGTAATTGAGGGTGGCTGCGGGCCAGTAAAAGTCCGGAGTGAGGGGGGCCGGTTTGAGAGGAAGAAGGACAGAAACAGAGGAGAGCTTCTAGAAAGGGCAGGCTTTCATTCAGCAGTGAAACATGTGCACTTCTCGCGAAATCCACTTTCTGTGAATCTGGGGCTGTGAACAGTATTGATCACTGGCTCTCAATGAGAGGATTAATGGGAATTCAGACAAGTGCTTGGACGCTTACTGGTAACTTTTGACTTCCTTTCTGTTTTTACTGACTTAAAGATGCTGTTGTGCTGTATAGGTTTTTTGTGTGCATAGCAAAACAACTGTTTGCTAATTTCAAAGTGTTTGTTCATGATCACTGACATTCACATGTTGACATGATTTTCAGTCTGCTGTGTGCTATAACGTGGTAACATTGCTCAGATTTGACTGCTTAGTTTGGTGTACTAGACTTGTTGCAGTTGCATATTGAAGACATTAAATAAGTTATCAGTCCCTTGTTTATGAAACTATCCTAAAAGAATGAATGGGATTCATCTCAGGATTTTTTTTCCTGGCAATTTCTCCTCTCATAAAATGTTTTTTTCTGTCATATTTCTCAAATCTTTGCAAACATTCTGGATAATGCATCACTGCACTGCATGTATTGTACTCATGCACTTTTTTTAAAAACATATGTAAGAATTGCATGCATGTCAAGCACAGTCATCTTCATAAATAAGGAATGAACTCATTTAAAATGGAGATGTTTGCTGAAAAGCTATAGGACCTCTATGAGCTAACGTTTTACAACGCATTATTTAACTGTTTGGATTAGTTGAACAGATTTCCACGCAGAACAACTGATAGGGTTTGGCTTTCCCTTGTTGCTTGAAGAATTTGGCAGCAATAAATCCCCTCGATCTTGGCAAGTGCTGCACATGCTGAACAGCAGTTGTTGTTTCTGGAATGGAACAACTTCCTTTAGCCAAATTTGCAGCAGATAATTTTAACTTCAGCAATTCACGTGGAGTTAAAGTCTGCAGTTGCATTGCGCACACTACAGAAACAAGACAAATAGAAAAATGTGTTAATTTTCTCCCGTTGCGAGCTTAGTAATAAAAAGTGCTATCGTGGCCACATTTCAAGTAAGGTGTAATTATTAAGCTTAAAATATGAGGTCTGATACTCTCATTAGTATCTGTGATGACTCAGTGTGTGTCGCCCACCCTGAACAAGTGAAATGTTATCTGGGGAAATGTGAGATATCATTTGTTCAGCAGCTTTCTGAACAGCATTTCCAGCTGGAGCTAAAGTGCTACTAAACTAAGCTTCACAAAAATTCTATTAAAGTCGAATAAAATGCAACAAACAACAGATTCAGCACAGAATGAGTGTCTTGTGGTAGCTATTTTAGACCTTTTAACTTAGTTTTATTTAATCCTCTGCATACCAGCTTCACTGTTGAGACCACCAAAAACAAAACCTGGAGATTAATAGCGTCTGTGCTGCCTCCAATAACACAAGAGATCAGTGCGCCAGTGGGATGATTACCTGCAACACGAGTGCACCTGTTAACTCTGCTACATTATGCATGAAGGATGATGGCACGGCACGTGCAACGTTGTTTTTTTTATCCCTCGATGAAGGATGACTCCCTTCATCATGACTACATGTGTCTGGTCACCGTCCACAGCTGGAATTTGACTGTCTGATGGCGCAAACCATTTCCATGTGGCTCGAGCAGAGGTGTAGAAATACTCGGTTTGAGGAAAGTCAGTTGAGGGGAAAGTCATCCTGGCTGGACGCTGCCAGTGAGGGGGTTTTCCAGCAACCTCCTCCAGCTCTCTAGCGGGGGAAAAAAATTCTGAGGAAAACGGCTTGCACAACGACGGCAGCTTAACGCCTCCTTCAGCTGGTGTCACTTCCACGCTGACTTTACACAGTGGAAAAACTTAGTTATGTTAAAGAGTGTGACCGCTCTTTGCCCGCACAGGAATAAAAATACTCGTGAGGCCAGGGGTCATATCCTGCTCCGTGTGTTCGTTGACCTTCACATGTCACAATTAAAAGCTTCAAAAAGGTATATGGTCAGTTTTTTCCCATCAAATTCCTTCCACAAGGCCTGAGTCTTTTACTGCATGCGGCATATCTGGTCCTCATTTGTAACCGCTTCCTTTCAGCATGTCAGCAGTTTCTTTCTTTCACGTGTTGGGAACCACTTTAACGGATGATTTAATACAAGAGCCAGAGAAGCAACACACAGTTGTATGTTGCACTCTCTAGTTCATTATGCTAAATATAAAAACAAAACTTTCATCGTTTTACGGTGTTGTTCATATGTCTATTAGAACAAACATAATGATCACTGCACTGCAATATAATGCAACCGCATTAGTGCTTACTTGTAAAATATACTAAAAAAATACAGACACGTATTTTTTTAGTATTAAGTACTGTTAAAAGACAAACTCTGCTTTGTGCACTTGCCTTGAAACTGCTTTATTTCAGTATCATTCAATGACATTGTTGTGCAGGTGGATAAGTAGAGGCTGGGAAGTGAGATCACAATGGAGTTTGTCAATTAGTTAATAAATTGTCAGCACAAGTGAGGCTAATGTAGCAGAGCCAGAAAAGTGATGAATAAGCCGAAGAGAGTTTAAAATAATATGGAAGAAAAACAAAAGTGATTAATCATAAGTGCAAAACACTTTAGCAGGCATCTCCCCAAACTTTCATTCTCTATGTTCATTTCTGCCAAAACTTTAAACATTTTGCCAGAGTGTACAATAACCTTACTCTTAAGAATGACCCACCTGACAACATAACTGCTGTACGTCTTTAGCAGCATGTGGCAGACACCGGTTAACATTTCTCCATGTGCTGATGGGAAAGAAGGAAGAGGAGGAGGGAAAGTGTGGGAGTGAAGCTTTTCTGGGCAGGCGTCTTGTATTTGGGCCAAGGGTGGGCAGAGATTGGCAAATGGCAGCAGATTTGAGGAAACAGCTGATAATCCCACAGGAAACACTGAGCACTGGTTTTCAGAGCAGTTGTGGTCAGAGGTCCAATAAATTGTTTACTTGGTGAAGCTGACAGAGCCATGTGAGGATGTGGTTGATGAGGCTCGAAGGGAAAATGCTTAGGTGTACTGAGGCGGCGGAGGCTGTGCGGTGAGATCGGAAAAATATTGTGCGCCACATGAAGGAAGGATGCGAGGGAGATGTGAGGAGATTAGTGGTGCTTATTAGTAAATATGGAATTTCTGAAGTCACGTGGGAATTGTGGCAGCATTGGAGCGAGGAAGTGAATGTAAGCAAATACAGTATAACAGGGTTTATACCTGATGGCAGCAGTGCGAGTCAGTCATGTCGTATTCTGGGTGGCTACTGAGTAGTGCTGTCAACAGAGCATGATACCCTGGAGCTTTTCCTTTTGCGGTTTAGCACTCTAGGAAAAGCGTAGTGTGAAAACTTATCCTGCATTATGTCACAATTACATTACCTTATGTGTGGCTGATGCCAAAACTTTTTGGCTTAGGGTTAGTGTAACTTTAAGATACCAGTAATAGCATTCTACTTTGAATTTAAAGCTGCTCCAACTAATATTTATTTTTAACGTGAAATAAATCAAGTACCCAACTTTAATGTGAAAATGTCACTTTCAAGGATGAATTATTAGCTGACTCTGCAGTATCTCAGCTCTTTGCATCTTTTTAAGGTCATTGTCTTTCTGTTTTTTCCCCCTACAACTTTATTATTTCAGTTCATTAGCAACACAGTGCGATATCTGCCGATCACCCCATCTGTTCTCTGCTTAACTTGGGCCTCAACCTGACAACAAAGTTTACAGTATAGTTTCTGATAATGGACCCAGACAGCTTGACGAGACATTGATCTCTAGTAATATCTGTGGCGGAGACAGTTCTAAAAAAGAAAAAGCACAAGGGGATAAACATTAAATGCATAACTAGAGTATGAATCATTAATTCACGGAATTGCCATGACCTCAAAGCGTAAATGCTGCACAGTTGCTTCTAATTTGCATGTGTACACAAAGCTTGAATCATTCATCATCATTTTGAAAAACCTATTATGTGGCCAACATCCTTCTCATAACTTAAGGTATTGCACACCCTGTATAATCACCTACATGTGGTTTGGGGGTGAGCCAAAATAAATGTCAGCCAAGCATTTAATAATAACAATAATAACTGGGAAAACAATAGCCTGAGTCATTAACTTTTTTCAAGGCAAGAAATACACAGTGACCATGTCATAAATACATGCATTGTCCATTTGTTTTTCTGTGCTATACAAAGCATATTTTTCCCTTTTCCTGTAGGTGCAAATTTGGAACTAGTTACTGCTCCGTAATGGGTTACAAATCAACATCCATGCATTGTGTGTTAAGATGCCTGTGCTTCATGCTTCTCCATTTCTTTAGTGCGGCTCAAGATGAAGACCTAAGAAGTAAGAATGCTTCTGTCTTCATTTATCACATGTAACGCATTGCATATCTAGTAGCTGTTCAACTAAATATGATTTATTAAAACGGTTTTTTTTGCATTGCTAATTGTGCACTTCTTGTCCACTTCAGGTTGTAGGACTGCACCATGTGATTTGGTCTTTATTCTAGATGGCTCGTGGAGTGTTGAAGATGTCAATTTTGAAATAGTGAAGCGATGGCTAGTCAACATAACGACGAGCTTCAATGTCGGGCAGAGGTTTACCCAGGTTGGAGTCGTCCAGTACAGTGACAGTCCCCATTTAGAAATACCTCTGGGGAAGCACTCCACCAACAGAGACCTCATCAAGGCGATGGAGTCCATTGAATACAGGGGGGGTAACACAAATACCGGGGCAGCTATTGAGTTTGCTACAGACAGACTATTTGGCCTCTCTGAGCGAGCGAGCGTTTCCAGAATTGCTGTTGTCCTCACAGATGGGAAGTCTCAAGATGAGGTTCTGAAAGCTGCTGAGGCAGCGAGGAAAAAAGGAGTAATCCTGTTTGCAATTGGTGTTGGTCCAGAGACAGAAAAGGATGAGCTGAGGGACATTGCAAACAAGCCATTTTCAACTTATGTCTTCTCTGTTGAGGACTACAAAGCTATTTCCAGGATCAGGCAGGTCATAAGACAGAAACTATGTGAAGGTAAGCAGCTGTTGATTGTTGTCTGTGTTTTTCTTCTCCAATATGATGAAGTTAAATGTGTTCAAATGTTACTCTCGTGCTAGTAGTATAGTGTTTTTTCTTGTCATCCAGCCTCTTGTTCTGTCCTTTTAATTGCGTTTCTCTGTTACAGAGACTGTTTGTCCCGCCAGAATTCCTATAGATTCCCGTGACGAGAAGGGCTTTGATATCTTGTTACATTTAAATCTGGCAAAAAAAGCAAAGAACACTCAAGGGACGTTTTATGGCTCTAAGGCCTATCAGGTGACGTCTCGTGTCGACTTGAGTGAAGCTACACGGTAATTATGGATGCTTTTCTCTTTTCTTTATCATCTTTATGTATGACAAAGTATGACACGCTGACCATCTTCTATTTATTCTATTTTTCAGGAACCTTTTTCCTGATGGCCTGCCTCCTTCATATGTTTTCGTGGCCACATTGAGGTACAAAGGATCACTTGCAGAAGAGGAGTGGGACCTGTGGAGAGTACAGACACGAGATGGTAAACCTCAGATGGCGGTAACTTTAAACGGTTTTGACCACACCGTCATGTTCACAACAACCAGCAAGGCACCAAATGGGATTCAGACTGTTACTTTTTCACAACAGACAGCAAAGGTAGGTAACACTGTGTAAAGGCTGTATCCTCTGTTGTTTTGTAAGAGCTTTATTAAGTCAAAATAACTGTTGTGGTGTCATCAGTTTAAGTTCTCTTTGCCTTTCAAGACAGCTCCAGCTATTTCAGAGAACATGAGGATGTTTAAGAGGAAGACAGGCTAATTCAAAACAGATTTGCATTATGGGAAAAGAGGTAAAGCCCATTTAGAAGCCATACAAGTGGCTAAAAGTTGGGCTATCTCAGCTTCTAAGGGTTTCATTTGGACCATTCTGGTTCAATCTGTCTCTTGTACCTGTAATAGTTTTCTAGTTTTTACTGATGCTTTTAAGCTGTACTGGGTCATTTATCTTCTCTTCATGTTTTTGTACAACACAACAAAACAAACAGGTTAGAATATACAATAAATGCGATTTCTTTTTCAGACAGAAAGACAAAACATGATCCCCACTGGAGTTAAGTCATAAGTGCAATACATACATGAAATCTTCTTTCTCGCTGAAACACCTGATCAAAATGATGATCTTGGTTCTCACTTTTAGGTCACATCTCAAAACTGCCTGGCAGCACTTTGCTGTTGTTTGTTTATAAAACTGTGCACATCCTTAAAACTGAAGTGGAAAAATGTCCTAAATGAGTATTGTGAGATTGTATGGTAGCTATGACTGCCAAACAATCCTTATTAAAGTGTGTAAGGGTCAAAATCTAATCCTGATGCCAGCTTTGTATAGCTTTGAAGAAGATGAAACTGTTGCAAAGCAATGTACACAAAGTTTTATTTTAAGTTTACCTATTATGCTCTTCTTTATAGTTTGCCATATACTCACTCACTTGTTGTTCAAACCTTCTGTTTGTGAGGGGCAGCCAATGAGAAAAAGACTGTTTTCAGACAGTGAGGGGCTGTTTAAAGGCCCAAACTGTGAATCATGCAGAGCTAATCTTCTAGAGTCCAAGAAAAAGAAAAAACAACACAGATCTGGCAGTGAGCATAATAGGTTCCCTTTTCATGTGTTTATCATCACACTAGGTTGTTTTAATGTGTTTTGGCTATTCTTGTTTTTTTTCTATGATAAATGAAGCTGTTTGATGAGAAATGGCACCAGCTACGTCTGCTGGTCACCGAAGAGGATGTCACTCTTTATGTTGATGACTTGGAAATTGAAACCTTATCACTGGAGCCCCCTGTTGGCATTTTCATCAATGGAAAAACCCAAGTAGGAAAATATGTCAGAAAGGAAACAACAGTGCCAGTAAGTCTATGAGCATTTGTTTAATGAGTAGCTAAGCAAACTCAGTGCCGATATATGTTTTTAACTAGATCACATAATACCATGCAGTTTACTGCTACCTCCTAGGAGACATGTTTAACTCCGTGGGTGATAAATCCTTGGCAAAAATGAACCCTTTTGTTCACATGGTCTTATGAATCGTTGTTTTATTTGTCTCAGTTGGCACCATTTGCACTAAAAATGTTGTATTAGTAGTGCTGTGTTGTAATTTGCTCCATAGATAGATATATGGAGGTCAGTTCTCAGTGAGCCAACAATAATCACACTGAAAAGAAGAATAGATGTGCTCTGCACTCTAGATGTTTTCATTCTTATTTTCAGTTTGATGGAACACAAACAGTTACATAAAGGAGCCCGAGGCCCATATGCATGATATAGATGTGCAGGTTTCTCATGTCACCGTTGTGCCGCAGTGTTAGTTAATGCAATAAGATTCACCAGAACTAAAACAAGACACGTGAAGAACTGGGAAGCATGAGAAAATCCTTTGTTTTGAAAGAATACCAACTTTTATTCATTCAACATTCCTGGGAATATATTCACATGAACCACAATATTAAACACAGTGAATGTTTTTCTATGTGCTTATCCATTGTCATAAGGACCATGAATTTCTGAGCTATTTAACAATGTCAGTCATGGTATTATTTCTGAATAAACACACCTGTAATTGAAAAAACATTTTTGTTATTGAGTCTTTATAAACACAGAAAGATAAAACCGGCCAATTTACACTAACATTATAAGTAAAAATAGTCATCCAACTAGAAATTATATTATTATATTCAAACCTATTTAGGTTTAAAGTCAGTGCCATTATCAAAGCTATGTGTTGATCTGGGTTTTTTTTTTTTTTAATGTAAATTATTATTATTATGCTCTCATGGTAACTGAAGTGACGCAGTCCCTGGGACCTCCTGGAGACGTTTCACTACCAGCACAACAAACCAAATAACCAAATAATGGAAGAATAGCGTAACAACACTGCAGAGCATTTGTGCACACTGAGGGAGGTCTGGCAACATGTAGCAGCTCAGCAGCCAATCAGGGCACTTATTTTTCTTCAGCAGTTATACAATAGCTGTTACAATTCATTAGTGGCAAAGCACCGATAAAACTAAAATAAGTATCACGTAATTGGCCACATATTACAATCTGTTTGTCCCCAATATCGGAAGTTTTGTTTCTAACAACAACCTCTTCCTTTAATTTTTTTTCCCAGTTTGAAATTCAGAAACTTCGCATTTACTGTGACCCTGAGCAGAACAACCGGGAGACTGCTTGTGAAATACCTGGAGTTGTAAGTATATGAGTCTGCTTGGCCCAACACCTGTTTTTCCATCCAAAAGATAACGTACTTTCACCTACTTTTCACCTCTCCTAATTACATCTGCTTCTGCTCTGCAATGCGCCCCGTGATGGCGCAGCCAAAGATTTCATCCTCAGTTAACTCCACACCTCAGACTGTACAGTGATGCTTTCTTTCCTGTTATTTCATCAGTAGTCCGTTGCAGCGTTACAAGCGAAGGTGTAAGCTCAGCATATTAATTTTAAGACACATCTGTTCATGCGGAGAATAATTTGCTGGAGGAGGACCCGTGGCTCAGCTTCAGAGATGTTGCACTATATTTTTTATTGCCTGCTGGCTCTAACTGTGTTTGCAAAGCAGTGGCCCGTTGTTGGCTTGGGATTTGCTACAACCGCAAAAGCCAGTGCCAAATAACTGTTTTTCATGTGAAGCTGTTGGATAAAAATATCAAAAGAGACAAGATGAGAAGCCTAAAATTACAAATGCTTTCCAAGTATCGCTACTTCTCTCCTCTCTCTGTGTGTGCTTTTCAGTGGTTTGTTTGGAATCTCCAGGATTGGTCATCAATTTTCTTTTGAATGGAGGCTCTCCGACACCTACATATCTAGTGTACATATGCAAGTAGGCTAGAGCTAAACATAGTGAAGCTGTTTATATCATGTTATCAACTCTATTTTACTATTTTTAGAATTCTTAAAAAATTTAATTAAAAATGACAAGAACAATTCATATGTAAGGATGTTATTTATTCATTTGCTCGACCACAGGGGATTGTAGGGTTTTTCACTTACGATGTAGAGCGCCTTGAAGTATTTGTTTGTAATTTGGTGCTATAGAAATAAAACTGAATTGAACTGAATTTTTAAAGCCTGTACTTGTCGTTCACCTTCTGATTTTTGAGAATGTGTTGTTTTTCTCTGTTTTGCATCCTTTGAATATATATCCCTCTCTCATGGTTTGCAGCTTTAAAGTGGTTTCAAGAAATCGTGATGCATATTTTCAGTTTTAATGAGAAAGACCAAATAACCCAAAGACTAAACCTTAATATCAGAGCTTTGCAGATTATGTTTAGTGTGTGGCTGTGATTTCTTGTTATGCTTGGTTATTACAGTGCTCTGATCGCGTTGAACCGACTCCAGAACCTTGTGTTTGTCCTCCTGGACCTCCCGGACAACCAGGAATGAAGGTCAGTTTTTTTTTCTGTCTCTTTCCTCACAGTCTTTGCCTTTTGTCGTTTTGCTTTGCACACAGTATCTAACCATGAGATCGCTCAGACACCCTATTGCCCTGTTCATATTAAAAAAGAGCTGAATCTAGTCACAAGATCTTTCTTTGCCTGTGTGCCAACACTGCAGACACATTGACTTTGTTCCTGCTTTGGCATACATTGTTGCCTTGTCCAGCCCCTCAGTGTCCAGACTGCTCATTAAATATTTGCTTTAAGCTGTAGCGGACTGAAGAGATTAATTATCACAAAAGCAACTTTATCTTTAACAGTATGAATTTATGTGTAAACTCAGGAATGACAAACTGTATTAGGGCAGAACTCAAACCTTCCCTCTCTTATAGCTCAGCCTTAGTGAACTGTGTGCAGACATCCTGTAAATGACGAGCACACGTTGCACTTCACCAACAGATCAGATCCTACTAGCTTGTGAAAACAGATTGTGTCAGAAACGGTGCTGAGTGGGAAGTTTTAGCACTTTAAGCTCTTAAGCACACAGTTACCTGCTGAAAACTAACAGTATTATAATTTATGGATGCACCAAGTGGTCTTTTTTTCTCCAGTGAGGCTTGCTATGGTGTGTTTGTGTGTGTAAGTTTGTCTTGTAAGGACATGTACGGAGTATTGTACTTTTGTTTTTTCTTAAACCAAACCAGACTGCTGTCAAAGATAAATACTGGGTGCAATGGAAAATTACCAAAGTGGGAAATAAAACCTACATGTTTGCCATTATTGATCACAGGGTATCAAAAAGCCCCGGTCATAAAAGCCGTTATACAAGGACCTCAGAGAGATATAAGCTTGGCAAAAGACTCTCTTTGTTAATGTTTGTGTTTATAAGGTCACCGGTATGCTTTTATTACATTTACTAATAGATCCAAAATGCTGGGAACATTGCTGGCGTGCAGATGTTCTTTAAGACCCCACATGGTGCATCTTACATTAGATAAACAAGCTTGCTAAGCATTCTTTATAGATAAATTAAATCAACACTGTGAGAAAGTTTACTGTTACCGGAGGTGTGTTAAATGGATTACTTTACTGCTTTGAGACTGCATGATACAGTTTTAATCACACATGGTTGAATAACGTCATTCCACTTTCTTTAGGGAGAGCAAGGAAGCATTGGTATTCCTGGTCAGCCTGGTCCTCCTGGTGCTGATGGTAAGCCTGTGAGTACTACATAGTTCAATATACAAACATAATCACCAACAGCAGCATCCACAGCAGCTTTTGAGAAAGCCAGTTGAGTATCTGTGTCCAGTAGATCATAACGGTTTTCTTCTTATTCATTATATGTGGTCAGGACTGCTTCAGAATGTTAAAACACACTGGTAAATGTGCTTACTTTCTTAATTTTCCAGTGGTTAAATAAGAAACATCTTTGCTTATAGCAGCACTGGCAACATGGTGGTGATTTTGTGTGATGAAAACTATCCAAAAGTAAACCACATGTTCTACAGCATGATCAAAAACTCAGAAAAAGCATCTGCCCGCAGCCTAGAATCACCCAGAGAGCATGCACACAGTGGAGGGGATTCAGATGTTTAAACAAACGTGTGCATCTCTTGCCTTTTTTTTTTTTTCATTTCAAGGGTATCCCTGGGCTTAGAGGAATTCCAGGTTTCCCAGGTTCGCCGGGAATTAAGGTAAATCAATAACCAGTGGATGAAAAGTCAGTGATAAGATAGTGTTGAAAATTTAAAGCTGCTTTCATTTTCCTTGTTTTAAGGGGTCACGTGGACCAGATGGGTACAAAGGAGAGCAAGGGAGGCCCGGTGTTTCGGTAGGAAGGTCAAATAACACTTTGTGGTGTCACGCATGATTTTGTGGTGACTGATAGACATTTTTTTTAAACACAAGTTTATTCTTTCAGGGTGAGAGGGGTATTCCTGGGTTACCGGGGCCACCTGGACAACCAGGCGAGAAGGTGCTGATGTTATTTATTATTTTCAGCTGTTGCCTCATTTCTATTCATTAATATAGTATCTAGATCCAGTTCCTTATATTTCTGTAGAAATCAGCTCAAGCATGGAAACTCTGCTATAGCTGGAAGGGAAAAAAAGAACAAGAAACGATAGTTAAAAGTAGAAAAACACATTGAATTTTCAAGCTAAATCTTTTTTTTTATGAGATCAAATGTAGGATTGAGAGGAAATCCCTGCTAGACACATCAACTTTGAACATTGTTGCATCAATCACTCCAGAAGCCATATGTTTTGAAGATAAAGCAGATCCATTGGGAGAGTAAAAAGTACAGCATCTATAGTGTGGAACAAGAGAGCAGAGAGAGCAGGAGGGTCATCGGAGACCTTTTAAATGTGTTCATATTTCCTGACTTTTGTACCGCCATTTCCTAGGAACGTTAAAAAAGAGAACCGGGGGTGCATCTTCTTTCCTCTTGGTGTCTTGTTCAGCCCGAGTTGCATCTTCTCCTTGCTTTTTAGTCTATAACTACAATATTTAAGGTAGAGGTCCTAGGACTGGATTACAAGAAGTGCGGTTAATATTTAGTTGTAGATAGACCACGTGATCTGAGAAACCAAATTAACAAAACTGATCACGCCTTGACAGAGGACTATATGTGTCACATGGATCTCAGTTAGGAATAAACCTCATAATTCTGGAAAAAATACAAGTGACTAGCAACCTGCCCAGGGTTTACTCTGCCTCTCATCCCATGACCGCTGGGAAAAGCACTTTCTGACCTATGACCCTTATTTGGACAAGTGATTTTCAGAAATGGATGGATGGAATCTCTAAGCCTTAGATGACAACAAAACCAAGTTATGGAATCAAGACTTACCCACAATAAGTGGTGCATCAGCTAAAAAACAGCTTCCACTGTTTAGTCACACAAATAGAAAATTATGCATGTTGTTATATGATAGGATACATCATATGTACGCTGAAATGTGCCAGCCACCACAACAGGTCCAAATGAAAAAATTGAGAAAATTTAAATTTTATCCAGCAACAAGAAAGTCTGAAAATCTTCCTTGGAAGGACATTTTTTCGTAGAAATGACCATTAAAAATGAATTAAAAGCAAGCGAAGCCTAAGTGATCCAGCATTTTTTGCTTATTCGATAACCGAAACAGCAACAACAGACACAGCAGAGTCCCTTTTATGTTCATCTGAACAGCATTTTGTGTTTAGCATTGCTTTAAAGTTCACTAAGTTAATGCAGCTGCTGCAAACTGCATCATTTCTGTCATATCATCAGTCATCAGTGGGACCACAGGGGCCCCCTGCTATTTGGCTGAAGGGGAGAACAATTCAAGCACTTAGTATTGGTCTAAAAACTTCTCTCAGCTGACTGCTGACACTTTTCTGCACCTGGAGTAAATCCTCCTGTGCCATCTGTCCCGGACACATGTGTCCAGGATGTATCACATTAGGTTTTTACAAGCTGCTGGACGGTCTTCTCGATAAGCAGACACTACACTATTAAGGACCAGGTGAATTTATTTATTTATTTATTTTATCCCATTTCCAGCGCTCTTTTGAAATCCCATAATTGGACCTCTACTTGTGTTACATTCTTCTGGCAGACAGTGACTTACAAGAAGTGAATTTTAACCTAAGTGGAGCAAAAGCTAAATATCGTCCAAATGTGGGAGTACCTCTTTTATAAACAGAGCTCTAAAAGATTTTTGTGTTACGTAATTGGTTTGGTTTGGTTTGTTAGGTTGCTTGCAGGACTCTTAAAGATATGCATGAAGATTTTACCAGAAATAGGGTCTGCCCAGATTATAAGTAATAAGGGGTTTGGAGTCAATCTAAATATGAGTCTAGATCCAGGAACTTTTGGAAGAATTCTTTACCATTACGAGAAATGCAGAGAGACATTGTCTCAGTATCACAAACTAGTCCAGATCCAGATATCTTTCTGGATCCAGGGATTTAATTCATGGATGGTGTGGAGGGAATTTTTCAACCTTGGCAGAGGCATGCAGTCTTGGATTGCTCTTGTTGAGTAAGAGGTAGCAGAGGTAGTCTGTTTTTTAGTCTCCGTCAGAAGATGGACAGAGGCTTTTCTGCCCGGACTTCACTGAAGGACATTCCACACACATTGTGAGGCCAAAACAGTGAAAAGAGCATTATTGGACTACATGCATGAAATCCTCCTAGCTGTGGGAGAAAGAATAATTATATCATAAATTATAACTATTTGGCAATCAGCTTTAAATAGTCTAAATGAAACTATCAAACCAAATTTCCCTTCATGTCTGGGTCAAAAGGCGTTTCCTCTCGGCTATTGTTCTGTTTCCAATGCAGAACAATAGCCGAAAAACCTTTCCTAGCAAGGACCTACGAAAGCTTTTCTTTAGGTTCCTCCCTTTGCAGAATAAACTGTTTTCTTTGGATACAAACATGTTTCAATCTGCCTTTTCAAACTATTCCCATATAGTAAGACCACCAAGGGTGCAATCTTTTTTTCCTGGCATAGGATGTAGAGAACAGAAACATGAGATGTCTGCCAAATTAAGCCAGGAGAACAGAATTCAAGGTTATGTTTGTGTATTTGCAGTCTGTGGTAGTTGTTCATGGCCGCAGTCATTCATCACCCTTCAATGAACAATTTGTTGCTAATTATGTGGGCATCCAGCCTGTGATATTGATCTCTGTAGTTTATTAACACTGTAACTACAATGGTGGCATTCATTTCAGCAGAAATCAATGAAAACCGCACCCCTGCTTCGAAAGTAAACACACCTGTTAGCATGAGCCCCATAGCAAAAGCTTTCTGCAAGTCACTGGTCAGTCAGCTTATAGTGCAGTCTCCAAGAATGTCCTTCTTTTAAGCTCTGTGTTGTCATATAGGTTGGCACATCTTAGCATTTACAAGTAAAACAAAACCCTATTTATCAAAACTCACTGCAGCGTGAAGACCAACAACAAGCTTTCATAAATGCTTCTTTAATCCCTCTGCCATAGCTCATTTGATATCCATTGCAAACAAGATTACAGTATTATAGCCAGGGAGATTTCTGATGTGTTTTTTGAGACAGTTGAGTATGAGAATGCTACTGGGTCATGTTTATTAAGTGAACAACAAATGGGGCTGAGACAGAAAGAGAGAAACGTCTACACTTTTCCAACGGTGTTTTTTGCATTCAGCATATTTTTGCAAACAGAATCTCAATAAAAATGTCGCCCACCAAAGTCACTGAGTCAGCCAGTAACAAATGTCATCTTGGTATTGCACTATACAGTAATTTGTTCCTTCTTGAGGCCATTAGCATAGTTTTGAATGCAGAAAAACAAGTGATGCAATTCCCCGTTTGTTCCAAAATCAGGCTTTTTTCCTTCTGAGTATGTTATAATCCAGTGACGCATTGTTCCCTTAACTTGGCAACGCATAACAGAAACTTTACTAATGTCTAGTTTTGGGTCAACAAGTGCAAATTTAAAAATATCCAATGATGCAATACAACATAAAACTCCCTGAAGTTTCAGTCTAAATAGTTAAGTTCACTGTTTATCTAGGCAACAGAAAAGACCACTGCTGCTGCATATTTGTGACAGAGCAGACTTTACTATGAAGTTCTCTGTCTACATTATGGGCCTCAGATTAACAAAAAGTTGTTTGCTTTTCCATCAATGTATATCACAAACAACTCTGATACTCTGGAGCAGATGTTGATACACGACTGTCTGAAGGTGAAAATCTTTCCTTAGGGTGCACAAGGGACCCCGGGAGCAGCAGGGTTACCAGGAAAAACTGGACATGTGGTACGTGTCCACACAATCCTGAAAGTAGTTCAGAGGTTTAAACATGAAATATGCATGCTTTAACTGGCTGATTGTCTACTGTCAGGGAGAAAAAGGAAGTATAGGACCTCTTGGGCCACAAGGTCCTCTGGGAGAACCTGTATGTATAAAAAACTGAGAATCGACTCACAGCCCATCATAATTGTGTATATAATGAAATTTTCTGTGATTTCAGGGTCTACCTGGGAGAGATGGAAAGGGTGGATTTCCAGGAAGACCTGGTCAAAAGGTCTGTTTGCTCTGACAGTGTAGTATGTTACAAAGCTCATTCAGGGATTAGGGGAATAATAGTGACACGAGGTTGGATGAGTGCACACACTCCTAAAAGACTTAGTTGTTCCCCTATGTTGTGCTGTTGACTTTTGGCAACCATGGAAATCGAATCATGCATAACCAAGTGTCCCTCTTGTCCTTTTCCAATTCCCAGCTTTTGTAAACATCGAGCATGAAGTTCACATTTTAAATGGATGTCGACTGACTGACTCAAATTGACTAAAATGTCGGGCACTGTGATTGAGCTGGCATGTGGGTATCGGAATTGAGGGCTTCTAACTATAAATTTTGATGAAATTAAATGTCAGTTTTTTTCAAATGTATTAAGGGAGAAGCTGGAGCCAGTGGTATTCCTGGTACTGACGGAAGGGAAGGCCATCCTGTAAGTCATAAACACACACATAGACAGTGCTGATCAAAGGTTTGGTATTTTCCAGGTTGTTTAAGCTGCTGCTATTGTCTTGCAACTTTAATTGGAGTCCTAGACATTGAAGACTTGCATGAATATCATATTGTTTTTTAGATTTTAACTTTTAAGCAAAGCATTTTGAACCAGAAGTGCAGAACACATAATGTTTTACAAATGTTCTAGCATGATATAATAGTAGAAACATACAAAGAGAAGAGTAAAGTAGGCCACTGCAAGAGCCGATTTCACGGATCATGCAGGTTTGCATGTATAATGTTTTTTGGTGTATGAAGACTGCAGTGTTAACACAGTGTCAGTACGAAGACTACCCCTGACAGGCAGTAAATTAGGGGTATTTCCCCTGTAGTTCATCCCAGGATAACCCTGTTATGTAACAAACAGACTCATGCAGTGAAAGTAACTCATCGGGGGAATGCTGTGACGCTCTGGCAAATCTGTTTTAGGAAGAAAGTCTTTCAACTGGGCAGCCACCCCACTGATCATGATTATAAGCCTCGTCCAAACGTTTGCGATGGGTCTGCAAAAGATGACTCAGTTGCTCCACAAGGCTGTAAGCCATTTTCCCCCATCAGAACAATAGCGCTAGCAACGTATCCAAGGAGGCAGGATTAGAACTGCGCTTCCTCAAGTTAAAACAAGATGCAGTTCTCCTTTGTAGGTCCCAACAAGGGGATTTCTTCACGTGTTGGAGAGGACTGTGTGTTCACGGCAACACTATATACTCTCTCACTGCCTTCCTATCCCATCTGTCCTCTATGCACACTGAAACTTCAGTGTAAGGCAGCATCTGAAAGCATTTATTTAAGAAAAGCCCATATGATATATGATTTACTCATGAAAGTGGCCACTTTCATGAGTAAATCATATATAAATCATATAAGGCTTACATGATTTACTCATGAAAGTGGCCACTTTCTCATTACTTTCATATTTTTTTTAGTAAGTATACAAAACATACAGGTTTCATTATATAATTTTTCAAGGGATCTTATATGTGTTTTCACTCTTGTATGCTTTTCATACAAGTTTCATACAAGACAGATAAAAACTTTATAAGATTTATATATATGTTTTCCATATGGGAGCTAACTGAAACACAAAAAAGTATAGTAATTGCTGCACGCTGACCTTAAAAAACTTTCAGTGCATTAAACCATTCACTTAAAAATTATTGCATTTATCTGCAAATACAGTGTATTTAACTGAGGTTCAGCTGAGGCACATAGGGTTTTTCCAGGGATCTATGTGGTTTAGTTTAAAGAACAAACTTAAATTGCAGGAAATAGTTTGATTTGGGGGTGATTACATTTACTAAATTGTTACTCACAAGAATTTAACCTCAAAAAAAGCCTCAAGCTACTTTACTCTGCTTCTCATGTAAACTAACCAACCACATCTGGGAAGCATAACATTTTGGTAGGCATTTCTCCATCCACAAGGACTAGATAATGTTTTTTTATGGAGAGAAAATAACAACAATTGCTACTGACACAATGAAATAATCATTTCACAACAATAGTAAGGCATAAAGTCAAACGATGCCTTTGAAATTTTATTTTAAAAAATGCCATTTCTGTTTCTTACAATGCAAATCTGTAGCACTGATAGTCATATTGTCTTCTTTTCATTATTAAATATACTAACTGGAACACCACGTTGCTCTTAGGGTATGCCTGGATTGCCTGGAAATGCAGGCCTGGATGGACAAAAGGTAAGAGCTCCTAATGTATGTGCAAAGCAAACTCAACAATGGTTTTGCTTTATTAATTATGACTATATTTGACTGATAAGATTCTCATTAAAGGGAGAAGTTGGTGAGCCTGGACCCAGGGGCTTTAAAGGATCGACTGGACCACCTGTAAGTTAATAGCTGTTCTTGTTTATGTTTGATCTGAAGAGTTAGCAACACAGTTTTGCCCTCTTTTGCAGGGTGAAATGGGATTACCTGGTGAACCAGGTTTGCAAGGACCGATCGGACTGAAGGTAATGATTTACACTTGTTAGAACATCATGTTTGAGCTTCTTCAAACAGCTGTGATGAAAAAAAGAATGAACTTAGTAGAAATAATGGCTGACTTTGATCTTACCGACATTTAATACAGGATAAACTATGAGGTTAACGTGAGTTTATCCCCCTCCATAGCCCTCGGGCTGTGAATGCACTAGTTAAAAGTGCGACACAGAGAAATCAATAACTTAAGATTAATCCACATTAATCCATGCTTGCATTAGTGAGCAGCAAGCTCAAGCTTGATTGAAACTGTCTCCAATTACAATGCAGTGCAGCTGCCTCCAAGTACAGCAGATCAGTATGGCATGATGTCATGCATCAGTATATATATTGTCCAGCCGATACTAAATGAATTGCAGCACATGATCACATTAGTTTGGATAATGTTGAATCTTTGATGCTTTCTAAGCTTTGAGGAAAAACAAGAAAAAGTACTTGGCCGGCAGCATTGCATGTTTTGTTTGGTCCCTGTTTTGCTATAATACACTTTAGAACAAGTAACGATCTTCTGGCCTCTCCAGTGGAGCTAAATTAAGCAATGATCAGGATCTAGTGCTTTCGTCAGTGGAATTTTAGTGGAAATGTAAGCAGTCTGGGCTTGTCTGGTCTGGACACGCTGTCTCCTAATCATTTTTCATTAGCTGATCTGCTTTTAACAAGCCAATGCGTATTGGTGAATGGCACACAAGTGAAAACGTAGTTTATGGACATGCAGGCACTACTTTGATTTTATGGCTGAACTTCAGACTGCAATTACAGAGGCTTGTTCAGCTGGAAAAGAAAGCACCGACTAGACACAATTAAACTTCAAACTGCACAATCCCAAAACCTCATGAAAGTATGCTCAAACTATGGCATGTATCACTGAAAATGAATTATGATAAGAAAGCAAAAATATCAGCCACATAATAGGATGCGGTTTGGATGCTATCTCATTGTATTCTTTCTGCAATCTAAAATGTGTTTTATCTCTTAATTAAGGGGAATATGGGTGAAAGAGGAAGTCCGGGCATAAAAGGCACACCGGGGCTTGCGGTATGTTACCATTTAAATATGAACCAGATGAGCAAGTTCTTTTGGAAGCTGATAATTAATGCAGTATATAAATCAGAACCACAGTACACACTGATTAGCCACAACATTAACTACAAACCACACTGACAGGTAAAATACATTATTTTCCTTTATTTAAAATGGAATGTTCTAGTGGGAAACATTTGGCATTTAAACTTTGATGCATACTACATACCTAAACGGTGTTACAGACCACAAAGGCAGACAATGCACCCTGCCACACCACAAACACTGATCAGGAACTGCAAAAAGAAAATGACAAACTCCTATAGAAACTCCTCAGCTGCAAAACCCATTGAATACCACCGTATGACCCCACAGAGGCCCCACTCATTAATCCAGAAGCTCTACAACCCTAAGCTAGACCCTACAGGACACCCTGACAGGTCCTATGCCAGTGTTCTGAAGGGTCTGGTTATGATGTTCTGGCCGAACAGCATCTTTCTTAAATAACAGTTATTTCTTTTGTTTGCTTCCATTTTTAACTACTGGGTTTAACTGCATGCTTTTAAAGGGCAGTGCAGGGCAACCAGGAAGTCCAGGTCAACCAGGGCACCCAGGCATGCCAGGAATGAAGGGAAGCAAGGTATTTCCATGATCTGTTTTTGTTGATATCACCAGAATTTTAACATCTAGTCAGAAATTCAAAGTATTCTCTTGATTCCAGGTCAGGGTTAAGTCTGTTTAGATTGTGAAATTTAGGTCCATGGTCTGCAGAAATAGCAGTTATAAAAATGACTGAACACTCATATCAATTAGCCGTAAATCACAATCAGATTTGTAGGTAATATTTGTAATTTGTACAAAAACGCTACAAAAAGTCTGGTGTTAGGTTTTTTTTTTTGTGATATGCACAGACTTTAGTGTGTCTAACTTTAAAAGCATGTTATAAAATGAAACTCTGTGCCTTTGTTGTTTTCACAGGGACAGAGGGGGAATCCAGGTGAAAGGGGCGACATGGTAAGATTCAAGACAAAATTATATTGCAGTCAGCACAAGTTAAGCAGATCAAATAATGGTTAGAAAATTGAGAACACAACCTTTGTTTTACATTAGCGCAACATCACCTTTGGGTGTTGGATTAAGATTTGCTTCTGTCCAAAAACAGCAATTACAGTGAAACTGTGGAACCTCAAATCAAAAGTCTATTCCAGGCTTGTGTCTGCTGTCTGGAAGGATGAACCTCTCCTGATGATGGAAGGTTTTTTGGACATAGAATTCATAATAGTTCAGTCTACTAATATACTTACAAATCATTATTATCACATCTTGTATCTGGATTTGGAAGCTTTCACGTCAGCTTTACTTGCTTTTTTGGAACAGGAGGTTTCTCTGATCTGGGATGTAAACAACATATTTTTTTAATTTAAGCAATGCTAATGAGAATGAAATGGCTACACTGAACTACATTAAAACTCAATACTACTATAAATATGTGTCATTCTTCCTGTTTTAAGTGGATTTTTTAATGGACAGCACCATCTACAGTACTTTGCATATACAGCATTGGCTGAAGTCTGAAACCTGATTTTATGTGTTTTTTTTTAATATAATCTAATGTTGACCTAATGATTTCCACACCAGGGGATGAAAGGTGAAAAAGGAGAGCAGGGGCGGCCAGGGGGTGTGGTGAGTTAATTTTGAAAGGCTTTGTTGCATCATAACTACACGTGTAAGAAAACAGTTTCTGGTACAAATGCATAGTTTAGCGAGATTTAACTAAATTTGGACAAGAAAATTAGTAGATAATATTTTTTCTTCAATACCTCCAAAAATCAGATTATCTGTTCATATTTTGGAGTTTGATGCCTACTATTCTAGTTTGTTTTTATTTTGTTTTCTTTTGGGGGGGGGGGGGGGGGGGGGGCATAGGCCTAAACACACAAATGCTAATAAGTGGTACGTAGTGAGAATGATAATAATAAATGTCAATTACAGTGCTTTTCAGAGTGTTTTATCATCTTTTTAAATTATTTATCATTACTTTGATTGACAGGGATCACCTGGTCCAATGGGTCTGAAAGGAGAGGTATGTCAAGCTCAATAAAGCAATTACCTTACCTCAGTGTAACATGAATAATAACTAGTATTACTAATAATGGGGTGGTATCCTTGCCAGAAAGGGACAGCAGGGGATCTGGGGCAGAGAGGTCAAGAAGGTCAAGTTGGACGACCCGGACAGCCAGGTCAGTCAGGCCAACCAGGCCCCCGAGGGTTGCGGGGAGATATGGGCCCTCCTGGCCCACCTGGACCCGAAGGAAGATATGTACGTGTGCCTTATACTGTACTAACAACTTGTTTGTAATGGTTTTTTGTAATCGTGTTATGTATAACTTAGTGGTTGGTCGTGGTCTATCACTTTATATTGCAGTTAAGTGCAATGTCAGACAATCACATTCGGCAGATATGCAGAGAGCTTCTTCAGGGTATGTATCATTTTAATCTACCTGCTGAACATTTTTATGTATTTTCCCCAAATGAAACTATCTCATTATCAATCCTTCCAGCTGAGCTGCCTCTATTGATACTGAGCAATCAGCAGAGTAGCTGTACCAGGTGTCAAAGTCAGCCTGGATCTCCTGGCCCACCAGGTCCAATGGGGCCCCAGGGACTCAGAGGTCTTCCTGGGCTTAGTGGTTCTAGGGGACTGCCAGGCCACCCTGGTCGGCCGGGGTATCCTGGGATTAATGGTCTCAAAGGTAAAATAAAGGTCAAGTTAGTCACATATCCTAAAACTTTCTGCACAATCTCTCTAACAAGGACACTTGTGTTTGCAGGAGAACCAGGTTTCAAAGGGGAGAAGGGGAGCCCTGGTCGGGTCATGATTGGAGACCATGGGCCTCCTGGACCTCCAGGTAAAGAACATCACAGATTTATTTTCCATTCATTTGATAAGGTCATGTAAAAGTGCAGAAGCACTTTTAGTGGATATCTGGTATTTAGCTTTCAGCTGTGTTCCATTGTGGTTGCTTGTTATTTATATCTCCACAGGTCCAATGGGTCCGGAGGGACATGGTAAACCAGGTACTCCAGGTAAACCTGGGCCCCCTGGTCAAAATGGCCCAGAGGGTAAAAGTGGTAATCCTGGCATCCCTGGTGAGCCTGGTGTGTGCGATCCATCCATGTGCTATGGAGGCATGATGAGGCGGGATTCTTACAGCAAAGGCCCAAACTATTGACATAAGGCAGCATCACTGCAGGCACCAGTATAAAGCTGATGCAGAACAGATATTCTCAGGAAGATCTCACCATTACAGTTCCTCTCTGACATGGAAACAAAACGTACCTCTTCTGACACCGTTTATGTGACACCTTTTATGCATCCCAGTTTCTTTGATGGTATTTTGTATTATTAGTCATATGGCTTTGAACATTCTTTGAAAATTTAATGGTGTTAAGAGGATTAATGATTGGCTCCAGTGAATACCTCTTATCCAAGCACCTTATATGAGGTATCAAATGTGCCAGCCATGTAACGCACGGTACTCACTGCATTTAAGATTACTACGCATAGACTCATGCACACCATCTATGAACACACTACAGCTAACAGTTTGATGGATATCTGGGTTTGTGTATAGATAGGAAATGTAAGTGCAGTGCCTGTCGTATTAGGTGCAGCATACCAAACGCCAGCAAACATAAAGGTCTAACCAAGATTTTATTGCATATCAAGAAAGCTTATTATGGTTTTCCAACACAATCTTACCAAATCTTCTGCTTTGCTGACAAAAAACATACACCTGTTTACTGTTTGAGCCTTATATTTAATCTTGATGAAGAGATGAATTTATAATTAGAACTAATGAGAACACCTTTGAGTCTGAGGTGTTTGTCAATCCTGCTGTTGTCTGAAGCTGTTGGCATTTAGTCAGCTCAGAGGAAGGACCCATTTTGAGCCATGCCATCATTTACTTTGAATGAGATTTATGGCATGCACTGCATTAACATCAACTAATTACATGCACACCTACTTCAAAACGTGAGGTGTATGTGCAGATTACACATACAGTCAATTATGTTGAACATTATTTACATGCAACCTTTCGATTCTTGTGAACCACACCTAAATAAACCCACCATTTCCAGTGTGACACCTATCAGTATAAGGCCTATGTGTACATACATGTGCAAATTGTTTGTGAATTCTAAATGAATGGTGATTGTTTGGTCACATCTTAATATGGCGTTACTAAAGCGTTTGACTGCAGTTGGCTGACATATTTGACTCCTAATAATCTTGAAGTTTGTACTGTAAGTCCCTGTGGCTGGTACACTTTCTTATATTGCCCCCTTGTGTTCCTTCACTGCATGTTTCGTTATAAGATTTTACTGCACATAGGGCAGGTGCCACATGTTCCACTAAAAAACAGAACAACAAAAATCAACACTCAAACACACACATGAAAAAACAATGATGATTTGTGAATTGATTCGTGATGAATTATCACAGAAATTAACAAGTTTCTGCGCAAAACTGTGACTTTGATTGCCTCTCGCTGAGTACTCACTCCTGGAAGCTCGAATTCATAAAGCATTCTGACTTTTGTGCGTGAAAACTTTTTACAAAACACATCACCCCGGTTACCCTCCTACTGCAATACTTCTCCATTCATTGCCATGTCTTATTTGTTCTATATTTAGGATGTAAAATATATATATATATAAAAAATGTGCCACCTATGAACACACCAACACTTTAGTTTCACATTTTAATCCATTTATGTTCCCCCAGCTTACCTTTCATTACTGTAGCAGGTATTTTTTTTTATTTATAAGAGAGGCACATCACATTTCAGCAGTGACCTCTCTTAAACATCTTTTGTAATGTTATTATTTGGTGTGAAGGTATGACTTTTGCCATTTTTATTTTCTTTTTTAAAAACTAGAATTAAAAAAAATCTTTTAAAGGATTTGTGAACTTTGTTTGGCTTTTGCTGTCCTGTCTCTGAACTTTACGCGTTTATTTCTGCTCTCCTATCACATCACTGATCTCATCTTTCACATGGAATCGTGGGTGTGGTTTGCACTTGGGAGTTTCCACTCAAAGTGAAGCATCAAAAGGGGATTAAGTACGGTGATGGGTTTGGAAGAAAAAAGAGGAGAGAGATCATCGCATGGCTCGTCGAATTAGGACACTGCTTTAGGAAACTTGGATGAGCGCAGCTTCAGCTAAAACGCTCTGTGGCTGGCAGGGAAACTTCAGAAATGACTAAATGTTCGGTTTTTACGCTAGATGGCGCTATGTGGCAACATCTTAGTATGCGTATGAATTTTTCTAAGAAGACTTCCTTTCCACCCTGTTTGGACAGTAGCCACTCATCACGCGTGAATCCCTCTCTGTTTATATGTTTAATTATCCCAGCATGGCGGCTTTCGCTTGTGTTTATTTAATGTCCCATGAGGGTGAAGCTTTCTGCAATAAACTTAAATACTCATGTTTAATTCTTGCTGTTGAGTGAAATTATGTAATTTTAAATTAAAGCATATAACCACGTGCGGTATGTGGTTTACAGCAGGCCTTTATCTCCTCCCGTCCTGAATTATGGCTTTACTATATTCTCCTTGTTTGTTAGTGTATTTAATATTTCCATACCTGTGAATCCTCCATGCATGATAAAAACATGACCCTCGTTGTTTTGCGGTGGATGCAGCTGAAACCCTCTTTTATGAAGCCTTCAATAACTTGAGGTGATTAAAAGGCTCTGTCATTATTCTTTCACTCGTTAGGAAGGCCTCTCGGATTTCAAGTGTCTCCTTTTACACTCCTGAGTCGCCACATTCATCATGGGACCTGGCTGAAGTTTTATTGCGGCCGCTAGAGGAGGATGCAAAAACAAAAGCTGAGGAGTGTGGGGTGGACTCAAAGGGCAACTAGCCCCAATACACATTCTCAGTGGGGAGGAAAAAAGTGAGAGAGAGGGGGGGAAAGAAAAATGCGCGCCGGGGCATGAGTCGAGTGCTTCTCTCTGCTTAATTTTGACACAGTTCAACACATTTCATCCACTTGGAAACTCCAGGTTATCCCCCGACGTTATGGGCGTACCTACACGTTTTTTCATCACAAAGGAGTAAGGTGAGGGACGGGGTCACACAGCTCCATAAATACTTGGTGTGGATGAGACTTCGGATGGACCCTGGAGGCGTAAATACTGCTGCTGGAGGAAGCTCGCACACAGGAGAGGAGCGGCGATTTTTCTGCAAGCTGATACCTCATTTGTAGAAGGGCAGACTGCTAAAAGCCTCCTCAGTTACCACCGTGAAAGTTGTGGTGCCTCTGGCTAATATGGAAAGTCTATGATTCCGTGTTGGCACAACTATAGCATAAATTGTTACGCTTTTTTCTCTCCCTTCACTGAGTGCGATGTAGTTCATCTTCACATCTCAAAGTGAGCTGATTTGTCAAGATGACAGCGCTTACACCTTTGAACCGTGCCGTACTTGGACTTGCGTGGAGCTGTTTGAGTTTCCTGTCGTGCGTGCATTGCGTTTTAAGTGACAATCATGTGCACTCCAGTTTTATTTACAGGAGGTTGCGCAATCACGAGCGCAGGGAGATACAGAGAGAGATCCTCTCCATCCTGGGTTTGCCTCACCGTCCCAGGCCCTTCTCTCCCGGGAAGCAGGCGTCCTCCGCGCCGCTGTTCATGCTAGACCTGTACAACGCCATGGCCGTGGATGAGGAGGAGGGCGTGCAGGAGAGCGCAGGGAAGAGCTTTAGTGCCAAGGCTCAAGGGCACTCTAGGAAAAGTTACTACAACCCCCAGCATGCCGGCTACTCCCGTGTGGCACAGCCTTACCGAGCGGCCCCTCTCGTAGGCCACAGCCCCGCACTCACCACAGCGCAAGACACCAACTTTCTCAATGACGCCGACATGGTTATGAGTTTTGTCAATTTGGGTAAGTGTCATTAAAACGGGATCAATATCCACACGTGCTATAAATCAATATATACATCGGGATTATGTGCAGGTGATTCTTGGTTATCACGGATACTGAAAGAAATTGACTTATTCATCTTTCACTAGATTTCTATTTCCTCGACAGAGATAAGTGAGGGATTTTAAACTTTTTATTTCTCTTATTATAGATGACATTAAGGCAAATCTTAAAACACCAACATAAGCTGAACGAGCCTGCTTTTTGGGATGAAAAATATTTCCACTTATTTCTGGAAAATAACCGGACACACGTACAATATTTTTTTAGAGAAACCTGTGCAAGCTCTCATACGAAACTTGCCGAGGAGCAAATTCAAGATTTATAATTTTTGAAAAGACATTTGTGCATCTAAATGTAAAAAAATAAAGTTCGTCGTCAGACATCAGTCATTTTCAGAGTACCGAGGGGTTGCTACAGACTCCTGTTAAATATTTTGTATTTAACACAATCGAGCTGAACGTTTTGACCCATCAATTTGTGCTGCTTTCTATTTTTTTCTGAAGTCGCTTTTATGTATAATGATTGTGTTTGTTCGGTAGCTGCGACCCTTAACCCAGCAGTTCACAGCGACTTATCAGATGACTGTCTGACCTTGAGAAAATTGGCCTAAATTATTTCCTGTTGTTAAAAGAGGGTGATACTGACTGATACTCATATCTGAGGTTCTGTCACTAAGAGAAACCACAAGCCCCTTTCATAATATTTGTGCTATTTGTACCATTTATTATTCCATCATGACATTAAAAATATTCGCAATATTAATCAAAATATTACACAGTCCTGCAGAACTGAATATTTAAAAACAAATCCCTGTAACATATCATCTACAAAGTTTCACTATTTTATTCTTTAAGGATTGTATTTTCCAAAATACAAAGCGAATTTGTGGAGACTTGCTTGTAACATTATTCCCTCACCTTGGTCTCAGCCCATCTGTTTCCACTTACCGCTACACCAGGGCATGTACACTGTCAGGCTTGAAGGCTCTGCTCTCATTCTGGAGACTGTCAGTGGAGTGTTCAATGGGGCTCTGTCTTTATTACAGTACACTCACATATAGCTACTGACCTCAACTGTTTTAAAATGTCTATGTGGCATTTTATGCGGTTTAATATGCTTACGCTAGTATCAATAAGAAGCCAGCTATTCAAACATCCAAACACACAAGACAGCATAAAAAGGGGGGCTTTTATTAATAAAACATCAGTCATTTGATAATTTCATTACAGCCCAGTTAGAACCAGCTGAATAAAACTGATATCTTACATTTTTATTTAATATTTTGCTATTTCAAAGGTAAATGCTCTGTGTTCTCAGTGACACTTCTGTTTCAGATTACCACCCGTGGCTAATATAATGGAACGCGCTCAGTGGGTAAAAGTCAGAGCTGACCTCTGACCTGTTTGTGCTAAGTAACGGCAGGCGTTCCCTCTCGATAAAATATCAGGGAAATGCACTGCATGATATCACCGTGGATGCCAGAACATCCGCTGACCTCAGCCACATGCCTTTACTCTGCTACCAGGTGGAGGTGAGAGATGGCCGAGGTCACTTTGTCAGCATGTCCCTAATGTAGGTACACTGGAGCTCTTTGATGCTGAAATTGAGGACATATATATATATATATATAAAATCAGATGCTTCCCCTTAGGAAAAAAAAAATAGAAGCTGTGCATATCCTCCACTTGTCTCCACATAGGTATAAAACAAATCCACCGATTAAAAAAAAAAAAGACGAGCCTTAAAAAGTAATCTTATATTATCTGTTATATTAGAAATATTTTACTTTCAAGCTTAAGGGTTAGCTACTTTTTATGAAGCCTAGCAGAGGTCAGAATGAGGTCAGAAAAGAGGTCAGAGTAGACACTCATGTGATGCTGAAGAATCCTGTCTGCTCTTTTTCTTACTTGAGGAGCAGACGAAAGTGTCTTTAATTGAAATCAGCCTGTTTTTCTTAACTGACAGCCCATTCATCATGGCCAGAGAATGCAGTTAGGCACACAGTAGAGGGCCTGTCTGGGAACTGCTACCTGTATTGAGTTGACTGATTTAATGAACTGGAAAGTGCTTTTGTTGGTAGTCAAAATGTTTGGATTGGACCTTGAATGTGAAAGAAGATGTGATAAATTACACTTTTTTCCTGCGCATTGATGCTGGCATATTTTCTCCTTTAAACAGCTTAAGAAGCAGTTCAGGAGGTGAACTCATACATTTATATATATATATATATTTTTTTTCATCAACTTTTCTTCCCGGTAGAAATCAACTTTGTCATAAAGTATTTTCTTTTCCAGTGGAGAAAGATAAAGATTTTTCTCACCAACGAAGACACTACAAGGAGTTCCGTTTTGATCTGACTCAAATACCGGACGGGGAGGCAGTGACTGCAGCTGAGTTTAGGATCTATAAGGACCGTAGTCATGCCCGCTACGACAATATTACCCTGAAGGTGACCATATATCAAGTCATCAAAGAGTATCAAAACAAGTAAGTGCCAGACCAACCACAACTATGTATTAAATGTTCATATTAAATGTGATTGTACCTCTGTAGTCCTGAACTGTTTAACTGGGTAATCTCTAAATAATTTCTGATATTTTTATTACATAACGATAGCTTAAAGTGTCCAGCAATGTGTAACTAAAATGCTTTACCTCAACCAGTTGGTGTTTGCTGCTTTAGTAAACTCATGAAAGTGTTCTTTTTACTAATGCTGCTACTTGCATTTAACTAAAAATGTCCCAGCACTTCTTGGATTACAGTTTAAAGGACTTACTGCTTCATTTTATGGGCATAAAATTATTGTAGATAAACAAGGGGGAAAATGAGTCATAAAGTGAGTCAGTCTTTTAAAAAAAAAGAACAAAGACAAAGGACCTATGTTAAGTTTGTTCTCAGTTATTTAAAGGTTTAGTGAAATGTAAAACAGGCTGGAAGCTTCTTCCTTGTAGTGAAAAAGCAGAATGAAGTAGCCGCTACTGCAAAAAGTGAGAACTATTTAAAACTATTTGCATCTCGATTTGTATCTTATTTCATAATGGCCATTGTCTGTCGGGGGTTGAAACTTTCCACTTGCAAAGCACATCCTCCCATCTCAAACTCTGCTCTCCTTCATTCGCACCATGTCTGCCTTACAAATATAGTTCACGGATAAAGAGAACTCCATTAGCAAGTTGGCCACTTATGAAGCTTGGAAGGTCCGTCAGTTATCACTCGTCTTGTGTTGCCTGCCAAGCTGGCTGTGTCCCAGATGAAACCACGAGGGCCCGTATCGGGAGGGGGTTGGAGGCTCCCTAGGGTGCTCCCGTGGTCACTGTTATGCCCGCCACCTGCCTGTCTTAACAATATTCCGGAAGTTTAAAGCAAGACATAGCTGAATACACAAGGGTGCACTTAAAAGTGGGCCCACATTTGCTTGCCAAAAATGTGTGTGGGTGATTGAAGGGAAGATATGGCCCTCCGGGGCTTTGAAAAGGTCCAAGTCAATGGACTCTACCATCTTAAAGGGGAAGAATGCTCAGTTCATGTTTTCACACATGCTTTCATGGAGAATAGTGTATTTGAATTAGTGCTCACAAACAGGTACGAGTCTTTCACAGTGACTGAAATCTTAGAGAACAGTTTTCTGGATTTTTCTGTCATCATAAAAGCTTAAATGCAGTTACAGTATGAGTAGGGTTCATTTGTAAAGCCATACAGATTCTTTTGTGTTTGCCTCCAGCACGTTAGGCAGAATGCTGCTTATAGACACAGACGAGTTTCAGCCTGTGCCCTTAATGTTGTTTTATATACTACACAAGTTGCTGGAGGTCTGACCCCCTTTTAAACCATATCCTCTTCACCTTGTACGTTGGAAGCGGGTGAAGTTGTGCCACAAACCTCTACTAAGTTTCTACAAAATGCTGATTATATAAATACTCATGATTGCCAGTGGTTCTCATTTGGCCCATTCAACAAAATCAGTTTAGCACAGATTGAACAGGTTGTGGTCTCTGTAGCAAATTTAAAACCATTTTGTTAGGGTATTTTAGGGGTTTAAGAGACTGACAATATAAAGCTTAGAAAATCAAATCCCACTAAAAAAAATGTTTCCTGTCCACATGTTCTGCCATTTACTTAAAATAATAAAAGTTCAGTAAAAGCAATGGCCAGTGATAGAGATAATATGTTAAATAGTGCATGAGAATAACACTGTATATAAGATGCTGGTATTGGGGAAGTCTGTGGAGTCTGTAACCAGAATACACTTTATGTATGTATTTGAGGACTAATAAGTTCTTTGAACTTTAAGCTGTTTTTTAAAATTTATAACAGCACAACTTATTTTGCTATTTTAAACTTGCAGGGTTTATGTTTACTTGCTAGTGTCTTCACTGAGTTAATGAAACACAGAAACAAAAGCAACTATGTGAAAATGCTCTACTTCGTATCCATACAGGTTGTCAAATGTATACTTAAAGTCAGAGTACTTGTAGTTTCAGACAACTGCACACCTATCTCAGAGTCACACCTGCTCTGGTACTGAACTTTACTGCTGAACATGAATTCCTAATGGAAAATATTGACTTGTGAACATAGTTTGTTAAACACAGAGCAGTCTGAACAGTTACCACTCAGCTTTGGTGTTCAGTCACATTCTCTAGTGACCCCAGATTAAAATGTAGGATAAACATTTGCACTCTTGGATACAGCTACAAACCTATACCTACTCAGGCTAAATTATCACAGGAAATAAGCTAAAAGCTACAAAAGTCAAAAAGGAAGTTTAGAAGTATGTCATGCATAAAGATTATGCTTGATTTTTATTACACCTGCAATAAAGACATAAATGGTTCCTGAAGGACTGACGGAAAATCTTGGTTGTCTCTGACCAGCATCAGGCAACCACAAAAACGTAACAGGCTCTGCTTTATCTGATCTGCAACTTGAAAGGAATCCAATGCAAATTAGGAAGTAGGGCTTTTTTTTTTTCAACTTTGAGTTGATTGAGGCCTTATGTCAAGCTTATGTTAAAAAACAGCAAAAGAAAAACAGCTGATATGCATGATTCATAGCTCCTGAAAGTTCTGAAGTACTGGCAAACCCTGTGCCCTACGACTCTGCTATTTATTACTAGTGAAAGGTTTTTCCAACAAAAGCACCGCTTTCTTTTCAGGTCCAGCACACAGTAACGAGTTTAACACTCTTCCAGACCAAAGTTTTTATTCATTATCAGGAAAAGCATAAAAACATAACAAATCAGACAAACAAGAGAAAGAAAAAAAATAACCCAAAAGAAATCACACAAATTAAAGTCATTATATATCTTTGCAAGTACACATATGGGGGGAAAAAGAATGAAAATGTTTGATTTCCAAAGGAGGGAGGGAAGAGTTGCCACAGAGTTTGGAATAAAGTACTCAGTCATGATAAGATTCAGTCTACATGTTCTAGAAAATAATGCCAAGTACATGTGCACTCACCAGCCACTTTATTTTCTCAGACATTTTGGTCCATATTGATATGATTACACGGGTGATGCAGATTTGTCAGCTGAACATCTATGATGCCAATCTTTCATTCCATCGCATCCCAGAGGTGCCCTGTTGGATTAAGATCTGGTGTCTCTGAAGGCAATTTGAGTACAGTGAACTCATTGTCATGTTCAAGAAACGAGTTTTAAACAGTCTGAGCTCTGTGACATGGTCCTTTATCCTGTTGAAAGCAGCTATCAGAAGATTCAATTCAATTAGGTTCAATTCAATTTAATTCAGGTTTAGTGCCAAATCACATCGACAGTCACCTCAGGGTGCTTTATGCCAGGGTAAATATCCTACAGCAAAATCAGACAATCTCCTATAAGCAAGCACTTTGTGAGAGTGGGAATAAAAAAACTCCTTTTTCATAGGAAGAAACTGAAGAAAGTGTCATGACCAGTTGGAGGGTAAGGGGAAAGGGAGTATAGACAGAAAGCTGGATACATTGAGGTCATAAAGGGATGGTCAGCAACAATATTCAGGTAGGCTGCAGATACTAGGTGGGATGGAATTTTCTGTTGTCCAATTTTTGTGCACGCAGACAAGTTCTTTTGGTTAGCTTGGTTTTAAGAAATGGTTATTTGAGTTGCGTTTGCATTTATGGCCATTCTTCTCTGATCTCAGTCGCTTTTCTTCCCCATTCTGAATCGGTTTGAATTTCAGCAGGTTGTCTTTACCATGATTGAATTCTCTCAGTTGCTGCCACGTGAATGTCTGATTAGACAGTTGTGTTAACAAGCAGCTGAATGGATGTGCCTAACAAAGTAGCCAGTGATATATGCACCAGCTGTTTTTGCTCATTTTAACTGTAGCTTATTTAGTGCAGATGTTCATGACATTGTTTTCATTGACTTTTTAGAGATGCAGAGACGTTCTTACTTGACTCCAAAAAGGTCCAGGCATCTGATGGAGGCTGGCTAGTGTTTGACATAACAGCTACCAGTAACCACTGGGTGATGAATCCACAGCAGAACCTGGGCCTGCAACTCTGTGTGGAAACTGTAGATGGCAAGTGGAGTTCAGTTTTTCTTTCCATTACTTTTTTTTCTCTTGTAATCGCTTTAGATTTATTTTAAACTCCTAGACTTTTAAAAGGTCAACTTCACCTTTCAAGACAATCCACAATGTCTGCATTTGATTTTACGAAAATGTTTTATGTGACATCAGGTCAAATGTCTGGCAGTGTTTGGATTATGATTATTTATCACCAATTCCCACCAATTAATTGCCATAAATCAAAAAAGATGAGCTGACCTGGTTTTTGTATTTGTACTTACTCTGAAAGCAGTCATAAATTTCTAAAACTACCCATTGAGATTAAATGTTGTTTTAAAAGTTTTATTTACCTTTTTATTTTTTTAAAGGACGAAGTATAAACATGAAATCTGCTGGAATCATCGGGAGGAACGGGCCCCAGTCCAAACAGCCGTTCCTGGTTGCTTTCTTCAAGGCCAGCGGGGTGTTGCTTCGCTCAGTCAGAGCTGCTGGTGGGAAAAAAAAGAACCACAATCGCAATAAATTGAATAATCAACAACAATCCTCAAAGGCACCAAAAACTGGAGGTAAGTGGGCTTAAAATTCAATTCAATTCAATTTTATTTATATAGCGCCAAATCACAACAAAATTCGCCTCAAGGCGCTTCATAGATACAGAGAAAAGCCCAACAATAATATGACCCCCTATGAGCAAGCACTTTGGCGACAGTGGGAAGGAAAAACTCCCTTTTAACAGGAAGAAACCTCCGGCAGAACCAGGCTCAGGGAGGGGCGGCCATCTGCTGCGACCGGTTGGGGTGAGAGAAGGAAGACAGGATAAAAGACATGCTGTGGAAGAGAGACAGAGGTTAATAACAGATATGATTCAATGCAGAGGGGTCTGTTAATACATAGTGAGTGAGAAAGGTGACTGGAAAGGAAAAACTCAATGCATCATGGGAATCCCCCGGCAGCCTTTGTCTATTGCAGCATAACTAAGGGAGGATTCAGGGTCACCTGGTCCAGCCCTAACTATATGCTTTAGCAAAAAGGAAAGTTTTAAGCCTAATCTTAAAAGTAGAGATAGTGTCTGTCTCCTGAATCCAAACTGGAAGCTGGTTCCACAGAAGAGGGGCCTGAAAACTGAAGGCTCTCCCTCCCATTCTACTTTTAAATACTCTAGGAACAACAAGTAGGCCTGCAGAGCGAGAGCGAAGTGCTCTAATAGGGTGATATGGTACTACAAGGTCATTAAGATAAGATGGGGCCTGATTATTTAAGACCTTGTATGTGAGGAGCAGGATTTTGAATTCAATTCTGGATTTAACAGGAAGCCAATGAAGGGAAGCCAAAACAGGAGAAATATGCTCTCTCTTTCTAGTCCCTGTCAGTACTCTTGCTGCAGCATTTTGGATTAGCTGAAGGCTTTTCAGTGAGTTTTTTGGACATCCTGATAATAATGAATTACAGTAGTCCAGCCTGGAAGTAATAAATGCATGAACTAGTTTTTCAGCGTCACTCTGAGACAGGATATTTCTAATTTTAGAGATGTTGCGCAAATGGAAGCAAGCAGTCTTACATATTTGTTTAATATGTGCATTGAAGGACATGTCCTGGTCAAAAATGACTCCAAGGTTCCTCACAGCGTTACTGGAGGCCAAGGTAATGCCATCCAGAGTAAGAATCTGCTTAGATACCATATTTCTAAGATTTTCAGGGCCGAGTACAATAACCTCAGTTTTATCTGAATTAAGAAGCAGAAAGTTAGCGACCATCCAGGTCTTTATGTCTTTAAGACATTCCTGCAGTTTAACTAATTGGTACACCAATTAGTATGTTATCTGGCTTCATGGACAGATAGAGCTGGGTGTCATCTCCATAGCAGTGAAAATTTATGCTATGTCTTCTAATGATGCTGCCTAGGGGAAGCATGTATAGTGTAAACAGAATTGGTCCGAGCACTGAACCCTGTGGAACTCCATAATTAACCTCAGTGTGTGAAGAGGACTCTCCATTTACATGAACAAACTGGAGTCTATTAGATAGATATGATACAAACCACTGCAGCACAGTACCTGTAATACCTACAGCATGTTCTAATCGCTCTAATAGGATATTATGGTCGACAGTATCGAACGCTGCACTGAGGTCTAGCAGGACAAGCACAGAGATGAGTCCACTGTCAGAGGCCATAAGAAGATCATTTGTAACCTTCACTAAAGCTGTTTCTGTGCTGTGATGAGCTCTGAAACCTGACTGAAACTCTTCAAATAAACCATTCCTCTGCAGATGATCTGTTAGTTGTTTGACAACTACTCTTTCAAGGATTTTTGATATGAAAGGAAGGTTGGAGATTAGCCTATAATTAGCTAAGACTGCTGGGTCTAGAGATGGCTTTTTGAGTAAAGGTTTAACTACAGCCAGCTTGAAGGCCTGTGGTACATAGCCGATTATTAGAGATAGGTTGATCATATTTAAGATCGAAGAATTAATTAATGGCAGGACTTCTTTGAGCAGTTTTGTAGGAATGGGGTCTAAAAGACACGTTGATGGTTTGGAGGAAGTAATTATTGAAGTTAACTTAGAAAGATCAATTAGAGAAAAAGAGTCTAACTTAACATCAATGGTACTAAGAGTAGCTGTAGATAATATTACATCTGTGGGATGATTATTGGTAATTTTTTCTCTAAAAATTTTACTTGTGAAGAAGTTCATGAAGTCATTACTAGTTAACGTTAAAGGGATTGTTGGCTCAAAAGAGCTCTGACTTTTTGTCAGCCTGGCTACAGTGCTGAAGAGAAACCTGGGGTTGTTTTTATTTTCTTCAATCAGTGATGAATAGTAAGATGTTCTGGCTTTGCGGAGGGCTTTCTTATAAAGCAACAAACTATTTATCCAGGCTAAATGATGATCCTCTAAATTTGTGACACGCCATTTCCTCTCCAGATTACGAGTCATCTGCTTTAGGGTACGTGTTTCAGAATTATACCACAGAGTCAGGTACTTCTGATTAGAGACCTTAGTTTTCACTGGAGCGAGCTACAGTATCCAGAGTCATACGTAGTGAGGAGGTGAAATTATTAACAAGATAATCGACCTCTGTTGGGGTAGCGTTCAGATAGCTGCTCTGCTCTATGTTGGTACAGGGCATTGAAGATGATAACAGTGGGTGGATTATATTCTTAAACTTAGTTACAGCGCTTTCAGAAAGACATCTACTTTGATAAAGTCTACTCTCCACCACTGTGTAATCAATTATTGTAAATGTAAATGTTATCAGGAAATGATCAGACAGGAGGGTTTTCAGAAAATACTGTTAAATGTTCAGTTTCTATGCCATATGTTAAAACAAGATCTAGAGTGTGATTAAAGTGGTGGGTGGGTTCTTTTACATTTTGAGAGAAACCAATTCAGTCTAATAACAGATTAAATGCCATGTTGAGGCTGTCATTTTTAGCATCTACATGGATGTTAAAATCACCCACAATAATTATTTTATCTGAGCTCAGAACTAAATTAGATATAAAGTCTGAGAAATCAGACAGAAACTCTGTTTAAGGCCCAGGTGGACGATAGATGATAACAAGTAAGACTGGTTTCTGAGTTTCACAGCTGGGGTGGACAATGTTAAGCATCAGGCTTTCAAATGAATTAAAAGTCTGTCTTGGTCTTTCATTAATTAATAGGCTGGTGTGAAAAATTGCTGCCACACCGCCCCCTCGGCCTGTGCTTCGAGGTTTCTGGTAGTTAGAATGACTCGGGGGTGTTGATTCATTTAAACTAACAGAATCATCCTGCTGCAACCAGGTTTCTGTAAGGCAGAGTAAATCAATTTGTTGATCAATTATTAAGTCATGTACTAACAGAGACTTGGAGGAGAGAGACCTAATATTTAATAATCCACATTTCACTGTTTTACTCTTTGGTTCAGATGTGGATACTGTATTGTTCTTTCTTTGTAATTGTTTATGTTTAAGTTGTTTGTTGCTGGTTTTTAGTTTGTTATTTGTCTTTTTGGGAGCTGACACAGTCTCAATCATAGTTCTGCTGTTCTTTGTTCTTCTTCTCAAAGTATTTTCTTGATTTCTTACTTTGGAAACAAATTTGTTTATAAGTGGCTACACATGATATTTGTCATTTCGATAAATAATCCAGCACATTGATTAATGCTTATTATCCACCAATTACCATTATAAATGAAAGGAATTTTACTTCAACTTTAAATGTTGGGTGTATTAATAATTCTCTGAAACATCCGTTAACTCCAAAAGCAATACATTCATAATAGCATGTTGTAGTAAGTTAAAAAAATAATTTCTTGTCATAAAAAAAGTACTATTATTTTTTAGATTATAACACCAGTGAACAGAAGCAAGCCTGTAAGAAGCATGAGCTTTATGTCAGCTTTCGGGACTTGGGTTGGCAGGTAAAACACAAATATTCGACATCTCTTACAATGAAAAAATTGTTAGGTAATCACACAAAAATGACTCATTTAGTCAAATTATGAGATAATCAATCAGGTATACTAAATGTCTTCTTTTTCTAAAGGATTGGATCATTGCACCGGAGGGCTATGCTGCTTTTTACTGTGATGGCGAGTGCTCGTTTCCACTCAACGCACACATGAATGCAACAAATCATGCTATTGTGCAAACTCTGGTAAGCATTCTTTAGAGTGTATCCCGCATGCGTGTTGCAGTAAAGTCTGGCTATAAGCTAATAACGTTCTTACCATTTGTAACTCTCTGCTGTTGCACCTCTTTAAACTCTACTTTATGCTCTCATTTATAGGTCCACTTAATGTTTCCTGACAATGTGCCAAAACCATGCTGCGCCCCAACCAAGCTCAATGCAATATCAGTACTTTACTTTGATGACAGCTCAAATGTTATCCTGAAGAAATATAGAAATATGGTAGTTAGGTCTTGTGGGTGCCATTAACGGGCGAGGCCAATTTTAATTTATGCAGTCTGGCATGGGAATTGCTGGAGGTGTGATGTCATGTTCAGTATTATGTATATAGAGTTTTATTAATTTATTTTCCTTTTTAAAAAAAATAGCACTGAATATTTTGATATTTAAATGATTAGGACAAAATACTGATTTTACTTTACAACAGTTATCATTTAACTTCTGTGTCCGTTGGCATATACTTTGTATTGGTTAGGACTGTATATCTTTTATGAGAAAACTGTTCACTGGAGTCACTATGATCGCTTCCTCTTCTGTTGTTTTCTTTTCTCCTTTTTTTTCCTATACATAGTGTTCTACAAACGCTATAAACACTGTATTTCAATGTTAATTTCTTAATGAGTTCATTCCCAGTTCAGAACGGTAATCGTTCATGACAGACGCATACAGAATAATGTCCCGCGATACTGTAACACAAGCACATTTTATTAACAAGGGGGATCTCCATATTATGCTATTAACACTAACGTCTCAACTTCAACAGGCTCTTGGAAATATTTCAAATTAAATCGGATCACAGGATTAAAATAACACACTGAGCGTTCTCTAATATAAACCAAACTGCCCAAAGCTGTTTTCAAGCTGTCACCGTCTTTCAGCGTTGATACTGTTTCACCTTTTCCAAGCCAGTTTTTTTTCTCTGGTGTTCTCAGAAAGGGAATATGTCAGTCTGGAATGAAACACGTATAATGTTGAGTGTTCGCTTATTTTTTTAACAATGTTTATCTCTTACATAAACACTGTTTCTCATTTCTCTGTGGACTTTGTCATAGTTACATCTTTGCGCCGCACATATTCGATCTCATGTTTGGAAAGTAGTGTATCTTAACGTAGAGTGCTGTGTATTTAATAAATGTACCACTTGAAAGCTCTTATCTTTGCTCGGCTTTTATTGACTTCGCAGCTTTTCTTTCTTCATTTATCACGCACAACTATAAATCTGTAAGAAGAAAGAAAAAATCCCTGGTGAAATAAATGCATTATTTATTGTTTCTTATTTGTTTTTTTAGTTTTTTAGGTATTTCTGTTTGGAATTCTGTGGATCTTTTACTCACTGCTGCCAAACTACCGTCTCAGATTTATCAATGTTTGACAAGTATGATATAAACCCACAGAGCCTGATGACATGCTCTTAGGGAGCGGTAATGCTAAGTAGTACAGTGCTACCAGCGAGGCAATGCTGTGACCTCCGATACCAGCCCAAAAGAGTGATTATCATGAGAATGACAGCAGAGAAAAGCAACATTTTCCAGATTATGGTGGAAAGTTCCCATCAACCATATTATTTATGTGACATGCTTGATACATATATACTTACCGGCATGCTGTAAATTCACATTTTGTCACTGCCCATCTGCTTCGAGCTAAGATTCAACCTTGGAAACAAAGTGGAAACCATAAACAAAACCGAGTGAGTGTTGGTGCACTCATCCATGGATAAGCAGGACTTCCCGAAAAGTGCGAGGGAATGTGCTTTTTCCAAAAAAGTACTATGGTTACGCAGAACTCTTCAATGGTCTTGGAAATGCAGGGATTAGGTTAAGGATTAATATTTATTTGCACAACTGTGTTGACCCTCACTGAACACAGGATATGTACTGTTGCACTTTCCCCCTCCACCCTCCCTGTTTTATAACATTTTTTCTGACAGAACATTGAGTGACTGTATTTCACTTAATTAAAAGCAGTGGCTGGCCTGCCCAGATGTTATGTGGGCTCCATCGAAAAGGAGTGTTGACATTCAGTGAATAGAAGAGGCCACCTGCTAACTTAACTCTTGGCTTGAGGGGTGATTTGCATTCCTGTGGCCTGTTGCCTGGCATGATTACTCCTAGCACTTAACAATCCCATCTACTGTTTAATATGATGGATTCTTTCCAATTCAGCTACATTTCTTCCTTGTCTGTAATGCAGGAGCTGCTATGAATGAGCTTCTATTTAGGTTCTCCAAAATGACACAACCCTCCTCAACAGTAACCTCTTGACCACATGAAAGGGTAACAATTGCCATACTCGGGGCGGATTAATATAGTGGCCCCTTTTCCTCCGAGACCCCCGCGGTCAAAAGCAGCCAGCAGTGAGTCAGAGGTGCCTTGACATTTATCAGATCCGCACTTGTAGTGGCCACTTCTGAAAAAGGTCACAACCTCTGGTAGTTTACCTTTCCTGAATGGTTGCTTGTGAATTATTCATGCATCGTGCACTCGGTTTATAGTATATGTCACAACATGCTGTTGGCTTTACATAAACATAGTTGCATAATGTTGAGATGCGTTTCCATGTGCTGATATTTTTTTTCTACCACAAACATGTTTATCCTCTTTACCTGATTAAGAAAACAGAGGTATCCATGTCAGCAGCTGTTAAGAACATGTTCTTTTATTCAGCAAACAGGATATATTTATTAAGGAGACATCATCTTGAAGCTCCTACCTGACTGGGCCAAAAGTCACAAGTGCTTGAGGATTTAGGTCATTTTAATGTAAACGAATCCACCACCACAGGAAATGCTTTGACCCATGCTGAAAAACAAATACAAAAAGCTGCTATAACGTGCCATTAATCTTGTCAGACCACAAACAGAGGTGGCCACTTAGAGATGACAAAATTAGAATCACAGATTAATTTTTTTTTAAAAGAGGCAGAACGTTGCAGTCTTTTTTCCTTTTTAAAAATGTAATTCCTTTTAGTGCAGTGAAGCATATCAGTCATCGTCTAAAAGATTTCCATAGTCAAGAGGAGCTGGTTCTAAATGGGTAAAACTACACAAAAAGAAATATTTTAGAAATACTGGAAAAGCAAAGAAGCTGGGATATGCTCCAGCCCCCTGCAACCCTAATAAGGATAAGCAGAAGAGGATGGATAGAAAAAGCAAAGTATTGTCTAATGTAAAAATATCATGCCATCCCTCCTTACTTTAAACTTTGCTTCTAAGGAGCCAGACTTTCTTATAATGTTCAAGTCTTTCATAATTTTTCTTTGGCCACTGGCTGCCTTCTCACTCAGCCAGTTCAGTCCAGTCCTTGTACTTCACCACTTTCAGGGGAATGTTTTGTTTGTTAAGCCACTTAACCCTGACCTATGAATCATTCTAGCATAAAAAGTCACCTAGCTGAAGCGATGAACCAGTGTTGGGCCAACCATACAATTTAAAGTAAAGAACCAGTTTTAAATTGTAATAGCAGCCTGTCACACACATCATTTGTTTCTATTTTTTTGTCTTAGAAAAAGTAATCTAATTTACAAAAAGTGCCAAAGATAAGAGTTTGATGGGCATAAACAGATGAGCAGTATCTTAAAGTCATTTTCTTAAGAAATAAGAAAAAAAGACCTGACACAGGACCTAAAGATGCATCTGAGTCTTCAATTTGGTCCAGCTACTGTTTGCTGAAGCATCATCAGAATTTGTCTCAGTGTAATGGTGGCTGTCAAGAACCCATTCTTAGGGGAGAAAAAGCAGTGCTATGCTAAATTACACAAGAACTGGACTGAAAATCTGTGGCAAGAAGTCTTATGCAGTGATTAATCCAAATTTGGCATTTTGACAATACCATATTTAAAGGGTCCGCTTGGCAAAAGCTTTATTTTTTAGCATGACAGACACACTGTCATAGCATACGTGGATAGAAAAACACGCTTCCAGACATGGATTGGCCTCCCCAGAGCTAAGACCTTAACATTATTGAAGCAGTGTGGTCATCTTGACAGAGAACAGAACAAAAGGCAGCCAAGATCCAAAGAGGAGCTTCCTTCACGAAGCCTCTGCAACTAAAGTAATCTTATTTGTTTTGAGTTTTAACCTTACATGATGTATTTCCATGTCAATTTGAAGAAGTTTTAATAAATTGCTGCACCTATTTCACATTTTTCAAGAAAAATATGAAGAAAAGGGGGGTGGGTTAAGACTTTTGTACACAACACATATTTATATCTGTTCACCCCTGTATGATAAAACTTGGTACCTTGCCATACATGACACAAAGTCCACCATATGATTTTAACACTGGTTTTTTTTTTTGTTTGTTTTTTTAAACTTAAGGCTTCTGGCCCTTTTGAGTATTTAATTTAATTTCCAATAGTTTGTTCCAGTTTATTTTAAAGTGCATCTGAAGTATTATGAGTTATCAATTTTCTAAACAAGTGATGCAAATCAGACTGTTTGAAATAAAAAGCACATGTAACCAGTTGTTCATGAATTGGAATTGGAACTGTTCACAAATATACTCACAAACTGTGAAACTAAACATTTATTCGCCGCCTTAGTGGAGATTAATATGCTGGGTACACTGCAAATGCACACTTCCACACAATTAACCTGAACATTTTTGACTTTGACTATCATTGATGTGATCAATTACTGCTGCTGTGGGCTGCAGGCAGTTTCGATGACTGAAACAAAGCTTGGCTTGATCACATTTTGTTCAGTCTAATATAGCTGTGCAAAATAATAGCCGTTGTTCATTTAGTTTAGTAATTCCATGTTTTATTGATTTACACTGTGTCAACCAGAGATCTTTTTCTTTCTGTGGCTCAGAGTTTATTTTGAAAGTGTCACCTTGCAGTCCATCCACAAGGCAAGTGAAATTGTATCTAATAAAAATGTTGTGTAGTTTACCTAATTCATCTCCCCACATGTGGTTCTCCTTATTTGTATTCTGTGGGTGGGCTATGGCTTCCATATAGCTCAATCAGACCCTCTTGAAAAGGAGACCATATGGGTCACATTTTTACACATTGTTTGGTATGACAAGGCTGCAGTAGGACCATCGAGGAATGTGTCCTCACAAGGGGCAGTGCAGAAACACTATTATGTTTGCTTGTTATTCCCTTATGCGCATAATCTTTGAGAGTAAGAGAAGAGGGGCTCTCAGGTTCTCTAATTTACAGCAGACTGTTTGTGAACTCAGCTGTCAACTCCAATTAATATTATAGTTGGCACCTGTGCATTTCAACTCTTTCTATATTTTAAAAATGTTCTCCTTTCAGTCTTATTAGCATGTTTTAAAACTGCATTGGTCTTTCCTGATGGGATGCAAGAAATAGGCTAGAATTAAAAATTTAAATGTCCAGTTTACTTTGCATACTGCATGTTTTTAAATGCTAATCGAACATTGAGCCGTTTTCTCTTTCTATTGCATGCAGCATTTGCACAACAGATTTTTTCCATGGAAATGCATAGAGCATGGTAGTCTTTAGAGATTCCTTTGTGTTTTTTTTCTTAGCACAAAAATAGCTTCTAACATGATATGTTATGATTAACCATGCCTGCTGTCTTCTTTTTCCATGTTGCTTGGGTTGGACTATTTTTGTCAAAGAACATGTGGAATTTTAAATAATGTAACATATAAACAAAAGCTGATGAACAGGATATTTCCCTGTCTCTGAATCCAAATCCGTGTCTGTCTTGTAATAATCATGGCGATTTACTGTATGAATGAGGTTTCAAATTGCTGTACCTCAAAAGGCTCTAGTGTTAGCTTTTATTTTTTCTGAATTTATTCATTTTTTGTTACTTTGCTTCCTGCATCAGTTTTTTCCAAATGGTTTTTATATACTTTAGCCTTTCTTTGTATTTCTGTTTGCCCTAAAATACTTTTTGGGGGTCACATTTTAGGTAATGAATCTTGACTTATGGTTTTGCAACAACTCCCTGCATTTGAACCAAGCAGCAACCTCTAGCTCAGAAAAATCAAGCCAATACAGATTAGCCAAAAACTGCAGCTCTTGAAGTGGTCACTTGCAGCATGCTCCAAAAGTGAGTCATTCCCACATGGACTCTTGTCCATAAAATGCCCAACTTCATAGCAGAATTTTTTCACTGGTACAAAAAAAAGAAATCATTTGAGTAAATATATGGAACAGTTCGTGTGTGGTAGCTTTCAACCTGCTAGTCCTTTGTCTATCTCATTGCATCTGATCACTAGCTTGTCAGGAAATCTTCATCCAGCTCCTGTGTCAGTTAGCTTTCTACCTGTAGCAGAGTTGGCTAGACTTAGGGCTATTGGTCATCATATTAGCATAGCTCCTTGCCTGGCCCAGCCACTGAACTCACCGCAGCACCACAGGTCCTAGAAGTGGGCCTGCTGACCCCTAGCCAGTTCCTGCTCTTCCACCTCATACTCAGGAGTCTACTTTATTGTGGAGACCTGGTTAACCTTTTCTTTCAATGACATCCTGCCTCAGAATCAACCCATGCTAAACCCAGATTGTTTCCACAGCCAACACAAACTGTCCCAGAGAGTCTGCCTTCTTCACTGTTGCTCAGTTTGAGTGCTACATCTTGCAACTGGTGAGTGCAGAGACTGCTCCCAAGTCAGTCTGACAGTCAGTCCGCCAGCTCCAGAGTCATCCCTCCTGATGGACCCTCAGGCTGACATCCAAGCTAAGAAGCATCCGCCCTCTCTGCTGATACCTGGCAGATGCCTGACTGCACTGGTTCCAAGCTTTCTGTTCCACATCCTGCCTGAAGTACTATGTCTGGCTCGCCAGCCTTAGAGACCTCCAGAGAGCTTCCATCTTTACCGCCAGTCTTCTGAGAGGTTCTATTCTCTCTGTAGTGTTCCTGCTGGGCCTTCAGATAGTCTTCTTCTCACCTCCAACCTTGGTCTTGCCTGACTACCCTACCACTAGGCCAACCTCAAAAGTAGCCTCCCCTGTTTACTGAGCCTCCTGGCTGCCCTCCAGAGTCGTCATCATGGTCTGACTGAGCTGAGTTGCTCCACCTAACTGAGTGTTTACCTGGGTCTTCCCATCCCCTTTGGAGCAATTGGCCCAGGATTCTTAGCTCCCATGTTCGTCTGCTGTTAGATTATCTGTCCAAACTCTTAGACTCTTTATCTCCTGGATGCTTGGTTATTTTTCTTACTCTTTGCCTCTTTCTTCAGTTTGCCTGCATGGATTTTTGTGGGCTTTTGCCTGCCGACTGTATTTTGGCATGTGTGACTTACGATGAGTTTGAGTTTACCTGGTTGGTGTTTTCTACCCCGATCTTCCCACACATCCAGTAAAGTAATTAGTAAAACACACTACTGTTATCAGTTTACAGCTGAAGGCACACAGAGATGTCAACAGCGATGACTTAAACCAAGCTCATGTGTATTCTGGCAGTTGTAACTTATGCTGTGAAATTCAGTTTCTCCCACCAAGGATAAGAATACACTGAAGGAAATCTCTACACTTTATGATCCAGGTGGAGCCGTAATCCAGCCATGAAGTCCTCTGTGGTGCAATATAAAAATCTGCACAATAAATATCCAGCTGCTTAGAAACATCCTCTTAAATTCATTTGTAACAAAGCGATTTTAAGGAGTGGCTTTGTGAAGAATGAATGATCCGATTTTATTGCTCCTTTAAACAGTGTGGATTGGTAAATGGCCTGTATTTGTATAGCGCTTTACTTAGTCCCTAAGGACCCCAAAGCGCTTTACACTACATTCAGTCATCTACCCATTCACACACTGGTGATGGCAAGCTACATTGTAGCCACAGCTGATCTGGGGCGGACTGACAGAGGCGAGGCTGCTGGACACTGGCGCCACCGGGCCCTCTGACCACCACCAGTAGGCAATGGGTGAAGTATCAAGGATGCAACGACCGAGACTGTCGCAGCCGGGGCTTGAACCGACAACCTTCCGATTATAGGACAAACTACTAACTCTTGAGCCCCGATCGCCCCAATTAACATTTCACACTTGCACTCACTAATAAATATAGAAAAGTGATCTTTATTATGAAAAAGACAACTCCCACAGCCTTCCAGTAGACTGCATGTGCACTACAAATGATGCTCAGCCTTTATGATAATGTGTGGACTCATACCCAAAACATCAGTCAGAGGCTTTTGTGAGTAAAAACCATAGGGTGCTCAGTGGTGTGATTACTGTGAGGATAATCTTTAACACACATGCTGTCTCAAAGGGGAGCTGTGGAAAGTTGGCTAAGAGTGGTCGGCCTTCCAGAAAAAACTGTAGGACACGCTGCTATTTTTATAAAGACCTCACATTTTATTTCTTTAAAAAAATGTTTGTGGTTTTTTGTGGTACAAATTTGAATAAACTGAAAATTGAATAGGGTAACATAAGAGCATAAATACACACACACACACACACACACGCTTATGTATCTCTCTCTCTCTCTCTCTCTCTCTCTCTTTCTACACACACACACACACACACACACACACACACACACACACACACACACACACACACACACACACACACATATATAAATGTACATTCTTCTTTGCTTTTCTGTGCAGCATATGTAATGCATGATTCCGTTTCAGTTATATGCATCAAGTGGTCTGGGGGTGTATATCCAACAAACCTTTTCATCTTCTCTGTATATGAAAGACCATGTCATTATTATTACGTCCATGGTGATGATGATGTGCTATTCGCTCAGCACCAGAACTCTCTTGTTGTTACAGTTCAGTTACATTCATGATGTAGAAATTGAAGACGGATGGAGGATGAAAATTGATTTGTTCTGGTTCCTGTTTTTTTCCCCTTCCACTTTGTTTTGAGTGTGTATCTAAGAGTTTAAAACTTCTTTCATGCCATGCCGAAACCTGTACTCCATAAAGTACTGTTTTTCACATCTGTTTCTACCTCTGTAAAGAGAGAGAGAGAGAGAGAGAGAGAGAGAGAGATACAGAGAGAGGGAGGAAGAGAGAGAGCAACAGAGTCTAGTCTTGTTCTTTTTTTAATGGAATTTGTTTCCAAGTTCATAAACATGGTGTGACAATGTTTGAATTTTATTTAATATGTTGAGGCATTCATCTTCTGCCTGGTCTCCAGAATCCTCATGTGCAAAATATATTGTTCTCAGGAGAAGCTAACAAACTAGCACAGAGACATCCCCTTTCCTGTCAGGGCATATCTGTTTGCCTAATCTACACAAACTTGGAGACTATGTTTCTTTACAGAGTTTAATCTTCTTAGAAGACATCTTAAGGCTGTGCAGTTGTTTCACTGTGTTGGTGACCTGCTAATTCGAATGCACTGTCAATTTCTTTCGCTTCTTTATTCTACTTTAGTTTGAATTGCTGAACAAAGCAGATATCAATCATTTTTGAATTTTGCAGTCACACAGATTTATTGATGCCATTATACAACAATCCACTATTTGATTATAGTGGACTCTAATTCACATTTTGAGAAATTCAGTAGCTCATATCTAAAAAACTGAAATTATATGTGAACATTGAGACTAAATTTTGATCATTTGTTCTAGTTTTATACCATTTAAATGTCAAATGCGTAAGCCTGGACATACAGTTTTCCTTGTTGGATGAACTGTGTTCTGGTAATAGTGTTTAAACTCACCTGCATTATATTGATTCCTTAGATGGGGAAAACCCCTCAAGGCCAGTTCTTTAAAGTGACCTTCCCCAGCTGGTTTTTGTCAAGAAGATAAACCATAGATGCTGAGTTTCCTTGAAAGCTGAAATATGAAAAGGCTGGTTCGGTTTAAGCGGTTGATGCAGTTATCAAAATTATACACTAAAAAGGCCTTTTTCCCCCTCAGGAGTCCAATCATTCCCCTCAAAACAGACGTCAAGTACAGACTTAGATGAGCTGCAGTTTCGGATTCACAATCATCTGAAAAGAATTTCAAACCCAACAAACCACGAGCACCATTAATATGAATTAAAGTTTATCTGTTGGCAAATATAATTTAACAAATACTAATTTGGAGAAATGCACTGCAATCAAAACCAGATTTAGATTTAGTTTTAGTTTAAACCTTTAGAATAATGCTGCTCTGCTTTTATTTCATTTTTGTACCCAAGAGGAGCCTTTAAAAGTCATTAGAGGCAATACACTCTTTAGATTAAAACATTTAGGGTGACAACTGACAGTCATCAAATTTTAGGTCTGCTACAAAAAAATGTCTTTCCCAAGGCTGATCGCATGAGTCGCCCTCCTCCCCTAGGAGATTGAGGTACAGGTCTCTCATCACAGGGCAGTTCAGCTTGGTGAGATGGTTGAATGCGAGGACTTCATTAAGCCCCTCTATTGTTAACATCTGGGTTCAGAATGCCTGTTTTCTCTGGTAAATGTTGCCTTGGCTTAACGGGGGATTTTATTACAATATGCAGTTGACATTGGCAGCAGTGGCACGCCTGGCAATGGAAACTGTTCCGCCGGTTCAGGTCACAGGAGATCAATCAAAGCAGGCTGTTACACTGAAACCTTCAATTCTCAGCAGTACAGGGAGGTGAATGTGTATGTGAACTTGTTGAATCAATTAAGAAGAAAAAAATCACCAGCTTTCAAACTGAAGGAAGCACCTTTTCCTGGCCTTTATTTTCTTTATTTCATTCATTTATTTTCCTTAAAAATAAAGGAAAATACTCCTCTGTGCTTAATTTCCTCTCTCGCTCTCTGGCCTCCTCCCCCCACTTTAGGAGATGTGGTTGTCATGACAACCGCTGAGTCATCCTCTACTGTAAGTAGCCATCCTCATATTTAATCTCTGCATGCAGCGAGGCCCTCCGCCATCCAGGCCTGCATTAGCACACGGATGCGACACATTAATTTGCTCTGGGTAGTTCCCGCGATCTGCGAAGGTTATTCCCGGAGAACACGGAGCTGCAGCGGGCTGAGCAGCAGCCACACGGATGGGTAACGTGCCCACCACAGTGAAGCACTGCCTGAGCTATGAGCAACTCATCGAGGACTACCCGTGGCTGAGACGCTGGCTGCAGGAGGACAAGGTGGGCGTCGGTTTTCCTTGTTTTTATTCAACTGCACATGTTCGGCCACATGACTTCCTCATGACAGAGCAGAGAGGAGCACAACACAAGGCCACCTATGCGCAGATGCGCAGATGCTGCTGTAACTAAGGTGGTTAAAAAAAGAAGAAGAAGAACATGCGAGTACCTTTTTCTCAATAAGAGTATTACGTTAGCATTATGTATGTTTGGGGTAATAAAATACACTCAATAGAATATGAATAGAATAAAATAAAATACAACAGAATATGAGCTGCCCCAGGCTTCATTTTCAGTTGTAATGTAGCCTATTAGAGGTAAAAGTAGTGTAAGTGAAAGAGTCCGCTCGATTTTATTCCTGCATTTTCGAATTTATTTTCACTTTTACTTTATAACATTTTTGTAATCCAAAGTATGAGTATATTTTACAAATAGTTCATGCCTATCTGTAAAAAACGTACATTTCACTCATAACAGTTAAAGATATTACAAGCTAAACCACATGCAGTACTGTGCCAAAGTCTTCAGTCAACTTTTGTTTCTGTATATGTGGTTTCCAAGTCTTTTATGTAATTTTTTAACTTCTGGGTTGCTTTTTCACTCATTTTCAGTTCAGTCCTTATACATAACCATTTTCAGAGGAATGTGTTTTGTTTGTTTGTTACACCACTTAACACTGAGCCATGCATTAAAAGACAGACAACTTAGTAAAGATCGAATTTTAGCTTAAAACTCTGCATGGTGTGTAGTGTAGCCTTAAAAAAATTGAGGAAACTAGTCAAGTGGATAAAAGAGGAAATGTCACACCTAGAAAAACTATCTATGGTAGTTAAACAGTGTCTGTTCCTCTTATCTAATTAGTCAGGATAAAATGTGGAAAAGAACTGACACAGGAACTGAGAGCTACATCTGCCTCTATACTTAATCTATCTACTGTTCACTGAAGTCTCAGTGGAAGAGTGGCTGTACAACAGTCTGTTGTACCTGTCTCCTGTCTCCTGTCCAGCTATCTGTAAAACACGAAGAATCCTCTGTCATAGTTTGGGACTGGATTTCGGCCAATGGTGTTTGGGATCTTGTCAAAATTGAATTATGAACCCAGAAAAGTACCATCAGATTTTAATCCACCTTGCATTACCACCTAGAAAGGGTCTGATTCGGGAATATGTTCATTTTTCAAAATGACAATCATCCCAAATACACTGCCAGTGCAGTGAAAGCATACCTGCATAGAAAAACACACAGTGGAACACTATCAACCATGGATTGGCCTCCCCAGAGCCGAGACCTCAACATTATTGAAGCAGTTAAAGCAGTGTGGGATAATCTTGATAGAGAATCAAACAAAAGGCAGCCAACATCCAAAGAAGGGCTTTGAATGTCCTTCGAGAAGCTTGGAGAACTATTCCTGAAGACTAAAATAAATTACAAGAAAGCTTGTCTAAAAGAGTTAAAGCTGTGTTGAAGAATAAAGGTGATCAAATCAAACATTCACATTCAAGCTTGTTAGAATTGCACAAACACTGTTTTCGTGTAATACACTGTTTCCATGTATGTTTGCACACGTTTCAGCAAACAACTGCATCTATTTTCCATTTTTCTAGTAAAATATAAAGAAACAAGGGGTAGCTAGACACTTTTGCACAGTACTGTATATTTCTGAGCACAGTACTGTGTGCTCAGTTTGTTCTGAATAAATATTTGATATCTATCTTCCATAGATATAACACATTAGCTCTTTACCCCTTGAAAATTGACAAAGATTAGACTAAAAATTTAAACTGAGTGGATTCTTTCACATTTCAGGCCTGCTTGTAGAAGAGTTAAGCTGGGATATCGGTTAGCTTTCTTTGTTTTACTGCTCCCCACTGGAAAAAACTTAAATAGATATTTTTGACGGCTATAGTCAGATATGTGGTCTTCACTCTCTGCTTAAATATCACTGTTGCTAGGTTCATATTGTAATCTTTAAGGTCTGTTGAGGTTTTGCATTTAGTTCAACAAGGGTCTTTTTCTTTAAAATTATAAGGTTGAGATCAGGAAAAAAAAATACCTTGATCCTCAGAATATTCCTTGCGGTTTTAGTGGAGTTACTCTAACCCTTCTTCCCAGCCTTTCCTCTGTGTCACATCTCATGAGTTTGCATCTTAATGACATAGCAAGCTTATATTTGGGTTCTAAAGTTTCAGCTGGGTTGAGGTTGAAAGTTATTCATGTTAGAAATAACATGACCTGGAGCATCCCACGGTAAAAGGATGGCTGACTTCTCCGTGTTCTGTGTCTTGTTGAGCGGTGTTTCTCTTTTTATTTATTCCCCTCCCCCCCATTTGATATTTTCCCAGACAATTACAGGACATGCCTATCCAGAGTTTGTTAAAATTGTTGAAGTTGGGCCAAGAGATGGACTTCAAAATGAAAAGGTATACTCTGCAATTACAATCACAAACCTTATTTATATTTATGGGTACCTTTGTTTTCTAATACTATACACAATCCTCCCTGGAAACTCCCATTTTTTCTATACATATAACAATTCATAACATATGGGTTTTGTGCCATAATTGCTAGAAGCATATGTTTCACATTGTCTTTGAAATTGAATAGGAAAGATGACACAGCTTCTGGCTGAGTTCACTCTCTTTACCTACCATTTAGAGATTATACTGGATGGGGGGAAGTAATTTTATTTCTACAACATATTACCTGAAATTTGGCATATAGCGAAGCTATCTCAGAGTTTTCAGCAAGTGCAAGATTGATCATGTCAAATATGGCTATCTGTATAAATAACACGCAGCACAGCAAAATACTAAGCCATATATCTGCTTGTCACATCTCCAACTGTATCATGAGAGGACTCAAATACAAAATAAGCTATTTCAATTTCATTGTTCTCCAGGAGATTGTTCCAACTGGGGTGAAAATCCAGCTGATAGATATGCTCTCAGGAACAGGCCTGTCTGTGATCGAGGCCACCAGCTTTGTCTCTTCAAAGTGGGTCCCACAGGTAAGAATTCTTCTTTTTGAACTGCAGTTAAATGCTGAGTGATTTATTAGGCCCTCTTTCTTGCTCCTCTAGCATCCTTGTTGGAGCTGGAGATGGTTTTGGAGAAAGTATTTTATTCATTTTCTCCTTCTCAATCAAATTGTACCCCTATTTACTACTTGGATACAAAGTCAGACGTTAACACGTGTCTCCTTTTGTACTGAGAAAAATGATAATTAATTTGATCTTTAATGCTGCCTTCAAACGTGTGAAAGCATTTGTGAATTCCCAGGAACATGTTAATATGTTATTATGTTATTACCTTACCTATGTTATTGCCTGTTATGTTGTTACCTTTAACATCTAATTAATATATCTTCCTCCCTTTATTTAGATGGCAGACCACACTGATGTACTCAGAGGAATCCAGAAAGCATCTAATGTTCAGTATCCTGTTTTGACACCTAACTTGCAAGGCTTTCAGGATGCTGTAAGCATGAATTTTCACTTCAGCGTAATGACCTGTGCTATATACCTTTACTCATATAATTCATCATGTTTACTCAAGCTTGTCAGTTTGAGTTAACTGTTGGCACTACATTGTTTTTATTAAAATAGTTCCTGCACTTACGTTAGCGTGACTCACAGTGAACACGGTTTTACAAGTTTGTTTTCTCTGGCGATTTAAGGTTGCAGCTGGTGCTACTGAAGTGGCTGTGTTTGGGTCGGCATCTGAAACCTTCAGTAAAAAAAATATTAACTGTTCTGTTGATGAAAGTATGCTGAGGTTTGAGGAAGTCATTAACGCTGCCAAAAAGCGACAAATTCCAGTTCGAGGGTTAGTATTCTGCCTATTAATTCTCTGCTACAAAAATGAAAACAAAATGAATGAAATGAAATGAAAACAATTCCCTTGATTTCTGAGCTTCACACAGATTTTCACTTTTCCCCATAGGAAAACAGGGCATTTGAACATACTGCAGTTTTTATATAGAAGAAAACACACAGTTCAGTAATGATACTGTTATAGCAAAGTTCCAGATGTTCACCAGGACTATATCTATGCATTAGTAAACCACGAGGCCAGATGAGGTAAACCAAACAGGCTAACTTTTACTAATGTGGGCCTTTTATCATATCATGGAAATGTGTGTGTGTGTTTTATTTTATTTTTTAAATTATAGGAACTGCTTTGCCCATAAAGGACACCAAAACACTAATAGGCTTCTGGACACATTGGACCCAATTCTTTTTTTTTTTTGAAGAGCACACTATAGTATAGAAAATGTTCAACAGCTTTTGACGTTTTTTTTTTTGTTTTGTTTTTTTGTCAGTTGCTGAAACTGACAAAATAATGATACTTGTTAACTTTATCTTCTCAGGTATGTTTCTTGTGCCCTTGGGTGTCCCCATGAGGGACACATTGAACCTTCCAAAGTGGCAGAGGTAGGATTGTTCTTTACACTTACAGGTCTTTTAAAACCTATCTGTTCATTTATTTAAATGATCTAAACTAAACTGAATCGTTTCTTGAGATGTTGTTCTGGTTTTGTTTTTCTGTTTTTTTTTGTTTTTTTTTTTAACTTGTTTTTCCTGGAATTAATTAATTTTGTGGATGTCAGTGCTTTTCGATATATATGTCAAAACTCAAAGCTAATTATTGTCAGTTCATTGCTAAATGAAAAATCACAATAAATGTTCATATTCTTTCCGTAAGCACAGATTGAATTAACTGAAGAAATGTAAAATATAGCATTTATATTCTCTTCCATTTCACTGCCTAACCAAACATAACATGGTACTTATATTTGAAAAAAAAGTTATTTTACTATGTAATCCTCTTATAAAGAGAGCATTTTCTATATTTTTATTATTTTTAGGTGGCAAAGAGATTATATGAAATGGGCTGCTATGAGATTTCCTTGGGAGACACCATTGGTATTGGTACTCCAGGATCTATGCTTAAGATGCTGCAGAGGGTGATGAAGGACGTGCCCATCAATGCGCTTGCAGTTCACTGCCATGACACCTATGGGCAAGCACTGCCCAACATCCTTACTGCACTCCAGGTAAGAACACGGGTATTGTGCGGCCAATAGTCTCAAAAGTACTTATGCTTCTACCTATGATGATTTTGTTTCTTATGTTATTGTTTATATTATTATTATTGTTACTATAATTAATATTTCCAAGAAAACAAGAAGTTTTAACGGTTCATTGCCATGACACCTATGGGCAAGCACTGCCAACATTCTTAGTGCACTCCAGATAAGATAAGAACCCCTAAGATGTGGTACTGCCAGTAATCTCAGAACCAGAAATTGCTAATGATCTAATGATGATTAGATTTATTATTCATTGTTATTTATAGTTATTGCTATTACTGCAGTTGTTAATATTATGAGTACTGTAGCGACAGAAAGAGCTCTTAAGTCGAAAGTAGAGCAAAGTCTTTGTCAAAGCAGTTAGCTTGACAAACAAAGAGAGCAGATGGAAATCTGAAAAGGAATCAAATAGACAGTCTAGTGTGTTTAACTAGAGAACTATTAGATGATAAAAGCAACAGATGACACCTGTTGAGGATCAGCTTGTGACACCAGAACGTTTCCAAGCTTCATTACGGTCCTTAATTCTCCATCTGTCATGAAGTACATGACAGGATTATCTTATTTAATGCCCTACATCTGTCTTGTAAACCAGCTTTTGTGCAGCTATTTCATAAGTCTAAGATTAGACATAAAATACATTAATAATGACAGCAAACAGTCAAAAACTTAAAAATAAACATTTAAAAGTAAATGAAGTTAGTTTGTAAATGGAAGTCAATAAAAGAAGGAGACTAGCTCCAGGACTATTGAAAGGTGGATAGGGTAGGAACTGTGAATTTTGGAAAAATTCTCTGAACCTAACAGGCAGCCGAGAGGGATCTTTAAAAACAGAGGCAATCAGACACAGTTCAGCTAATTTGTTGGTGTGATTGGAGGGTATGGAGGTCTCTGAATAAGCAGAAAGGTAAAACAGTTCAAAGATCCAAAAGAATAAAGGGATAATATAAAGCCTGACAACTCTGGGAGGACAGATGTGCCCACACCTCTGTTGTGAGACAAAAACCTTCTGATTCTTGTGGGAGAGACATAAAAGGTGCTAACACTTTTAAGTGGAGAGGTCTGTGTTAAGCGTACAAATGCTGGTAAAGTTAGAAGAGGAAGCCCTCTTGCCGTAGTTTGTAGTGTAGATTCTCCTTTTGGACAAGCACAAGACAGCAATGCATCGTCCTCTTGATCCCCATATCCTCTCATGTTAAATTGTCTGACAGCTTTACTTTCTGCTTTCCCAGTGGATTTGGGGTACCTTTGCCTTCACATGCACATCCCTCCCCCTGTGATGAATATGAATGTTCTCGTGGAGAACCACAGACCGATTATGGATAAATGCCCGGCCTTTGCATAAATCAATGTAGTTACTCATGATGACATGAAGAGGAGCAACCAGATGTGGAGGCAAAATAGAGGTGGTGATTCTTGTTCCAGGATATCATTCAACTTTCTGCCAGCATCATAGAGATCACAGGTCTTTGTTTTTTTTTAGGTTGATTTAAATCATTATCCCTGCTGGGAAGCATCATTTGTTAAACTTCTCCCAATCCATCTTTTTAGACACTTTTCAGCTCACATGCTACAGTCTATTGAAATACAGTGTCCTTTCTTTGCAACGAGAAAAAGGAAAAATTGTTTTTATTTTCCGCTGGAGTCAGGAAAAAGGAAGCCAAATAATGTAATATATCAATAAGACTGATGTATAGTTATTTTGGCCATATATGCCACTTTAAAATGATGTAAAACTTTTTATTGCAAACTTTTATATTAGAGTATTTCAGAGCTTAAAATTTTTTTTGTTTTTTTTACGTTTTAAAAAGCGCACATATGTGCCTAAGCTTTAATGACAGTCTGTCAGTCTATGGCATGATGAATGTGTTCTCTGTTGTGTATGTGTAGGCTACAATGGGACACACAGAGAACCAGAAACCATCAGTCAACGAGGAAAATCGGCATTAAGAAACATGATCTAAGCTTCCCCACAAAGCAAGATGATTCACAAACTGCTTTCAAAAAGAAAAAAAAAATCCCAGAATCTTAATGAACTTAACAATATGTATTGTACAGTTAAAGGTATACACTCTATAAGTGCATTTGGGTTGTGAATCTTTGTGAAGGAGCTGTCGTGGGGGCATTTGTCACCACTTTGCCTGTTGCGAGCCAGTAAACCTGACATATATCCAAACATAAAACAGAGGCAATGCAGGCAGGGCTGTATCAGTTTTACTGGAGCGCATTGTCACCACAGAGGAGGAAGCACACTGGGGGCTGGGTGGGTCAACAGATGTGAGGGGGTCAGCACAAAGGCTCACCTATTCAGTGTCTATTGGACAAAGCGACTGAGAGCTAGGTGGATCGAAGGGCCCTGGGGGGGTGGGGGGGCTTCTAGCTCGTCTGCCGCTTGGCTGTTGAACTTTCTGACAATGGCGTGCTTAAAGGCCAGTGGAAAATGATCCTTTCATTTGCTCTACGGTGAGCATGTGATGAATGGTGCTGCAGCTGCAGACGCAGCTCTAGAAACGTCTACTCAAGTACTTTATTTTACTCGACTGTAAACGTTAGTATAGTATTTATGCTTCAGTTTGCACAAATCACTGTATGACTGCAAATGTAACGTGTAAATGAAATCATTCATTCATTCACTAATGTTACACATCCACTAAAGAAACTGTTGTTCCGTTGTGAAACTTGCAGTTGAACACTTATCCCTTCTAATAATTATGATGGAATTAATCTAATATTGTACTTCTCTGGTACAATTTATGGTCAAACATTGTTCGGAAAGGCAGCTGATCCATGTCATGTAAAGAAGCAAATATTTTTAAGGTTAAATCTGATTCTGAATGGTTTGAAAAAGAAAAAGTACAGAGAGATGGTGAAATTCCTGCGTGGATCATATTTACAATGATTCATTGCAGCTGCCCCATGGCCACAAGAAATAATAGCAGCCAGGGATATTTAGCTCACCATTTGCTCACCCATAAACAAGTAGGAAATTAAAGATTTTATCATAGTTTTTCATTACTGTGTGCCAGAACTCCACACCACCAACTGGGAGAGAAATGAATTCCCCCAGTGCTGTCAGCCCTGAGTCACCTCTTTTGTTCCCGATAAAGACATTCCTTAGTCTTTGTACCTTTTTTCAGGAGGTCTAGGGGGGCTTTGTTACAAACCTACCCTGGCAGGTCACACAATGACAATGTATGTACTTAGATTTCACAGGCTTGGCAAGGAAAATTATTTAATCTTACCTGCAATTTTGGTGTATTGTGTACTACTGCAGCTGGGGAATACAGTATAACCTGTCTGGGCTCACACTAGAGATCTCTACTGACAATAACATCCATCTGCAGTATTTTCTTTTGTCTCCATACATGAGACTCTGTTCAGCCTTAGTTTACTAACATATTTTACTAACATCCAGTTACCTAGCAGCTGTGTTGAGCAGTGTGTTGATAACTTTAGTGCAACTTTATGTTGACTTCTTTGACTGAATGGTAGAAGTTATAATGGATAGTTATAAAGGATCATTTTATCTTGTGACTGGTGATTTGCTATTTCAAAGAGTGAAATCCGCTCTGAATCAAAGCCACCGACGATACTTTCTGTTGAGTAAACAAGTAAAATCAATTTCAGCTAAACTAGAAAATATTTATTATAGATTATTAACTTTTTTTAAAATGAGCCCTTGTGACATACTGGAATATATATTTAAAAGACAACCGTAAAACCCACATAAATACCACAAAAGGACAAAATAACAGTAAAAGAACATTTATTTTTCTTTTTTCTGTATTCTTAGGCTTTATTTTACTTTTTTTTTTAAAACTATTTAAAAAAAAATGCTTTTAACATGTATGTAAAGGAAGCAACACTGATGTAATAAATGGGTCAAAAAGCTCATTTTCATCTGCAGCCCCTGGGACGATTGCTGTTATACAAAATAAATAAATACAGATGAAGAGCTGAAATATAAATGTTTATTATTCAAAATCAATAAATAATTTAATTAGCAAGTACATAAATTCCTAAGAAACTGGATTATCTGTGAATTTATTTTCTTATATTTTTTCTTCAATTCCAACCAAATTCATGTTTTAAGGTGATAAATATGTTATATTATTATTATTATCATTAGTAGTAGTATTTTTAGTATTCATTTACATTATATTAAAAATAGGATTGCATATTAAAGTTGAATAACTTCATATTTGTCACATCACATTAGTCAAACTTTATTTTCTTTTGGAAATGATAAAGTAAAATGTGATTTATTTATTCTTTAAGTGCTTGTTTGCCTTTTGCTGTCCGGGGTTCGCTCCTCGAAAGAAGTGATATAAGTGTCAGCACGGGATCTGTGACAGTTTCTGTCAGCCTTTCGGTTTATGTAGTCGTGGGTGAAGCATCACTGCTTCGTGTCCTTCGCTGAATGCACACTCTTTCTTTCGCTCGCTCTGTGACGCAGTTATAAAACCAAAATGGGAGCTTGTCCATCTTCAGCCTCGTCCACTCAGAGCGCAGAATGTAAACAACCTTATCCCAAATCATGCAAGTTTGAAAATGTTCAGTGTCTTTACCCAGGAATGCATTGTTTTTATATAGCCGCAGCTCACTCAGTATGGCTTTTTAACACTGAGCACACATCTGGTTTCTGGGTAGTGTGAACCTAACTGAGCATTGGCAAGCCCGAGCTGCTGACCACCAGTTCCTGCGTGATTAGTGTCCAGGGGTACGGGGCACGCTGCTGAAAGGGTTTGTTCTGTTCCTCTCGGAAACAGTACGCTGAAGACCTGTGACCTTATAGCTAGAAGCGAGAGGATTGGCATGGCAGATTACAACTCTGTGTTTATACTACAAAAAATTCTGCCTAGTACAATATCCTGCTCTGGCTTTAACCAAGGTCTGGAAATCTCGTGCACTGCACACACCGGAGTAGATCTCCTCCTCCTTCTACCCACCTCCTCCTCTTCCCTTGCCAACATAAACAGCAATTACGGCTGGCTCAGACAGCCCCCTGAAAGAAGTAGGTTCTTGTCTGGAGGAAAAGCAACCAATTAGCATCATTGTTCCAAAAAAGCAATAGAGATTCTTTTAATTTAACTTGCTTGGTCCTGCTCTGTGGGGTACCGGTCCTTCATGACCCAGTGCCACTGAGAGGATCAGTGTGTTAATTTTGTCTCACTGTAGGATCCTCTGACATCTGGTTCTACCGCGGAAGCTGGAAAACATCTTTAATATTCTCATGACAATCCCAGGGACATGTGGAAAACATCCCAAGACCTTAGTCCATAATGACTCTGAAAACTGAAGGCCTGTCTTGGTGTGAAAACAAAGGTTTTATTCATGACTGGGTCGCGCACGTCCATGGCAAGAACAGTGACTGTGTGTCTTTGAGTAATATGGGCATTCAGAAAAAGAGTAAAATGTGCTTCTGTAAATTTCAATGTCAACATCGAGCTGCAACAAAAGCACCGGGGTACTGTTTCCTGGGCAGCCTTTTATAATGTTGGGTAAGCTGTCCAACAAAAGCAACGGATTGAGAAGAACAACTGAAAACGCATCATTAATTTTCATATGGAGGCCAGGCGCTCGCTATCGTCGGCAGTAAAAAAAGGAAAAACTTTCCCACAAATTTCAGCAGTAATGTTTGTCGTGAGCGCTGGTGAGCCAAAAAAAAAAAAACGCAGTAGAGTACACAACTTGAATTTTATCTCTTGTATATTCTTACATTCGTGTAAACAAAGAGGCCCTTAGAAAGCAGAAACATTTGTAATCAAGGAGATCAGCGAAATAGTTTGCCATTAATGATTTTTTTTGTAGCACATTTGTGTACAAATGCATTAAGTTTATTGGCACAGTTTGATTGGACACTAAGCAGCCAAGGGGAAAAAAAATGTCTTCTCGATGTGGCAAGAAAGTGAATCCCTATGGTGAAGAGCAGAGTCGTGCTGTAAAAACATGAGTAACCAGGACAATCAGAAACATATGAAATCTTCTGCTCAGCCTTTATAATATTCCTGTCATATGAACAAGGCCATAATTATGTGGTGCTGGTGGTTTGAGCTGACAAAGAGGATGACTAAGCCATACTGCGGGACATTCTGTGCCCACTCATCTTCAAGCCTTAAGCCCACGGTTCTCAGAAACAGCTGTAAAACACAACCACAGGCCTGGCAAGGTGCGCGGCACCAGGCAGAACAACCCAATAGAACAAAGATCTTTGTTCCTGGATTTTACCTGACATGAAGTCTTTCACGGATTTGCCGAATGCCTCTGTTGTTTGTCCTTGCAGATGGGGGTCTCTGTGGTGGATTCTGCAGTAGCTGGCCTGGGAGGATGCCCTTACGCTCAGGGTTCATCTGGCAATGTTTCCACAGAGGATGTTCTCTACATGCTTCATGGCATGGGCATTGAAACAGTAAGTATGACTTCACTGTCTGGTGTGTATGTACACTTGTGTCTAATCTCAACAAAACCAACGTTGTACAATCTTTCAAAGCTCACTCACATAAACACATCGTTCTCCAAACATACTGCCCTGTAACAGTTTATTTGATCATATTAGTGGTTCTACATAACTTGTGCAAGACTGTGGTGTTGCACACACTTCTCAGGAACAATTTATTTAACAATTCCTACCCCTGCTGGTAGAAACGATTCACTGCGGGTTAATTTTCTGTCACCTGTTACACGTCTTCTTTTAATTTCAGTGAGAAAACCTTAAACTTGCCATTTCTTGTTTATCTTGTGCTTATTATATTAATTGCACTTTTACTGATGCTGGGATGTTTTTGCAGGGTGTGAACATTGCCAAAGTCATAGAGGCTGGTTCCTTCATCTGCAGTGCTTTATCTCGCAAGACAAACTCCAAGGTTGCCCAAGCAAGAAGCACGGCCTGCTGTGATGCGTCTCTGTAATGGAACGTCTTTAAATATTTTAGTCTGTTCCCTTTAAAGTGCTTCCCCGTTGTTGCTGCCTTCAGATTTGTTGCCTATCTGTCTGTATTTGAACTACATTGTTCCATGTATCTCTTGCATGTCATCTAAATAATATTGAAAACTATCTCATTTTTATTATTTTTTTACTTTATTGTTCATTTCCAGTCTATATTTGCCGTCTGAGTACCTTTATAATCTGCTGAACACATGCATCTTCCTTGGCTTAGTTTTTGCTCTACACAATTTTTGATGTAACAAAAGCAAGCGTCGACCGCACTGAATGGAAAGTGACAGGAAGCTGGTAATTATCAAGGGGAGTATTCATTTGTGATTGAGGTTTGTGTTGACGGCTCGATAATTTATGATCTTATGATTTTATTCGTTTGCATTGATCAGTGGCCTTATAAAATTATGTAACAGCGTATTATAATCCTACGTGTATGAGTGCCTCCACATGCACCTTGCTTCTCTGAAGACCTTTTGTGATTTCCTGTGAACTTGTATAAATAATTCAAAATAAGACAACTCTCAAATTACCACAAAGATAGCATTTTAAAGGAGGCACAGAGGAGTTTTTGCCATCAGGTTTGCCAAAGATCCCTTAAAAAGTTCCTCTTTATAGTCTTTTTTTTGTATTTCAGAATTTTACCACGACATAAACTACTTTCTGAGACAATTGTCTCTGTAAAGTTGTCCTTTCATTTTTTGTCATGTTTACACCCTGCTGTGCAATCTGTAAATCAGAAAGTAAAGAATAAAAAAATCAGTTGTTAGCTCTTCTGTCCTGTTCCTCTGCGGCTTTCTTTCCTACGGCTTAATTGCATTCACCTTACATCCCTATTTTCAAAAATCAGACTAATTAGGATGCCAGCATGATGCCAACTGGGAAAGAAAAGCACTCCACACTAATGAATAGATGTTAGATTTGCATAAGCGTATTAAATTGTGATAATTGTCTGCCCATGGCGGTCCATCTTAATCACGTAACAAAAAAGAAAATTATGCATTCATGTGCAGTTGCACACAGACTTAGTCCTGACCTGTCTCCACCCCCAAGCAAAATTCCGCCTGTGAACCACATTTAGTCACACCTGATACCCAGTGCTCCCACTACAGCCTCGTTAAAACAGTTTCCATCTCTAAGAAATGACCGATGTTCAAACAAACAATATTTATTGACAATATATATTTTTTTCCAATATTAATATTAAACCTGGCTTACCTGGATAGTTGACTGTGCATTCATATTCCCCAGTATACCCAGGAAACAGTAGCCAGTGTCCATACATTGCTGGAGATTTGGTATCTACAGTTTTTATTTGTGTAAATGCATTTTAACAGAGCTGTGCCTTATAAACACAGTAAACACTTATTAAAGGCACTTATTAAATGTATTTGACTCTCACTTTTATGAGCCAAAAACTCACAGAACATAGTCATGGTAGTAGCTACAAGCGAGCCAAGAAGTTATGCTACTAACACAGTAGTACCTAAAAATAGCACCACAACTTTACCCTCAATGCTGTTCTCGCCCTTGTGAGTGTTTTTTGTTTGTTTGTTTACTTTATGTTATCTTTTAATGGCAAACAACAACTTTAGTGAGACATTTTACACCCTTTTGGGGCCCTCTACTGGCCACATGGCTCCAAAGTGGCTCTTAGTTCTGACCTTTGTTCTCCTAGATCTATCATTCATGTGCAGTGATGTGTCTTGGGGAAAATACATAGAAAGAGGGGAATTAGATAGCTTCAATCCCATAGTTATCAACTGTGTAAGTGAAATTTTGTAATATTAAGATCATATAAAATCTTTTGAAAGATGAAAGGCTTAAACAGCCAATAATTTGGGTCAGTTTTTGTCATGCAAAGCAAAAAGTGGAAGATGAGAAATAAAAAATAAATTACTGTCATGGTCCCAGAGTTTTTGTGGATATAAATTTTGGATTCTTAGATTTGATTGTTGTAGTGTTTGATGTTTTGGATTCCTGATTTGATCTCTTTTCTAATGGTGGCTTTGATGTTTTGTGATATTGTTGAGTCTTTGATTTCTGCGATTACTTCATGTTTTTTCTAGTCTTGCAAGCCTGTGTTTTGGTTCATGTTTCCATTATTCTAGTTGGCTGAGCTTTAGTTTTACTATGATGGGGTTCTTTTCTAGTTTTCATTGACGCCTGTTTAGACGAGGCTCTGATTCTTGCTATTTATTTTCCACTCATTGTTTGAGTTTATCAATTGCTTTTAGCTCCCTTATGCTTTGAACCTCATGTCATTATTGATATCATAATAAAACAACACCAATACAAAGGAATACAACCTTTATATTAAATTCCAATTCTAATTTTAATCAAATTTCTATCTGCTGTTATGTAGCACAAACATGAAGAAAACAAAGCAAAAAAATTTGCTCTGTTTGTTGTTGCCTACACTGACGGGTGACTTTGGCTCCACACCTAAACAGAAAAAATGGGTACAATCCGGGGGGGGGGGGGGGGGGGGGGGGCTCTAAGACCAGCTGAAGTGAATAGAAATAAGTCCCAGTAGTTTCTGCTATCAGCACAAATGGATTTTAATCACATGGTATGTGCTGCTTCCTCTCTTTGTGGATTTACACAGCCTAATTCAAGAAGATGTAAGCAGATGTTACATGAACTATCACAGCTAATGCCCACCACTAGTCTGTATGAAGCTAATTTAAATGTGGAAGTCAGTGAATGAATCCAAGCAGCACCACCAGCTTAAATTTATTTTCATGTCTACTGCCTGTGATTGTGATCACCACAGTCACTCTGCTCCATCACTAAACTTCACCAGAGTACAGCATACTCTGGTGAACTAACCCTGCATTAAACTGCCAGATATTTTCATATGATCAATATCTGTTTGATAAACTATAAAATGAACCAAACCTTTAAAATGTAAGCTTTACATTTCCAGTATATCAAATGTCACCGAGAAGTCCTCAGCTTTAAAAATAACCTCTTTTTCTTCCTATCCTTCCTTATCCTTTCTCCATCTCTGAGTGAAGTTATCTCCCACGTTTTCTCTCCCTGGGAAATAGAGCAGCTGTGCCTTTAGCTAGCAACACACTGTGTGACAAACTGTGCAGAAACAGTTTGTCTGTTTGCTAATATTTGTTGAGGTGTTGGATTTGTGTTTGCATTTTTGGTGTTTGCATTTAAAATCACCTGCCACATTTAAAAATTAATCTAAAACCTGAGCATAGTCCTAGAAATGATGGCTAGATGATGTGTTTTTCTGTCTTCCATCCCAGATAAGATACAGATAAGCACATGCGATAGACACACACCAACAGAATTGTCTTTTATGTTATTTTCCCCTCGATTTAGGTTCAAATTGTTTTGATGTTTGAAGGCAAGCAGTGATAGAAATAATCCCCGCCCCCATTTTGAAAATGTAAGAATTAAAAAGTAAAGATTTGTACAAAAACATCAAAATTTAAAGTAAAATACAGACGCCTGAAAGTTCTACGTAAGTACGTTAGTGAAGGTTTTGTACTTTATTATCTCCTACATCTGAAATTAGGCCCAAATAGTCCCACCAATCCAGTGTTTGCCTGTCAATGAACATGTTTAGCTCACTGTTTAGTGTTTAGTTCCCTTTTGTCCTATTTTCCTGAAAAAAGCCTTCTTTACCTCCCAATCAACTCTTCCTGTCCAACAAAAATCCCTGCCTTCAAACCAGCTGGGAACTTTTTAGCATGTATTTGGATTTATCTCTGTATCTACTTACTGTTGCATCCTTTCAAATATATAGATTTCCAGACATGGCTGTTCATTTTCCTCACAGACACAGAGCCCTCCACACAGAAGATCAGACTGTATGTTGTGTGTGCTTAACATGATAAAAAAAAGAATTAAATCATGGGTTAAAACATCAATCATATTTATCCACACTGACCTTTAATTTGACTTTAAATAGACTATTGGACAGAACTTCAATTCTTTCCCGGGCAGAATGAGTCCAGAAATACTCACCTATAGCTCAATCGTATAAAACAGAGCAGATCAGTGAATCAGGGTTAGATCAGCTCCAGTGACAAAAACAATTTGGTGTCTTTGGCCCAATTAAAGTGAAGCAAATCCACTCATCTTGATTGCTGCAATTGCTTCTCTTTTTCCACCACTCAGACCTCGTTACCCTGTCTCCAAATAGCTCAAAATGCTAAAGTAAGTGTGTTTACAGGTCAATACAGATAACTCCCATCAGTGCCTCTCCCCTGCTGTTTGTGCACAAAGGGGTGAATAGGGTTGTCCTCCCTTTCTACTTCTCCTGTTTTTATATCAGACATCACCTGACCAAAGGCTCCACTCTGTCCCTGATTCCAGGACTAAGTGGACTATGCTGACAGGGCTTTCTCGATAGCTGTCTATGAACTAATAAAAGAAAAACAAATCACTGCTTCAGGTTGAAGACCTTTCTTGGGGGGCTTTCACGCACACTGACTGGAACTATTAAAAAAAAGACAAATTATTTAAATTCTGATTTTTAAGTTTTTCTTTAAAAGCTCCTTTTAAAGGAATCGTCACATAAAATGTAGCATTTTGAACAAACTGTGGGGCTTTAAGGCTTTCAGTGGGAAGTTTATTATCAGATACAGAGGAACACAGCACAAGAGTGAGCAGAGCACAAATAAATCATCACACTTGAAGTTATAACTTAAAGCAATCTTAAACTTGTCAGATCTGTTGTTTTTTTCTATAATAACTGTCGGTGTGAAAGATTAACAACAAAATCTTTTCAATTAACTTTAAACATAAAGGTTGTATCTACAAATATACAATATGTTCTTTAATAAAGCAGCACAAGATCACTGTTTACAACAACACAAAGATTAAGGGTGCACTACAGAAGAACTAAACAATGCTACTTCACAAGATTGTGCAAAAACTTCTTATAGTCTTATCAATCAAGTAACACCACTGTGTGACAAGTGCTTCAAACATACAGCAACTCTAGACCTAGAGCTACTGAACTACAGCAAGAAGAACAATCAGTCCTTGTACAGATTGTATGACTCCCACAGAGCCCTCATGTCAAACTCATCAATCACCTACCAAGTACTTTGAAAAACAAAGTGTGCTTTGGAGACCTTTGTAAAGGATGATTACAACAATATTCATTTGGCTATTGATGACAGTGTTTTAAAGCATTCTCAATTTAGTTATTTTCTTAATAAACTCTATTACCTATTACAGCAAAGAAATATGAGATGACTGCATGTGCAGCAAACTCAAAGGAACCTCACGAATCTATTCAGCTGTGATCTTGAGTTAAAAGAGAAAAAATGATGATTATTTTATTCAGTGGGAAGAGGAATAAACATCAGAGAATAACGACACAGTTGCTTTTCTGTGGATGGTGAAATTTTGTTTTATCTCTCTTTCTCGAGATCCTACAAGGAAACAGAAATAAAAGTAAATTATACATAATATTTTGATAAAAGCGACTTAACATTGATTCAACATCGATGCTTACCATTTTTTACTGACAATAACCAGAGGCATTAATATGACACCAGCAAGCAGGATGGCTGCAACAACGTACAGAAGATAATCTGGAAAGACAAAATATTCCATCTTGAAAACCCACTCAAAAATTGTTTTGATAATTTAAATTCATGTGAATCATACTACGATTAGCATAAAGAGTTTACAAATTTCAATTTACCTTGCAACCAAGCATAAGCATGATCTGATGGAGGAGGTTTAGAGGGGCGAATGATTGTTTCTGAAGATGCCACTGAAATACAAATAAAAATAATTTACAATCTTTCCAGGAAAAATGATTGTTACATTTAAAAATGCCTGGTTAGAAAAAAAAAAGATACTCACTGAAGCGTGATCTATTGTGAAGCACGTCGTGAATCATGCTGCATGTAAGAAAATCATCATTGTAGAGTCTTTTACATGTACAAGGATGGTGAAGCACTGTGCCTAAAGTAGCCACGAAGGCCCTTTTGCATTCAGCGTCTGCACCAAGGATGAGCTCTGGATCCATCTGGGTGAAGCATTCATCTCTTGGGAGGTCACTGTCAATGCACTGGGCTTCTTCAGGACTCCAACAATTGGCTTGAAAATTTTCTAATAAGCCCCTGTTAATACAGAGAAAATGTGTGTTATGTGGAATGAGTGGGTGCTGCGATTTATAGATGTTTATGTGTTATGGTAGATTGTACATATTACTTCAAGATCATTTCACATATATTTATGGAATTACATCAAAAATGGCAGCGGGAAAAGTGCACCAATCACACAGGTGGAATTTGGATTATAAAAGGCTGCAGTCTACGCGTAAAGTGGTTTCTGAAAATTTTTATTAGATAGTAATTGGAGATGTGATCTTAAAAAATGGCCATTTAAAAAAAAAAGAAACAGCATTGGATTTGATGGAACTATAACCTGAAAATCTAGGTTTCCATAATGAAATCAGCTTGAGAATGGACAAGTGAGGAGGGCATCCACTTGAAGAAGACACTGAACCACAAATTGCTCCTAATGGCTGGACCAGCACTTGGCACTCTCTATGAAAGCTCGCTGCCATGTATGTGTTAAAAGGACAAACAGGACAATGTAAAAAGGATTTTGGTTAGGAGTGCTACTGTGCACTAATGCGGCCCTATACTGGACTACCTCAGCTTGAGTTCTTCTTCATTGTTCACTTAAAGGTTGAGAATTCACATTTTGTTATTTCTGTGTCTGGCTCAGTGTTGGTAGTTACGTATTCAACTATCTGCAGACTTCTTCTTTTCTGTTACTAGCAGTGAGCTGGCATTATTTTAAAAAATGTTATTTTATACACTCATTTCCAGTATCACTCACTCGTTCACTTTTTAAGGCTGGAAAGGACTCTCGAATGATGAACGCTCTTTTTCCTGCTCCAATTTAGTGATTGTTAGTTTGTTGACTGAATCCCTTCCTTGCATTTTAAAGTGTTTGCCTTCCTGCTGCACAGCCTATACACAAGACACCTTTTTTCTCCTCCCCGCATGCCTCGCACAACCAATGTTCCTGCCAGCCTTTGTTGTTCCCTCCAGCAATCTCATCCGCCAGATGCTGCTCATACATTTCATCATTGTGCAAACAATGAATTTGCATCTGATTTGGTGGTTTCATCCCCGAGTGTGCATTTAATAATAATAGTATTTGTACAATAATCCTGAAAACAACAACAACAAAAAAAACAAAAACATCTGAGGACAGAACAGTATACCTGCAGTTACTGTCCTCAGTGCACTGGTTAAGTACACGCTGACAGACCCGGATCTCATCTCCACAGGTGCCACTGTGCAATTCGGTTTTCATGCTCAGACAGCTCTGATCTGAAGCTTCACACTCGCACATGACCAGCATCTCTGCAACATTTTGGGGTACGTTCCTGTAGAACCGCAGAGTTTCCTGCTGACACCCTTCATCATTGCACTGGCCTGACTTACAGGCTTGGAGCATAGGTGCCAGGTACCTGTTGCAAACTGAATCGCTGAGACAAGCCCTAAATTGATCCAAACATGATCCAGCACCATCATATACTAAAAAACAAAGAGAGAGAAAGGTAGTGAATGGGTTTCACCAATTTTGACTCATCTTCACTAGATTTCATCTGAGATTAGCGTAATAAAATATAATTACCGTAGTTTAATAAAGTGCTTGACTGCCAATCCATTACTGCACTCCTCGTGAGCTGAACTGCTGTTCAAATAATCAACATGATTATCTCTCCCACCAACAAAGGCACATTAAAGATCCTCTTAACAGTCATTTTGTAGTGCAATAACTGTCCACCTTTGGCAAACAAAAACGTAATTTCACATATAAATGCTTATCGTAGAGACTTCTGAGAATACCGCACCTGGCTTTTGGTGGCATTGTGTGGCCAGCACTTGTATAGAATCACAAAGCTCCTCCTCCCAGGCACACACGCACCCTGGCAGAGAGGGAAATTGGTGCAGTATTGTCTGGATGGTCATGTTACAGACCTCTGAGCCTTTTATTTGGCACCCTCCATCTTGAATGACAGAAACATAAGAGGAAGGTGGAAAAACAGGATTTTCCATAAGCGAGCAAGGTCTTGTTTGAGCAACAGGTGTTTTCTATGTGCCTGCTGCTCTGACAGTTTTCCTTGTGATGTCTGGTTATGTATCCCGATATAGGCTGGTATATCAAATTCAGTGTAATAATGGAGGATTTCGATGTCAAAACAGACATACTGTGTGCATTAAAGGCATCAGAAAAGTGATTTATTGTCACTTAATTTTGTTATGTACATTTTGCTTCGGGCTGTTTCCTCACTTATTACATTTTAGCCATTTTCCATGGAAGCAATTCAGTCGAACGGTCTCATTTGCTGACCTTCCTGAGGAAATGCAATCGCTTTACGTAATACTTACTTGTCTCAACCCTTGGTAATATTAACAATATAATGGAAATGTGTTTTTTTTTTTTTACCTTCACAGATGCCGTCATAAAATGCCTGTTCACGCTTGCATAAATCTGACATGCAGATTTTCACAGCAGCCAAACACTCAGAAGCCAGCGATGAAATCTGAGGAGCAATAATCACTGAAATACAAGCAGACTTTAAGAATTTATTTACTTTATCATTGGTTTTTATATGGATTTATTTCACGGAGATCATTTTTGTCTTGAGGTTTTATATGAAAAGGGACATTCAAAAATTAAATGTTAATGTCTCACATGACTAACTGTAGCTACGCTTTGACTATACATGTGGTACAAACTACAAGACATGAAACACTTCTAGTAATGCTAATTTTATAGCACAAAAAACATACAATAACACTAATCAACTTGTTTGTTTTTTCTATCAGAAATCTGTAATTTTATGGTAATGGTTCGGCTTAAACTCACCAAATATGACTGCAGCTTCCAGTCGTCTCAGTTGCATGATAGCTGTTGCAAAGCTTTGAGCAGACAAATGAAGCTCTCACCAGCAGCTGATGTGTCCCTCTTGTTGGTGTCAGCATTTAAGCTGGGATACACCACCCGCTGTCAGGAGGATGTAACACATTTACTGGAGGCTGTACCCTGCACCAGAATAAAAATGACAAATGCAATGAAACAGAGCTGCAACAAAAAAGGGAAAAAATTAGTGCATATAGTATTTTAATATTGTCATTATTATATTTTGTGGGCTTAAGTAATAATATTATCTCTTAGGAGTAGTGCGATATTACTTCAGAGATAGGAAATAAAAAACAGTTGATCCCTGGTCTGATCTGCTGATTTAAATTTGTGTCAGATTGTTTTCACTTGATTTCTTTTTCCAACAATAACTAAGAGGAAAGTAAACATATTTAAGCAGCACATTTCAGACAAAATGCATTTGGATGTGCTCTAAATAATCAAAAAACAAACAAACAAGCAAACCAAATACTTTTTTATTATTTAATATTTTAATGGCTTGAGGCTTCAACATTGCAACGTTGCTCAAGTTCTTGGGAGACCAATCCATGACTGAAGTGTTGCATTGTGTCTTTTCCTGCCAGGTATGATTTTACTGCTGTTGCCAGTCGACATGCCCTTACATACTGAAGATGATTTGAACCAAAGACCAAAACAAAGATACACTACACTGTCAAAATTAATCCCTTACCCATCCAAATAGCTGAATTCAGGTATTCCAATCACTTTAATGACGACAGGTGTATAAACTCAAACATCTGTGTCCCTTCTCCAAACATTTGTGAAAGAATGGGTCGCTCTGCAACAAGTGCAGCCCTGGAATTTCCTCGCTAAATATTCCACAGTCAGTGGAACCTTGTGGAAAGCCTTCCCAGAAGAGTTGAAGGTGTTTTATTACATTTTATTATATTTTATATGGATTTAGAATGGGCTGTCATTTAAGTTCACATGTGTGTGAAGGAAGGAGTGTGAATACTTTTAGGAATATGGCATAATTTCTTAGAGCTACCACTTCTTCTTTTATCCTCTGCTTTTGTTCTGCCTTCATCCTCAAATTTTTTAAGGACAAATTGCACACCATGCCAAATTTTAAGCTAATAGCATTTTGATCATTTCTTTGTTGGAGAAAAAAAAACTATTTTATGGCTGTCAAACTGTGTCATTTTGCCATTTTTCATATATTCAACTAAAGGCAATGGGACAAACTATATAGTTTTTCAATAGACCAGTGACAAAGTACAATAATACAAGAAAAATGTAAAATATTTAAAAGAGTTTATTCAATAAGTTGTTCTGTTACGAATCAACACAACACTGCCTTAGGTACCAAAAAGCATATGTATATGTATACATGTGTTTACTGATAAACAAACAGTATTCACCCTCAGCTGTAAATAATGTTACAGCACATTCATTTACAAGATGGATGGCTTTGCTAACAATTCCACCCAATTCGAAGTCAGCAACCTTCTCTTTTTAGCTCATTTCTGCTGCTCCCTAGTGGCTAGATGATTTATTTGTCAAGCAAAAAAAAAAAAAAGTCAACAAATATTGATCAAAGGGTTGCACAATGAAGTATGAAACATTGGAAGGCAAAAAGGCTTAAAGTGCACTGGAAAAAGTTACAACATACATTATATATTTTTTTTAAAAAGTGATGCAAAAAGACGAGACTTTAATTCGACAGCTTCATGTCTATTCAGAAGTTGTTAAAGCCAATTGTATGCACTGTGTTACCCTTAACAGCATTCAAGACCTGGGCTGAGAAGTGTTTTCTAAATACTTTATGTGGGGATGCAAACATTTCACATTTAGTTCAAAATGAATAAATTCTTGTGAAAAACGTCCCACATGTGTCATTGTTGTGCCATAGTCGTGGTTTAAAGTCTATAAAATTTTAACATAATTAGTAAATCAAATCTATGCTCACAAACAATTTCCCCACATTAAACACATCAAGCTGAACTGAGCAATCAAACCTAGATTAATTACAATCATGCTGCCCTGGCAGGGATTGTTTTCCTCTCTGTTTCCTGTTATTGGTTTTATTTCTGTCATTCTTTCATATTATGCCTTTTTCCAGATTGCCTTTTTAGTTTCCACATCCTCCTTGTTTATTCATTTTTGTCCTTTGCATCCAAACTATAGCACTTTGACTCAAGGATTTTCTCTACTGCTGATTACACTGAAGATTAATATTTGCTTTGTGTTTCTGAATGGAAACGTTGTTGTGCTGTATGTTTGAGGATGTGGATTCTCTGAGTTTCCAGTGTGCTGCAGTGTACAGTTGTAAATATCTTTGCAAATACTTTTTAAAGAAATTTTCTGCTTTTATCTTCTTCCAGTAATGTGCAAGTAGCTAAAATGAATGGCTTCAGCCGCTTACTCATGTTCACTGGGTGAGGGGTTCTCAAGAAAGATGGAAGCTACTCTTGAAGGGACATCGGTTTAATCAGGGTGCTCTCTGCATAAAGAGTTGTGTGCATGTCTTTGTGTTCTGCACAACCATTACTCTGATCCACTTCACCCTAGGCAAATGCTGCGGTTTTAAGGAAGTCATATCTGATGCTGTTTGGATGAGAGGTCTGACAAAAAGTCAGCGCTGCTTGTGAACAGGGTTAACCATATGTGTATTTGTGTGTGTAGACTTCATTCACTGACATAAAATCAAACTCGCAAGCAACTAATAAAAATAGCCCTGCACATTAGCGTTAACATTTTGGAACACATACAAACAGTTGTGCACAGTTTAGGGAACCCTTTTTAAAAATGATGTGGGCATTAACTGTGCTTCTCAGGCTGACACACGGGGCAAGCTGCAGCAATTGTCTTTAAATGCTAGCTCATGCATATAAAATCATTTAAGATATCACCAAATACTATATGCCCGACTGACTGCTGTTCTAAACCAATGCTGTTGAACCACCACAGCAAAGTGTTGACAATCCAAATCAGCTGCTACGAATGACTGCAATTACTGAGTCAGGCTGCAAGTTGCTCATCTGAATGAAGCACGTTTGAAATGGGAAATTCACTGTTGTGGTTAGAAATGGGAGGAAGACTTCATACACGCGGTCTCTGCAGCAGCAAGTAATTTTTGGTGGGGAACATGAAAAAGCATGTTTGTAATTGCCTCATTTTCACCACTGAGATGCCCTTGATCAAAGCCTTTGACCTCCCAGATGCTCTATCAGAGATGCTCAAAGGCAACTTCTAAGTGTGTCATCAAGTACGAGTAGGCCAATCCTGCAAAAGAAACAATGAAGTATACGGAAGAAGACAAAAAACACTACGCATTGTAGCTGTCAGTACAATCATTTCTTATCAAGAAAAAGTCAAAACATTGATACCAAGAGTTCTGGAGTAGAAAAATATCCTGATGAATCAGAGATCAAGATTTGGATTGTTTTCTGATACTGATACATAAATCTATTACAACAAATATTTACTTACACTTTAAATAAAAAATTTAAAATTATTTTACAAAATACATTTTTCAGCGTATCAAATTCAAAATCGAATTCAAATCAAATTCAAATTTTATTCGTCACACACACAACCATGCACAGTATGACATGAGGTGAAATGTTTGTAAGCTGTGCAATGCAATGCCTGACCATTAAATGACAGTGGTTTTACAGTATTTACAGGTTATTACAAAATTTACAGATTTAACTTAGAAATTTACAGTAAAAATGTGCAAATAGCAGAAAGAGTTTATAAATTATAGGAAGTGTGCATGAAGAAAAACCAGAGTGCGTGTGGTGATGTGATGTGTGTGGGAGAGTCCAGTCCTACACCTGGTTCAGGGCCCGAATAGCCTGGGGGAAGAAGCTCCTCCTCATTCTCTCTGTTTTGGCCTTAAGGGAGCGGAAGCGCTTCCCAGACCTCAACAGTGAGAAGAGTCCATTGTTGGGATGGGAGAGGTCCATCATAATCTTCCTAGCTTTGGACTTGCACCGCTTGGTGTAGATGGACAGCAGGTCAGGGAGCTCTGACTGAATGATGCGTTCGGCTGAGCGCACCACCCTTTGCAGATCTCGTCTGTCCTGCTTGGTGCTGTTCCCAAACCAGGTGCAGATGTTTCCCGTCAGGACGCTCTCGATGGTGCAGGAGTAAAAGTTCTTGAGCACCTTCAGTGGCAGATGGAAGTCTCTAAGTCTTCTGAGGAAGAAGAGATGCTGACGGGCTTTCTTAACCAGGGTATTGATGTGACAAGACCATGACAGGTCCTGAGTGATGTGGACACCCAGGTATCGGAAACTGTCCACTCTCTCCACTGGCGTGCCACTGATGATGAGGGGCTTGTAATTCCTCGCCTGCTTTGTAGTGAAGTCCACGATCAGCTCCTTAGTCTTGCTGATGTTTAGGAGGAGGTTATTCTCCTGGCACCAGGTCTCCAGGTTCCTAATCTCCTCCAGGTAGGCCGTCTCGATGTTGTCAGAGATCAGGCCCACAACAACAGTGTCGTCAGCAAACTTGACAATGTTGGTGGTGTCTGATGTGGCTACACAGTCATAAGTGTACAGTGAGTACAGCAGGGGGCTTAAAACACAGCCCTGAGGCACTCCAGTGCTGAGTGAGATGGAGGGGGAGACTTGTTTTCCCACCCTCACTGATTGGGGTTTGTCTGTGAGGAAGTTGAGGACCCACTGACGCAGTGATAGTTTTTTCATCTGTGCAAACAGTTTCAAGTCTTGCCATAATTCACTTTTTTCTGACCCAGTAATAACTTAAAACAGCAGATAATTAAGTAATAACAGATAATCAGCAAAATATGTGGGCAACACAGTTATTATTCCTACATGCTTGCAGACTACTGCCACAAAAGAAAATGGAAAGCACATCCAGGACATGTTTCTTGTTTTTACATTTAGCATCAGTATAAAAAACAACCCACCATAGAGTCGCCTGTAAAAGTGACTGTGAGCAGCTCTTACCCACAGCCGAAAAATTCAACCACAATGATTATTTTGTAACGTATATTTTGCTGGAAAATGTCCGCTTTGCTGATGCTATCCAAACACAAACCTGGAGTGTTTCAAATGAAAGAAACAGGCTTCACATTGCGGTCCCGTTCATGCAGGGGTCACATTGAATATTCTGTACTTTGATGAATTGAGCTGGCTTCATTAACATACTCAGTGCACAGGAACATACATTTCTGGGCATTTACACTGAGGACTTGAGATGAACATGTGACCGACTGCACCTTTAAAGCTTCAAATCCCTTAAACCAGTTATATCAAAGGTGATGCTACTACTTAATTAGACGTAATTAGACAAACCAAAACAAAAATACATACAAAATTTACAGAAACTACACATGAAAGAGAGATATAAAACACTGAACATTACAAACCGTGTCTTTCATAATTAATCAACATTTTCTTGCATAACAGAAGAGAGAAAGTCTGTCCTTTTCAAATCAACCAAACAGAAAACATTAAATACAATTCTTTTCCCTTTAAATGTCATCCAAAAATAATGAGATCTGCACATTATCACATGTCTAACTTAAAGATCAACGTGTCCTTCAGGTGCCCCAGCTGGAATATAAGACGATTACACCATCTGATCTGATATGCGTGACACATTGTCCACATTGTGAACTTGAGTGGAGAGGGATTTTCGACTGTCTGTACGCGTTCTGGTCCTTATCCTCCTCGTTTCATTTTCATGCTGGCCACAACAATGACAAGAAAAGGCTGATTTGAACTCCTCGCGGAACTTCCCTTAAGAAAAAAACGACAACAAAATCTTTATAAAGTCCACCTTCTTTAAAAACCATCTACAAGCTTGCATTAAAAATAGCTTAAATTTTTTTGTAAAATCATTCTAAGAGCTTTTTTTTCATAAATGCATGAATTAAAAACTTGCTGCTTTCTCAGAATTAACTTCTGTTTTCAGGTTATTAGCAGATAAAGCTGTGAATTGTGTTGTTGTTGCCAGTTTGTTCACTAGAGGGCAGTAATGAATCCTTAGAGGAGAGTTCAAAACTTACCACTTAGGAAATTGTAGATGATTGGATTTGCAGCACTGTTGGCATATATGAGCCAGTGTGAGAAAGTAAACCACGCATACACTGTCTCTCTGTCGTTTGTCTTCTTAAATGTCCCAAAGACTCTGGAGGTAAAAAAATGATATCATTTTATTCATTCTTTTCTTTTTGCATGCATTTTAATCACAAACCTGTCAGGGGGAAAAACTATACAAAACATGGCTTATAGTAAGCTCTACTGTAGATCCGGGATGCAGCAGAGCTTCCTTGAGAGATTATTACCTTTTCATGACATTGAGCACACTGATTGGCAGGTAGCACAGGGCGAAAACAAAGAGCACCACCATCAGCATGCGAGCTGTCTTCCTCCGGGCTCTGACTTGTTTGATCTCAGCACAAACCGTGCTGGTTCTAACCCTCACCGACTCCCCCGGTCCTGGAGTTGGAGCTGAGCATTTGATAGACTTCCACTTCCTCTGCAGCACTGATGTGCTTCCAGGAATCTGTTGAATGAATACATTAAAGTGGATACACGCGCACATCAGACCCTGGAAGCCCATTGGGAAATTTATATTTATAGCAAATGGCAGAATACGCACCTGTTGACACCACAGCTTGTGACAAATCTGAATGTATGCCAAGACCATGAGACACAGTGGTGCGAAGTATGTGACAATGAAGAAACAGGTGTGGTACACCTTTGGGTAGATCTCAGCTGTTGAAGGATTTAAAAGGAAACACTTAACAATATTGTAGAGAAAACATGAGTAGTTACTTAGTAGTTAAAGACTAAAAAGCAGATAATGATGAGCGTCTAGAGAACAAACACGTCCACTGACCACTTTTTCATAAGCGGCTTATTATTAACTGAACCTTCTGCTGAGTGGCACAAACTAATGACTTAATGATTGAGAGCGGGTAAAGTTTAATGCTTTTTTTATATACTACATGTTCTGCAACACTACTCATAAAATTCCAAATTCAGGAGATTCCACAAATATAGTCAGTTTCCCCTTTAAGTTTCCCCCAGTTTACCATGTGGCTGGTATTTTTGTTTCCTGAAAAGCCTGACAACTTTCACCTTGGGGCCATTTGCCAGTGCAGACATCCAGCAAACATCCACTTTTTTGCCAAGCAGACCTGCCTCTTAGTCAGCCAAATAGCTGCTTTCAAAACAAGAATCTTCAGCGTCCAAACCCAAAGGTGGCACAATAAGTAAGGGGTTCAACTTCTTGCTCATAATTATTCTTCTGTTGACAGAGCACTGTGAATTCATGCCACAATATCAGACAACCTGAACTGTGGTGCATACCACTGTGTCATCCTGCCATCTTGCATCAGCACACGGAAGAATTCCTCAGTCATATTTATCATTTTATCTTGTTTTTTAACTACTTTGATAACTTTTTAGAATGAAAATGAAGTTGAGGGGTTGCCGTGTCGACATGCTACAGGAAATCAAGTTTTGCACAAACGTTTCAAGAAAAAACAGCATCTGTGAAAGGTTGTTGGAGTGCTGCTGAAGGCGACGAAATTAGAGGTGAGTTAGGCCAAATGCAAATTTGATAAGGCTGTTGATTGTTTTCATGGGCGGAGTCTCTGAACTTTGTGTTCCGTCCTTGTATAGTTCTTCGATCAGAGTCATTCATGAGATACTGACTGACTTCCATTTAAATATCTAGTCATTACTGATTCATTTACCTCTCATCAACTTCTGACATTTTTGTTTACTTTATGTAACAAAAAACACAATTTTCCTCTTATTACTGCTCTGCCTGTCAGTCTTGCACTGCACACTTTCAATGATGACTGCAAGCTTATTAAAGAAAGCAATCTACGTTTCAAAGGTAGTCATTAAAGGTACCCATCATTACTGTAATATAATGAATGTGAGTAGATGGAAAGCTTCCTCTCTTTGTAAGGTTTTCCTCTTTTGACTTCTTCAATCACAGAGGCACCCTGAGCGACTTCATCTGAGCAAAGCAAAATCCACCCATCCCGCTTAGGTGCTCACGCTTTATGGATAAAAAGTGGTATGACACGTGATCAACCCATCTATACGGGGGGTGGAAAAGCCCAATAAATGTCACTGCAGTTGTTGTTTAAGTAATTTAGTGAGTCATTCAGTTAAAGTTGAAACTGTGCTTCTAGCAGCGAGGGAGACATATATTTTCATAATGCGTTCATTTAGTTTGTGAACTGTGAAAACTGACCTCCCCAGTGCTCATCACACACCGTGAACAGACTGGTCTTATTTGTGAGTTCAGGCAGCAGGCTGCTACACTCCATCACGATGGCCTGGGGGATCATGATGATACACGACACAACCCAGATGACAACAATACTCTTGCGCGCCCTCTTGGCTGTACTCTTGAACAACAGTGGGTGACAGATCGCATACCAACGGTCCTGGGCGATGCAGCTCAGCGTTAGGACTGATACAGAAACAGAGATGGTCTGCGAAGAATGAAATAAAACTTTTAACTAGATACACAAAGATGTTCACCATTTAATATTGATACAGTTTGCAGTTGTTACAGAAAATACTAAATGCTCATGAGGAAAATAATTTCAGAACATACATTTGTAGACTTGAATCATAGATTGGCAAACACTGATGCATGGGACACCTCCTATGCTGGAGATGCTCTTATCTCTGTGTTGCAGATGAGTCTGTTCACTTCAGAGCAGCGGCACAAATTTCACGTGCAGGTTTAAAAGCAGTGGGTGGTCAATTTTTCTTGGAAATAAAAGGCGGAGATTCCTTGTTTTTGTAAAGGGTTAGCTTATGATGCCAGGCACATTAAAATAAATCTCGCTGCCTAATTTAAAATGTTCATTTAAACGATCTTAAAAAAGAAAGGAAAGATTGCACCTTAGGCAGAGCAGGGCACATCCTCATTGCCCTTCAACTGACAGAAAGTCAATTGTTCATTGAGTTTGGATGTTTTTGAGTTTGGATGCATCCTGGATGGTTACAGGTTAAGTATGCTGAATATGAAACATATGTAAACACTGAAACCAGTGAGAGAAACCTTGAGGGAAGTGAATCATTGTTTGCAAGACAACAGGAACCGTCTGTGACATTTAAATGCTTTGAAATGTATATTTTAAAAAGACGTTCCCACACACACAAAACAACCTGCTGCATTTAGGCCAAAACAGCATTTCCACCACACTGCTCATTGTAAATTGCAATGATCATTTTTCACTTGCTTGCACATTACACTTGGGAATCATGGATGGGTTTAATCCGGACACCAGCTGCAAGCTGAAATATGGACCCCCTTTTTAAAATATTATACAATGTACTGCATTTGGCTTCTGTTGCACCCTGCTGTGAACCTATTCAAGGTATTATAGACCACCAGCATACAATGTAGAACAGTAGAATAGGAATCATACCAAAATGTTACATAAAATGAATCACCAAAGGGGAATTAGAGTTGATGCTCCTGGATTTAAAAAGAAAGCAGCGGGAGATGGCCCTCAAGCAAATACTGCAGCGCCAGTTTATGATACAAAGCTCAACAGTAAACGGGGTGAATGTCACTATGAAAACCTTCAAAGAGATTGCTAATTAAAAGCCATGAGGTGCAGCATGTTTGCTAAACTAGCTCCTGACACACAAGAATTCACATTATGTTAGAATTTCTTTGCTTTACAGCTGCATCCCTGCAGAACATATAGTCAAAGCCGTGCCACCATGAGGCTAGAATTGACTTTGCTGTGCATAAACAATATAATATAACACAGTCTGTTAAGAGTATGAGACATATAATCTGTGTAGAGTAGTTTGGGACTTTGGTACATGCTCTCGATACATATCATTGTGATCAACAATATTAAATAAGATTGTCTTTTTTGCATACATATTGCCAGAGTGGTGCTAAAGCAGTGTTGCCTGAGGCATTAAATCACTTTAGAGTAACATCAAAGGTCTCACTCAGTGCACATCCTGGGGGATATGAAAAAGAGTTTTGTTTTTTTTTACCCTCATGAATACCATGAAGAAAAATGGTAGAATAATAGAAATATGGGTCTTGGCTTGCATCCACAGACCTTGTGAATTGTTTCTGAAAAGGTCAAAGATTCCAATATCCTGTTTGAAAAGCAGATGTCAGGGTTCAAGGCTTACCTGCAGATAAGGGACAATTTTGCACAGAGTGTTTCCAAAGAACCACGTCTCTGTGATGTCCACCACAAGACTCGCAGGCAGGCAGATGATGGTGACCAGCACATCAGCCAGGGAAAGATTCACTATGAAATAGTTTGTCACGGTGCGCATGTGACGGTTCTTCCATACTGCAAAACAAACTGAAAGTGATGCACAATCAAGGGTTGTCCAAAGAAAGGCAAACATTTATCACATCAGTGCATGTGAAATCTATTTGAGCCACCAGTGTCTTGATACTTTGTGTATGCTATCATACACAGAGTCTGAACTAAAATTTAACTGCAGCATTGTTTCATTTGACTAAATCAGGAAATAATCATAAAACTTTCAGACATTAAAAGACAAAAAAAGCTCATGTACAGTATTGTGCAAAAATCTTGAGACTCCTGTTTACTTGAGCCTTTCTTAAAATTTTGCCAGGAAAACAGCTGCAGTGATTTATTTAGTCATGTACAAAACATACATGGAATTACAGAATTCAAGGCAAAACACAGTTTGTACAATTCTAACAAGCTTTAAAGTGAATATTTGGTCACCTTTATCCTTTTACATGGATGTAGACACTCATTGTTGTGCCTCTCTCCTGACCTCCTCCGTACATGTTGACAACAATTTCAGTTAAAAAAATTCAGGTTTGGATTACTCCGTAAGACCTGTTGCCACTGACTTTCAATTTAGTTCTTACGTAAAATGGCATAGCAAAGCCTTTTCTCCCTGTTTCTCCCTCTTAATCTCCGTGGAGATTGAGATGATGGACTCATATACGTACCTGGGTGTTCAACTGACTAATAAATTGGACCGGACTAACAAGAGAAATGCAATCTTGGAAAGGACAGAGCAGGCAGTATCTGCTACAGAGACTTAGGTCTTTTGGATTGCAAGAAGAGTTCCTGAACTCCTCCTATGACTCAGTGGTGGAATCTGACATCTTTTTTGTGTGTGTATGGTCTGCTGGGGCAGCAGTGTGTCTTCTGGGGATAATAAAAACTGAACAGGCTGTTCAAGAAGACCAGCTCTGTTTTGGGACACCCTCCTGACCAGATGGAAGTATGGTGGTTAAACTGTCATCCCTTCTAGAGAACACATCCAATCTCATGCAGGTCGCTCTGACAGCACTGAGCATCTCCTTCAGTGACAGGTTGCTGCACCCACGGCGTGCCAAGCTGTTTTTCCTTCCATCTGCTGTCAGAGTCAACAGCAGTAAATGTATGACAGCAGTAATTGTACACATATGAACACACACATGCACACTCTGTGGTCTGTACATATTTCCAAGTTCAACACTCAATGCCTGCTATGCCACTATGAAGTATCCTGGTTTGCTGCTAGGCATCTAATCTTCTTCCACCTTATATTGTTTACATTTTCTTTTATTGCTTCCGTATAGCATTATCAGTTGTGCTGCATCTATTTATTTCTGCCACGTCCACTTTGCTTTTTTAATAATGTGAATTTTCCTACCTGTTGGACTAATAAAGGGTATTTTATCTCATCTATCTTATCTTAAAAATGGCTTCTTGTCTCCCTGAGTCACAAAGTGAAGGTCTACAGTCTTTGACTACACATGTTTATTCCGTATGCAAAGCACCAATTTAAAACACTATAGAACACTTTTTCTTGCTTGTTACCCTGAAAACACTTCACTTCTTGAAAGCTCTTGTTTGAAGAACTCTGAAAGTTCAAGTTCATTATTTAGCATGTTAGCACTCCTCTTTCTGTCATACCCATTGCACAAAAAGTAAACAGTAAGTGACACGTAGAATGTGCCCAAGTGGAGTGAATAACCAAAACCAAAAACGTAGCCAAATTAGACTTCAGTAAACAGTAGAAGGGCCAGATGTATCCATTGGGTCCTGTTTCATGTCTTTACTGGATTTCTTCATATTTATTAAGGACACGACTTTCAGATACTGCTCATCTGCTGTAGATATTATTTTAGGTTTGCTATTTCTTCTTTTGTTCTATTTGGGAATCACCATGTTGGTGCAAAAACGCTATTCTCTCTTATCTCTGGGATTTTTCATAGACCCCACTTAATAGAGTTGCAGTAGGCACGTTTTTTCATGCTTGAATGACTCAATTGTTTGGTTTTTTTGGCTTAACAACCAAAAAAAAAAAAAAATTCCTCTAATAACGGCCATGTAGAGGCTAAACCTACATTTGAAGCCACTGAGGTGTTCGTTGGTGACGCGATGCCAATGTTATGCATGAAACTTCAGTCCAGTAACTCCAGCCGTATACTTATTTTGTCTTGTCCCATCTTTAATGCACTTCCATCAGTAGTTGTTGAACAGTTCTCTTTATCCAACGTCATTTATCACAACAACGCAGCGGTCACAAACTGTTTGCTTCTTTCGACCAACAACACCTGGCGCTAATTACATGTTTCTACAAAAGGTGACCCCTGGTGGCACACATGAGGTAACAACACAAAAAATGACTCCTACAGGTCAGGTTCAAGGACTGGACTGAAAATCAGTGAAAAGCGGTCCAAATGAGAAAAAAAAAGTCTAAAGAGCTGTCCTGTAAGAAACTAAAAAATTAAAAGAAAGTACCTTTGAAAGTAAAATATAAAGAAATGTGGGGTGGCTCAAGATATTTGCACAGTACTGTGGGTTCAAACATTGCCTTTTTTGTGCACAGCTGAAATCAGTGGTGTCACATGTCAAGGTAATAAAATTCATTCTCTCTTCTTTTCATGCCACATTAGTGCATAGTCACAGTATATTCTGTGTATCTGGGAGGCAGCTGTTGCTTCTGAAATAGCTTTTAGTATTCATTCCTGTGCAGGGAAATTATAACCTAGAAAATGAAAAGATTTGGAAGGTTGGTAGAGAAAAAAATAATATCTCTGAAGTGGAAGAAATGCATTTTTTGTCACAAAATATATTTTTCCAGAAGGAAAGAAAACAAACAAAAACAAATTAGACAGCACTCCCAAAAGTAACAGTTTGAATCAGGGAATGCAAAGCACACATTTGCCAAAGGTTGTCTTACTCCTTTAATGATTCAAGGTGAGAGGCTTTCAAATGCAAATGAAGCTTTAATGTACACTTTTTTTAAACTTTAAAAGTCATTTCCCAAATGGATTGTGATTTATTCGACAACACGGTGACTGACAAATATGCAAAAAAACTCCCGCTGTAGCTTTGCCTTCCCTCATTTCATGTGCTGCCGTTCCAACATTTTGTTTCTAGCGAGGATAAGAATTATAGGTTAGATGGTATTGCCGCAGAGAATTGATTCACTCCAAGAAGAGCTCCTGGAAAAAGGCTGACAAGAAAATGCAACACTGCACAACTAAAAACAATAGAGCGGAAAATTACCTCACAGACAGAGACCAGGGTGGACGTCAGGTACAATCTACTATCTTTTAGTGACAGTATGTATCAGATTTATACCCCTACATGTTTCATAATATACACCAATGGGCCAAGACATTATATCCACTCACGGATAAAAGGGATGATGCTAAGATTTGGGATTTACGTGGACCAACTTTTGGAAAGACCACATGATGAAGGTTTTGATGACTGGCTTGGATCATTTCCAAATCACAGAGGTTTGCAGGGGTTTTCTGGTCAGCAACAGTGACTGCTGACCAACAACAAGGTGTTGGTGGATCTGCTAGATAAAAAATATGTTCAGAGGAACCTCCGTCTCACAACTTGAAGGACTTAAATGATCTGTTGCTAACATCTTGTTGCCAGATAGCATAGGGCAACTTCAGAGGGATGGCACACTGGCCTTTTTCACAGCAGACATTTTCAGTTGTCATAGCAGGAAAAGCACAGGTGCTGGTGTTAGTGATAACACATGACAAGCAAAATGTAGCAAACCGCTGAATTTACTTAATATGCATATGCTTTTTTCCGCTCTGACATGAAGATGTTACAGAAGCTTGTAATTTAGCATCAGAATGACCCTACAGGAGATGAGCAAAGTCTTCACTAGGCTTGGATTCACTTTAGAATGAATAAGAAACAGAAATTCCTCTTAGTACACTTTTCCATTAGCTCACACAAGTAAACATACCATAAATAATGAAAAAGAAAAAAGTTTTCCCCTCCTTAACAGCTGGAAACTTCCAATCAAAATCTCAATGCATACCCATGCAGATCAGACTGCAGCTTTCTGGCTCTTCAGTTTGCTCCTCAATCCATTCAGTACCCTGTAGCTTCAATTATGACTGCGGTAAGATATGTGTATAAAGAGGGCTCATATATTTACTTTTGCCTCAGGCCTGTAAATGTGCTGTGATGGTGCAGACCTGGGGTGGATTATATAAGGAGGATAAAAGGTCTAGACTGTAACTGAACTACACACAACATCAAAGAGAAGATACAGTCAACTTAAATTATCTTCTTGTGCATATCTGATCAGTGCTTTGAATATGAAAAGTTGCTACAATGCTGTGAATAAATCAGAGGATCTAGAATAGAGTAATACTGACGTCAACACACGCGTTTGGTTTGACTGAATTAGTGTTTGATCTTTTTGCAGTGAAACACGCTGTTCAAATATAAACTAATATTCTCCTCCTTGCCCTTTGTTCTATTGTATGTTAACATGCAGTGTGAGCTACTGTTGGAGCATTCATAGCTTTTCTGCTGAGGGAAAGTTGTCTGTACGCTGCTTTTCTTTCTAATGCCTGCATCACTGACGACCATTGCATCACTGCAAAAAGTTAGACATTCAAACCAGAGAGAGGCCTTTCTCTGCGGAGTCTGCATGTTCTCCACGTGCCAACAGGAGATTCCTGTAGGAACTCTGGTTGCTCTCACTGTCAAAATCATGATAGGTAAATTCTCCTTCAAGCTCCTAGCCTGTTTGGCGCCCTGGGCGAACACTCCCTCTTCACACAACCCGATTCAAATCATGAATACATAATGGACTTGGATTTAAAACATTATAAATGAAATGTGCTCTATTTGGAAGGAGCAGCCCCCCCCCCTCGACGGCTCGTGTATGAGACTTTAAATCATCAAACTGTAAATTTTAAATTGTTATTGATCCCTTTACCCCGAGTCCTAAAGTGTATATTTATTTTCTTACTCTTCTTATATATATTGTTTGTTTACTTGCACTGCTATAACTGGAGCTTTGTCGTCTCGTCTCTATATATACTGGACTGTATGTAGCGGAGATGACAACAAAGTTTACTTTGACTTCGGCAGCAAGCAGGCGCACCGAGGGCTTCGTGTATAGAATTTCGAAAAAACATCGGTGCAAATTATAAGTCTGTATCATAATGTCTGGTGTTTTCGTGTTTGTTGGTTTGTTTTTATTTTGTTTTACTTTGATGGTTATGATGGTTATCAAACGTTGCTCTGGCCGGTCAGAAAATCCCCCGCCGCCCCGCCCTCTCCTCTCTGCGCCGCAAGCAGCAGGCGCACCTGCAAACGAAGGGCGCCCTTACTCCCAGCAAATGGGCGATAGAAAACACTACAGGCACTGTGTAAAACTGAAACAATACACTAAAGCTACTTTCAGCTGGCTCTTATTCATGAGGGGTTGCCACAGCGGGTAGCTCCGCATGTTTGATATGGGAGATTTTCTACACTGGCTGTCCTTCCTGACAAAACACACCTCCGGGGTATTTGTGTCTCCTCCTGAGATCGTTCTAGCGATTTTTCGCTTGTTAGGCAAATACGCAAACTACTTTACTTGCATTAAAGCTGCAATGCTGCAGCATTGCAGCTTTAATGCAAGTAAATTAAATTAAATTTAAATTTAAATTTAAATTTAAATTTAATTAAATTAAATCCCATGGGGATGAATTTATCTTCAATAATATGGAAAACAGAAGTATTAACATCCAATTTATATTTTCTTTAGCTTTATACTTTATATACCATGAACAGATTCAAGAAAGAGCCACACAGATCTTTAGAAGAAATGACCTCCTGTGACAGAAAACAGCAAGATTTTGCCTGTCCATATTCAATTAGTCTCTTACACATGTGCTATTCATTGATCAGTTAAATTATAAAAAAAAAAAAAAAAAAAAAAAAGCGAAACCCTATAAGGCCAGCGCTACAAGCATATAGTAATTTGATTAGCAACGTGCAGGGACAAGAGATGAAAGGAGAGCACATCTCTTCCACAAACAGCAGGAAATGAAGGAATCTTTGTAGTCATCTTTGTTCATCTGGTTGTTGACCTCTTTAATCAAATCCGTTTAAGTGTGGATTTCTTTCTCTGTCATTTTTCAGATACCGTCTGAAAGAAAATACCGCCTCAAAGTCATGTCATTTCAGATCAAATGCAAGCAAATCACAACAAAATTTAGGGAAGCTGCATAAAAGTCCATATCACGTGTCAGTCTATGTCAGGCAAAGTCACTTTGAATTGGCAGCGCCTGATATAAAAGCTTCAGTTAGATAAAAAAAAAAAAAAAAAAAACAGATTCAAACTTATCTGTATCTGGGTCTCTGTCTAATTTATATCTAATTAAAATCCATCTAGGTGCGGTGCACAGCAAACAATTTCATGCTCTTAAGCAAAGAAATTTATACTTACAATATGTTCTTCTACAAATGTTCACAGTGTAAACAAACTCAAAAGAGAGTGAAAAGCAGCCCTGATTACAGGCTCCATATTCTGAGAAATGATTTCTCCGATATTAAGGAAAAACATATGTCTGCTTATGTGTTGCTTTATTTTCATACATCTTTCCATTTTTATTCCCTCTTGTTCAGCCACACAAGGATTTGAATTGGGCTCATCAGGGAGACAGTGTCATGGTCCCTGTGCCTCACCAGCTGATTCTGTATTAGGCAACATGTTTTCTCTCTCTCTCTCCTGCCGGGGCGATGCTCATTATGGGCTCCCGCCCCTGGCCCACGCACCTGCTGCCGATCGGGATAATCACAAGGCCGATTTAAGACAGCAGCACTGTGTCACTCGTCGCTGGATCGTTGAGTTATCAGCGTCAGTCGCTCAGTAGATTGTAAATAAGGATCTGTGAGTTCGTTCCGTCTGTTCGCCTCTAACTATAATCTCTGTGTACAGATCTATCCCGGACCTTTCCCTGCCTGCCTGTCATCCCGTGGACGAGTGAGTGGATGGTGTTTCCCCAGTGTGGGGAGTGAAGAGAGAGAGCCTTTGGAGGACGTCAGATTCCCGTCTTTTCCCTCACATACCCCGGAACCCTGGACCCCCCTCCCCTCCCTCCAGCACTTTGTAAATAGCATCACCTGGTGTCGTTGTGTAAATAAAATCTGTAAATCCTGTAAGGAGTCCCGGTCTGCGCCTGAGTCCGTTAACTGAAACCTGACAGACAGATATGTTGATTTAGGTCATCTATGAATAATTTCTAATCAAAATTGAGATACCTTTTGCACAACACAGCTCTGTTGGCATTTAAGCTTCAGTAGCCAATGTTATTTTTCATATTGTATCAAATGAGTTCTGAAAATGCTGTTTATCCACTTGATTTCACTGAAGAGCTTTTTGTGTATATCGATCAAGAACCTTATGTGTAAAGTCAAGTGATGCGCATGAATACGTGACTGGTTTTTCAGTATCAGGAGTCCTAATACATGAAAAAAAAAATTACATTACATTAATGTACAATGTCAGTTAACTGTTGGCTCTAAGATGGCAGCATCCTTTTCTCTCTTTCTCTCTAAGTGACAGCAAGTTTTGAACAAGCAAAGCGAATATATGATGGCTGTTCTGAAGCACTTTGATCTTCAGAATAAACGGTTGAACGTAGGCTGTGTCAGAGTGAAATGGTATATAAGCACTCAACTGGCAGAGTCTGCACAGGCATGTGAATGCTAACCTGCAAGGAATGAAGGCATCTGAGTTCAGCACTGCTCACTTGAGCCATACTAGAAAGAAACTGTCACGCATCTCAGCACCATTTGAAATATGACTTGATTATCCTAGAATGTGATGTGGTTCAGATCTTGCAAGCATCTAAAAATCTTTGTCCATAAAGCTGTGCTATCAGAGTTTTTTTTCTCAATTTAATTAACATTTAGACTAAAAACTACGAACTTTCAGTAAGTTCTTAAAAATTACTTGCTTAGATCCAAAGATTTTCACAAACAAACGAGATGCTAGATGGGAAAGGGAATTCGAGCTGCATCAAACACTGAATCACTGCAATCAACAAGTAACAAAAGACTGACATTTTGACACAGAATAGGGGTCACCACCTCTGCCATTTAACGCTCACGCTCACAGACAGAGACAATGATGCTGACCTGTTGTGCATACAAGTGAGATCTGAACTCGGAAAAGACTTTAAGCACCCGTCAACACACTGGTGATACTTTATGTGCCCAAAATGTAAAGACAACATGCTAAAATCAAGAAACAGATTGCAGAGACTAAGATATTAAAGTAAAAAAAAAAAAACCCAAAAAGCTATATTGAGATGAAGAGATGAAGATCATCTGATGACACCAAGGTTTTTTAAGTGTGCTGGAATGATTTAGAACAGCACCTTCCTTCGTGAAGGATAATTGAATCTGATCAGCAGGTTGATGCATATTTGATTGTGTGCTGCAGCGTGATGTTGCTTGCATTGATAGCAAGGTGACACTTGCACAGTAATGACAAAATAATGACATCCGTCAGCCCCGTTTTTCTTCTCACCTGGTTGTGCATTTACGGTGCAAAGTAAATATAGCTGCAGTCATGGCACTTGGTACAAGTAAGCATAAACCAAATTTTTAAAGGAAGATCATTTAAAATGCAGCTTTTCAAGCAGTTTGACAAATATCACCAAACACACAAAGTTTTCCGTACACTTTGACACAAACTCTGTCTGCTAGCTTCATAAATACACACTTGTTATATTTTCCAGGGAGAGAAAAAAAGATGCAAGAAAGTTTGAGAGATTTTCATAGGTACGGACTGCTCAATTATGCCCTTAGTGATGGCTTAATACATTTTTAGTTTTTAGATCCGATGGATCTATGTGCAGCGTGTTGTTGAATTATGTTTCTGTAAAACATCTTGCATAACAAATGAAGTATACTAACTGTGGCGGGATGTGGTCTGCGGTTCCGCTGCAGAGGGGTGGTGCAAGCTGAGCCCAATATACTAATCATGCTCTCCTTACTTCAGTGATGCCGAGACCACGAGCTAGGCAGTGTGTGTGTGTGTGTGTGTGTGTGTGTGTGGGGGGGGATTATTTGAGCAGCTTTGAGAGCAAATCATCAGAAGTTTCACTGGCAATACTAAATGCTCTGACTACACTAACATTGTTATTTAAATACTATATCAGGCAGTTTGACGTACTGTTGTAAGGTTTACAGTAATGGTGCAGGGCAGGCTGTGGCGTTCAATGTTAGATTACATCAAGGCTAGAAAACATCCGCTTATGTTTAAAGTGATGATGCTGAATAGATTCACTTACTGAATTCCACTTTTCATACTACCTTATGTCTAGAGGTTAGAAATCAGCCATGATAGCTTGTGAAACATCTGCTCACATTTTGTTGATTTCAGTTAAATCCAAAAACAGGAGTGAGTATCGGGGAAGCAGCTGACGTGATACAAATTGTGATTGAGTAAGCTGATTGCTTACTGGTTTCTGAAGTCAGGCTTTAAAGGTAAATGACTGCATTTTACCTGCTGTCATACTGTCTCTTACTGTTTTTGGAGCCAGAAGTGAACTACAAATAAAGAAACTGCAATTTTCAGTGCCAACTCTGATGACAAGTCCAATTTTTATTTCTTTATAAAAAGTATGATTAATAGATCATTTTTAGAACTTTGCTTACACTGAAATGTCTGTTTATGGCCACGATAGAAGACCAACATTCAATATCATAATTTTTAAGAAAATGTTGACAGATTACAGGCCTTCTTATTACTCTCTGGTCTAAACCCAAAATAAAATGCTAAAATCAGTTTAAAATTATATGCAGTATCTCCCACTTTATCTGTAATGTTTTGTAAATGAAATATTTGAACAATTACTGTTACTGAAATTACTGCACCACAAAATAAGAGTTTAAAAATGAAGAAATGGAAGATCCTACAGTTTTAGTGTTTACATTGTGTCACGGTCCGGGGCAGCGGCCGTGTGGAGAGCGGAAGGAGGACTCAAAACGCAGCACTTATTCAGGTGTGAGGGTGATTTATTGATAATATCCAATATAAAGTGGGGATGGTAAAACAGAACTAAGGATGAACTAACTGGGAGAAACTACACAAAGAAATAGCAAACCTGAGCATGAAGGGAGAACAGCAGGGAGAGCACGCAGGGGATTACACCAGGTATGAACACAGACGACGCGACGAGGAGCAGAGGAAATCACACACTATAAGTACACGGAGAGACACTGGGAAATCACACACAAGTGGGGGAAACAGCTGGACCTGATTAACCTGACGAGACAGGGGAACACTAACACCAGGGACCAACAGAGGGAGCACAAACCCAGAACCCAGTGTCTAAAATCCCAAACACAAACCATCCCAAAACAGCCATGAATAATAATGAAAGTAATAACAATAAAGAACATAAACATAAAGTCACTGAGTCATGGTCGCAGGACCATGACAGTACCCCCCCCTCAAGGGCTGGCCCCCGACAGCCACAGAAACACACCACCAGATCCGGGCGGGCGGCAGGGGGCCCAGGACGGAGGGACCGGGCCAAGACCAAAGACGGAGGCCCCAGAGTCCCAAACAAATGTTCACAAAAAAAAAAAAAACCTCACAGGGGAGCAGAGTCCAAAACACAGTTCAGGCGGCCGGCCACGAAGAAGGCCGTGACGGCGCGCAAAAAGTTCAGGGGGCCGACCGTGCGGAAGGCAACGGCGGCCACTCAGGCGAAGAGGGTCCGGGGGCCGGCCGTGCGGAAGGCAACGGCGGCCACTCAGGCGAAGAGGGTCCGGGGGCCGGCCGTGCGGAAGGCAACGGCGGCCAGTCAGGCGACGGCGCCCGGCCAGTAGTCTAGCCAGCGGTCTAGAAAACGGCCGTTTAGCTCCAGACCCAAACGAGGCTGGGCCAGGCGAGGCTGAAGGCACAGAAGCCGGGGCCGCAGCGGGCGAAGATGCTGAAGACGCTGCTGCAGGCGATGGTACAGATGCTGAAGACGCTGCTGCAGGCGATGGTGCGGATGCTGAAGACGCTGCTGCAGGCGATGGTGCGGATGCTGAAGACGCTGCTGCAGGCGATGGTGCAGACACGAAGGCTGGACCAGACGAAGATGCAGACACGAAGGCTGGACCAGACGAGGATGCAGACACGAAAGCTGGGCCGGGCGAGGACGAAGCTGTAGCCGAAGCCGGGCCGGGCGAGGCTGAAGCAGAAGCTGAAGCTGGACCGGGCGAGGATGAAGCTGGGCCAGGCGAGGATGAAGCTGAAGCTGGACCAGGCGAGGATGAAGCTGAAACCGGGCCAGGCGTGGATGAAACCGGACCAGGCGAGGATGAAGCTGAAACCGGGCCAGGCGTGGATGAAACTGAAACCGGGCCAGGCGTGGATGAAGCCGGACCAGGCGTGGATGAAGCCGGGCCAAGCGAGGCTGCGTCCTCAGGCTGAGGCGTGGTAGTAGCAGGTGGTAGCGCTGCAGGTGGTGGTACTGCAGGAGGCGGCGCTGCAGCCACGGGTGGAGAAGCAGCCACAGGTGGAGAAGCAGCCACAGGAGGCCGGACGGGCTCCTCGGGCCCCCCAGCCGACGTGGCAGCCGGTGTGGCATGAGGCCGGACGGGCTCCTCGGGCCCCCCAGCAGGCGAAGCAGGAGGCTGGACGGGCTCCTCGGGCCCCCCAGCGAAAACAGCCGCAGAACCAGCGGGCACACACAAAACAAAACTAGGAGGCACGTGGGCCTCTGGCACACACGAAACAAAACTAGGAGGCACGTGGGCCTCTGGCACACATGAAACAAAACCAGTAGGCACGTGGGCCTCTGGCGCACGTGAAACAAAACCAGTAGGCACGTGGGCCTCTGGCGCACGTGAAACAAAACCAGTAGGCACGTGGGCCTCTGGTGCACGTGAAACAAAACCAGTAGGCACGTGGGCCTCTGGCGCACGTACGGAGGGCTGCAGCTGCGCAGAGCACTGACCCTGCTCAGGCAGTGACAGCCCGGTGCAGTTCACAGCTGGCATCTTGGCCTCCAGGGGTCCAGAGTAAGCTGAGGGCAGTAACCCAGCCTCTGGGGAAGCCCCGGAGTGAGCAACAGTCTCTAATGTTGCCAGCTTTTGAGGAACAGGTCCGTAGCGAAACAGTTTGTCTCCCTGCCCAGAAACAGCGGTGGAAAAACAGTGCGAAAATTGTGGCTCAGCCATTACCGGAACTGTGGGCTGTAGCGATGCTAGCGGTGGTGGTGGCTGAGTGGCTAACTGGAGCGGCGGCAGAACGGGTAATTGAGCCCTTAGGGAGGCTAACGGTTGAGCCACAGACCTGGGAGCTTGTGGCTGGACACAGAACTGAGCCGGAGAATGGTGATAAAGTCCTGGCTCAGAAGGAGCGGCAGAGAAACAGTCTCTCGGTTTTACAGAGGGTTTGTAGACGCCCACTTGCGAAGGATCCGTTACCACGAAGGTAGGTAAGCTATCTACACTGTCTCTCATCCCGCTCTGAATAGCCCCAGAAAACAGAGTCCCGGAATCTGGGGAAGCCAGAACATGTCGCTCGCTCACCGCCTCGGGCTGCTCGAAAGTAAAAGCAGACGGTGGGTGAAGTCCGAGGTCCAAAAGGAGGAACTCCCGCTCCCACGAACAAAGCGAGCCCAGAAGCCATGGGAGACCGGTCACCAGACGCTGTAGCCGCCTCTCTATAGCGCTGGGACGTGCCACCCGGGTTTTCCAGCCACCGGTCGATGAGCTCCTGTGTGGCATCGATGAGATTTTCCCGTAGCTCCCTGGACGGGTTAAGCGCTGCTGGGTCCATGTTGTGTTCGCGTCGTACTGTCACGGTCCGGGGCAGCGGCCGTGTGGAGAGCGGAAGGAGGACTCAAAACGCAGCACTTATTCAGGTGTGAGGGTGATTTATTGATAATATCCAATATAAAGTGGGGATGGTAAAACAGAACTAAGGATGAACTAACTGGGAGAAACTACACAAAGAAATAGCAAACCTGAGCATGAAGGGAGACCAGCAGGGAGAGCACGCAGGGGATTACACCAGGTATGAACACAGACGACGCGACGAGGAGCAGAGGAAATCACACACTATAAGTACACAGAGAGACACTGGGAAATCACACACAGGTGGGGGAAACAGCTGGACCTGATTAACCTGACGAGACAGGGGAACACTAACACCAGGGACCAACAGAGGGAGCACAAACCCAGAACCCAGTGTCTAAAATCCCAAACACAAACCATCCCAAAACAGCCATGAATAATAATGAAAGTAATAACAATAAAGAACATAAACATAAAGTCACTGAGTCATGGTCGCAGGACCATGACACATTGTGAGGAAGCAAAATGAAATAAAATATTATCTTTTACTATACAGGAGAAATATCCTTGTGAAAATCAATCTATGTTTGTAGTAGTTGCAAATAATCTTCTCATGGCCTCTGACAGTAAATTCAGCTTAAATTATATACCTATAGACTTCATTTATTACTTCTAGGCTGACTTATTGTAATTTATTATTATCAGGATGTCCTAAAAACTCCCCAAAAAGCCATCAGCTGTTCCAAAATGCTGCAGTGAGAGTACAGACAGGAACTAAACGGAGAGCCAAATCAATGACGGAACCAATGAAGAGAAGCTATATTGAATTCTCTTCATTGGCTCCTTGTTAAACACAGAATTTAATTTAAAATCCTCTCCCTCACATAGAATATCTTAAATAATCATTCCCCATCTTATCTTAAAGAAATTATCGTACAGTAGCACCCCAAGAGACCACTTAACTCTTGAACTGCAGACTTACTTACTCCTACTCCTAAGACTCTTAGGGTACTTAAAAGTAGAATGGTAGGCAGAGCCTTCTGCTTCCAGGCACCTCTCCTGTGAACCAGCTCCCAGTTTGGATTCAATTGAAGTTGTGGAAAAATACATGTAGAATTTATTTAGAATCTCCATCTAAAAGATGATGAAAACTAAAAACTGAGGAAACAGCTTTGCACCAGGCTTTCCCCCATTTCAGGAGCACCCCTGTCAATATACCTACTATGGCCTGCTCAATAAACAACCTAATATAAAATGACTCGAGAGGCGCTAAAACTCATGTCTGCATAGTCAGAAGCACCTCCCAATTCAGGAAATTAAATACTGAGCACAAAATTAGCTTACAGCAGAGCTCAATCCAGCATTCAAAAGACAATAATAAAGAAACAGTGGGAAAACAAATTTAATTTCATTAAGAGAGTGGGCCTGCTTTACATTTGCTTACAATCAAAACGTCCTTCAAACATCAGACAAAACTCCCCCTGACATCCCCCAGGACCACGACGATAAAAAGAGTCCTAAAGGACCGGGACCTGGTTTGGGATTTGCTGGATTCAAACTAGACTGGAGCCGAGGAGAGGTAAGAAATAAATAAACTACAAACAACAGATCAAAAACAAATCCTAAAACTATTATTTAGTTTAGCTGCAACACAGCAAGGTTACAAGAACTGAGTGTTGTGTTGACAAGTCTCAGGCTTCCCTTTGATGAGGTTAAACAACAATAACCTGAACTGTGGATTATTTGGGATTCTTTTTATATTTAGAATGAGAACAAATGATCCAGTTGACAGCCCAATTAAGGTTTTTTAAATCAAAATTAACATAGCACTATGATGCTGTGATGCCTAGGAACTATAAAAAGGACTAATGCACATTATACCATAGATTTATAAATATCAATATAACCCAAACAGCTGATAATGTTTGTCCTGAAAACTCCCAGTAACCTACTTGCAGAAACTCACACGTAGATAATAAGTGCATGGAAGCTGAAGCAAAGATAATGAGCGGCTTTTAAAAAAAAAAATATTGCTACATATAGCAAGCCAGAATCACTCAGGTGGAACTGGAACCAATGTACTGCTAAAAGCTATTAAGTAATGGACAAGAGGTGATCAGAAAAACACTCGAGCTGGATAATATTTCCTTGTTTCAGCTGGATAGCTGTGCATACGATTATTGAGTTGAATTGTTGCAGGCTCTGTGTGGTAATTAGTTAGTTAGTTCAAACAGTTTCTACTGTTGTTATAGTAAAAAAAATAGTATGGAGGACTGCTTCTTTTTTTTAAAAGAGCTTGTGATCAATTATTCTTAAACAAAAAAGACATAAATGTCAAATAGTCCTGTAAAATTTAACATGCATGTTTAAATTCTTGTTTGAACTTTCGCCAAGCATTTACTGATTAGAGCATCACACAGGAGATAGTACTGTTTCACAGGACATTTGCTGCTCTACTTTTTATATAACAGTATGATTTATTATACAAGTACACAGATTTGTGTGGTTCAAGTTAATGTATAAAATATGCTGATTGATTTTCCAAAGAAGGTTATCTCTTTAGTCAGCAAGTCAGATCTGAGATGTTGGCGCGCGCGCGCGCACACACACACACGCACACACACACACACGCACACACACACGCGCACACACACACACACACACATATTTATACAGCACTTTTATTCTTTGTCTAACATTTACACACACACACACACACACACACACACACACACACACACACACACACACACACTGCAGTGGATCAGCATCAAGGGAAATTTGGGTTTCAGCATCTTGCCCAAGGATCCTTCAACATGCATTCTACAGGATCCGGGGATTGAATCACCGACCTTCCGATTAGTAGACGACCCACTCTACCTCCCACGGCCACCCCTGCAGCTGCCTGTGGGTGTCTTCCACAGCAGCAGATGTGCATGCCTACTTCAAAGATCTCTCCTCTCAATGCAGTCATAATAAGTTTACATATAAGTTTATCATTAAAGGCAAAAAAAGGGCCCGCATCTGCTTCTGATATACGTTGCTGGCGGATGGCAAATAATATACCCGCTGCCCTTTATAGGGCACATTGCCAAAAAATGAAAACAAGTAGAGTGCGTTTAAAAGAAAATCTAATCTCTAAAAATGTGTTTTCAGCAGACATTTAAAAACAGACTATTGATTTTGTTGACCTAATGAGTGAGGAAGTGCCATTCCAAAGTTTATGCACTAAATGTTAAAAAGCTTCATCATTTGTGGATTTAAAGAAAAAGCGTGGACCAGTTAAGACCAGGGTTGGACTGGGACAAAAATCGGCCTGGGCATTTTGACTAGAGACCCACCAGGTATTACAGGAAAAGCCATAAAGCCTTTGAATGAAAACAGACACTGTTGTGACAGTGATGTACACTGTCTTGTTGGTATATGTATGATTTCTATACATTTTACATCAGATAAAAACTTTGGTTGTCAGATTCAGATAATTATTTATTAAAAGCTAGACATTTTAAATGAGAATAAGAAAGAAAAGTATTTCTTTGTGCCCCCCTTTCCCTGTTAATGCACTACCTGGCCCCTGGGAAAACTTTGCTAGACCCGCCCCTGCACAGTTACCAGCTTTCAGCTACTACAGTTCATAACTTCCCTTCAACTCATTCATGTCACCTAAAAGGTAAACCTGTTTCTCCATCACCTGTTCAGCTCTGATGATTCAGTAAGGACATCTCCTGGTTTCATCTTCATGTTTCCCTCTCACCAGATAACCAAACCGATATCAAGACCAGCAGCTTTTACAGCTGTGGCTCCAGCAAACATCAGCTGATAGTAGAAATTAATATTAAATAAATTCTAACAACAGCTGATCAAGCTTAAATGTGCTGCTGTTGTTTAGCGCGACATCCGCTGGTTTCCTCTTTCTGGCGCAAAGTGGGAGACAAACAAACAAGACAGCAATCCCGATCAGCTGATCATTGATCAGTTTCATGATTGAAGTAGCAACAGGCGAGAGAGGGGCAGAGAATGAGAGAAGAAGAGCCAGCTGACAGCGTAACGACACAATAACGTTCTCTGATGGAGGGACCATTCCATTTTTTTTAAGGAGCAGTTGGCAACTCTACTAACTAACCTTATGAATAAAATAAAGTTCACTATCAGTAACATCATAGCACCCACCCAGCTGTATAGAAACTCAGTCATGTTGGCTACTATGCAGTACGAGTTATTGTAACTTACTGTAAAAAATCAGCACAGCGAAAATAAACTCCACCTAAACTTGGTTTATATCTGACCCAGATAGACTGCAGGTCATAACTTCTTACCTGATGTTCAGTTCACCTGACACTCGGACTGCCGCCTCGGGTCTCTCCTCCTCCTGCCTCCCCTTTCCCTCATCCACCTGCTGGCCTCTGTGAAAGCTCCGCCATAGAAACCACCACCAAACAACTGAGTTATTTTTACACATCGGTCAGCATCGGGCCCGCCCACCGATGGCCAGTCCAGCTATGGTAAAAACCAACTGAAGTTTGCAATGAAATAAAGAGACAATTAAAGTGTGATTAACTGGCTGTATCACTAGTTACAGTGGGGCAAAAAAGTATTTAGTCAGCCACCGATTGTGCAAGTTCCCCCACTTAAAATGATGACAGAGGTCAGTAATTTGCACCAGAGGTACACTTCAACTGTGAGAGACAGAATGTGAAAAAAAAATCCACATGGTAGGATTTGTAAAGAATTTATACGTAAATTAGGGTGGAAAATTAGTATTTGGTCACCTCAAACAAGGAAAATCTCTGGCTCTCACAGACCTGTAACGTCTTCTGTAAGAAGCTTTTCTGTCCCCCACTCGTTACCTGTATGAATGGCACCTGTTTGAACTCATCATCTGTATAAAAGACACCTGTCCACAGCCTCAAACAGTCAGACTCCAAGGCCGCCATGGCCAAGACCAAAGAGCTTTCGAAGGACACCAGGAAAAGTATTGTAGACCTGCACCAGACTGGGAAGAGTGAATCTACAATAGGCAAGCAGCTTGGTGTGAAAAAATCAACTGTGGGAGCAATCATCAGAAAATGGAAGACATACAAGACCACTGATAATCTCCCTCGATCTGGGGCTCCACGCAAGATCTCATCCCGTGGGGTCAAAATGATCATGAGAACGGTGAGCAAAGATCCCAGAACCACACGGGGGGACCTGGTGAATGACCTGCAGAGAGCTGGGACCAAAGTAACAAAGGTCACCATCAGTAACACACTACAACGGCAGGGAATCAAATCCCGCAGTGCCAGACGTGTTCCGCTGCTGAAGCTAGTGCATGTCCAGGTCCGTCTGAAGTTTGCCAGAGAGCACATGGATGATACAGCAGAGGATTGGGAGAATGTCATGTGGTCAGATGAAACCAAAGTAGAACTTTTTGGTATAAACTCAACTCGTCGTGTTTGGAGGAAGAAGAATACTGAGTTGCATCCCAAGAACACCATACCTACTGTGAAGCATGGGGGTGGAAACATCATGCTATGGGGCTGTTTTTCTGCCAAGGGGACAGGACGACTGATCCGTGTTAAGAGCAGAATGAATGGGGCCATGTATCGTGAGATTTTGAGCCAAAACCTCCTTCCATCAGTGAGAACTTTGAAGATGAAACGAGGCTGGATCTTCCAACATGACAATGATCCAAAACACACCGCCCGGGCAACAAAGGAGTGGCTCCGTAAGAAGCATTTGAAAGTCCTGGAGTGGCCTAGCCAGTCTCCAGACCTCAACCCCATAGAAAATCTGTGGCGGGAGTTGAAAGTCCGTGTTGCTCGGCGACAGCCCCAAAACATCACTGCTCTCGAGAAGATCTGCATGGAGGAATGGGCCAAAATACCAGCTACTGTGTGTGCAAACCTGGTAAAGACCTATAGTAAACGTTTGACCTCTGTTATTGCCAACAAAGGTTATGTTACAAAGTATTGAGTTGTATTTTTGTTATTGACCAAATACTTATTTGCCACCCTGATTTACGAATAAATTCTTTACAAATCCTACCATGTGAATTCATGGATTTTTTTTCACATTCTGTCTCTCACAGTTGAAGTGTACCTCTGGTGCAAATTACTGACCTCTGTCATCATTTTAGGTGGGGGAACTTGCACAATCGGTGGCTGACTAAATACTTTTTTGCCCCACTGTACCTACTCTACACTTACTTGATGCTTTGTTAGGAAGACCTTGGTAGTTTTGGAGTTTTAGAGAACGGTCTTATTTCTTCATTGAATACATTTAACAAGGTGATGGAAACATTTCTCAGAGATTTTGGTCATGACATGGTTACATTACAGTTACTGCAGATTCTTTGGCCTCACATCCATGCTGTGCAGAGCTCCTTCCATCATATACCTAAGGCAGTGTTTCCCAACCACTGTGGAGTGGAACATAGGTGTTCTGTGAGAAATGATCAGGTGTGCCTCGGAAGATTATCTGGTTCCACCTGATTGGTACTCTGAGCAATTGACTTTGTGCACGTTAGCATATGCTACTTCCGGTGCGGAAACTCCTGTGGGGAACTTTGTTTTCAGTGTCCTATTCACGCCCTGTTTATGGTCCAAAACAAGTTAAGCAAATGAATGAATCAAGCGGCAATTTACATTTCTATAGATGTCTTGGGCATTTACCCAATATATCTGTAAATGATGTTCATCAACTTGTCGATATTTTTTCCCCCGCGCCTCAGAGCAAAAGAGAAAAGGGATTCAAATATTATATTTCTCAGCTGTCCCTCGTTTATCGCGGGTGTTATGTTCTAAAAATAACCAGCGATAGGTGAAATCAAATAGCCAATTAAATTTTTTGACGGTGCAAAACGTTTCGTGGACATCGTGGACATACAGTACTGCACTTCAGAGTCACACTGCTAGCGATCGATGCAGCGATTCTGTACTGTACATGAGAGACGTCACGGAGGAGATCGTCTGCAGCGATCAGGACGCAGGACACAATGTGACGTAAAAAAAACGTGCAAACTTGCACTAAAAAAATCTGTGAAACAGCGAGTTGAAAGGTGAACCGCGTTATTAGCGAGGGACCGCTGTAATTTTGAAGGTAAGTCACAACATACCCTTCGTAAATACTAATGTATAGAAACCCTTACCAACAATCATTCATTTTTTGTGTGGCTTTTTTCACGGTTTGTTAACATGCTGTGTGGGTGTGTACTTGACTAGCTGATATCGACATAACGGAGGAAACATCTGGTTTGACTATTCTTCACCTGTAGTTTGAATGCTGAACATTTGCCTGTTTAAATCATAAGACCAGTCAGTATACAGAGATGTGCTTCTGAATGTGGACGATGTGTCTTCTGCTGCAGTGATGCAGTTCTGTGTTGCTTGTGTTGAGTGATGTAAACAACTGATCGATCTAAACTCTTTAAACGTCAAAATTGATCATTAGATTTTTTATGACACAACAGTGGTGAGTGTTCCCACCTTCTGCTCTTTGTAACTTAACGCGATCTTTCCGTTTTCGAGTTTTGGACATGATTTTGGAGTATATTTTCGCAGTAGCGATTGACCGCAAAGTAAAGCTACCGGAAATGTACAACCCCACATCCGGTCTCAAACCAGGAAGCTAGCATTTTCTCGTGCACAGGGTCAATTAGCGTGAGTAACATGCAGAACAATTACATTCTCTTCCACTAGAGGGCAGTACAACTGCCTGCTCTAATTAAATGGGTTGCCAACTGCCAGTAAAACAGAAGAAGGCAAAGAAGAAAGAACATCGTGTAAAAGCAATAGAAAAATATTTGAAAAGAAAATTAGTCAATCTGACCTGGTTCCTGGAGAAATTCCGACCCATATTAAGACCCTAGTGTGAGTAGTGGTCAGAAGAAGAAAAAACGTGTACTGTGGACAAACTGAGCCAATTCTGCTATACCTGATGTGCAGGTAAAAATGATCAATATGCTTTTTGTGATATTTTTGTTTTGTGTGCCGTGTGATTTTTCTAATGTGAAATATGGTTTTCACATTAGAAAACCATATTTCAGTGAAACACTGCCCTAAGGTGCTCTGTTGGATTGAGCTCGGGTGACTGTGGAGGCCATTTGAGTACAGTGAGCTCACTGTCATGTTTAAGAAACCAGTTTGTGTGGGATTTGAGCTTTGTGGCAATGTACTTTATCCTGCTGGAAGCAGCCATTAAAAGATGGGTATACTGAGGTCATAACAATGCTCAAGAAGGCTGTGGTGTTTAAACTACACTCATAAGGGGACCAAAGCGAGTCACGATAATATCCCTCACACAAGTACAACACCAGTAGCCTGATCCAGTGATTCAAGACAGGATCATGTTGTTTCATGTTGCTCATGCTAAATTCTCACCATACGAATGTTGCAGCAGAAATTATGACTCATCAGCGCAGGCCACATTTTTCCAGTCTTCTATTGTCTAATCTAGATGAGCCTGTGTGAATCACAGCCTCAGTTTCCCATTCTTTGTTGACAGGAGTGGCGTCCAGTGTGGAATTTGGCTGCTGTAGCCCAGCACCAGAATTCAAGGTTTGAGATCTTATGTGTTTAGTGATCCAGTTTGGTATACCTTAGTTCTAAAGAATGGTTATTCGAGTTTATGTTACCTTTCTATCATCTCAAGGCAGTTTGGTCATTTTCCTCTGACCTCTGAATGAATAACGCAACCAGAGGGATGGTTTTCTGCCCAGTAGATCAGCAGTTTCTGAAATATTCAAACCAGTCCTTCTGGCAAAAACAACCATGTGTCACATTCAAAGCCACTTAAATTACCCTTCTTCCCCATTCTGATGCTCAGTTTGAACTTCAGTAGGTCGTCTTGACCGTGTCAACATGAGGAGGAGCGCACTGAGTTGCTGCCATATGTCTGCCTCATTGTATTGTTGTGTTAACAAGAAGTTGAGCAGGGTAAGTAGCCCTAATGCAGGGGTGTCAAATTCAAATACACAGTGGGCCAAAATTCAAAACTGGAACAAAGTTGCGGGCTAACGTTAATATTTATTGAAATATATTTATTCCTCCAGATATGAGAATGAATCTTTTCTTATGGACTCAAACATGTTTCGCTGAAAAACTGAATATGGAACAAGCAAAGCTTAATACTAAAAAAAAAATAAATATATATATATATATTAGCTGGATAATACCAGTAGGCCAACTCTAATAATAATTTGGTATGGCTTCACGGGCCAAATGTAATTAGGCTGCAGGCCAAATTTGGCCCGTGGGCCAGAGTTTGACACCTATGCCCTAATGTTTCTGATGATCTAATGACAATTGCCCGCCCATTATTAGTTGGAATTTTAGCTAATGTTTCAGTGCCTATGGGGTAAAATGTTGGCATGGGAAGGCGAGAGCCTTGAACACAAAGTGTACACACTGTGTCCAAGGTTTAAAAGCATAATAATGTTGCAAACATTTTAGCAAAAAGCTTCTTGTAGTTACACATCCATCACATACAGAGCAGATTTATTAGTGGTTTCTCTTTACTTTTTACTCCAAGTTCAGTCTCTGCCAACTCTCTGAGGGAAATATCTGGTGCTTTAGTTGCTTAATGTTATGCTCGCCAGGTGGTCCCTAACATCGTCAGTGAACAGTGAAGTTAATACAGGCAGCAATTTGATGAATCAAAATTTGTACTTACAGCAGCAGGAAAGAAATGCTAAAGAGGATTACACTGAAAGACCCTCTACGAAAAGGAAGACTAAAGTTTTAAATTGAGTACCTACTGTACAATGTGTGCCTGAATCCATTACAGCAGCAAGGCCATTTACTATGAGAACAAATACTTTCAGCTCTAACAAAAATTCCACTGGATTCCTTTTCCCTTATAGGAATAAAAAATGCAACAGTAAATGCTGATTTTATGATTTTTTTTTCTCTTTACTTCTGTCTATGGAAGAGATTCTCCAGGCAGGGGTGACACCTTTGTTGTCACTTCCTGCTGTTCATAGCAGGTAAAACTGCAGCAAGAGAAAACAGCACACAGTGCAGGAAACAAAGAAAGAGAAGCTGCGATGATTTAAAAGATTTGCGCTGTGCTTCCTCATCTAACACTGACAGTTATAATGAGAACCTGTCATCTCTGGCTTTGAAACTCATGGCCATACTGATTAAACACACACGGACCCCTCCAATGTCCTTAATTGCTCTGTTCGGCAAAGAAATGCAAATTTTGCTCATAAACAAAATGACTAATTTGTTTCCTAAATGACTTCCTGCTCTTGAAGTATTTACTAAAACATTGATTACATCAGCAACCAGGTATTGTTAGTAAACCAGTACTATAAAGCACATATTTTTGTAATCTGAGCTTTAAAAAGCAAATGATAACCCTGCTTATTTCACTTAACATGTTTAATATGAAACTGTTGAACATTAGACTGTGAATAGCTGGCCTGTCTGATTTCTGGAATCGTAACTTATCCACTCATGTATCATTTTCAAAGTGTCTGTTCACTCCATTGTGAGACTAAAAGCATAAAAGGGGAAGTAGACTCTGCACAAGGGTGGAAAGCTGTTTTCTGAAAGCATCTACAAAATTCTCTTGGACAGCATTTCCAGTGGCCCATTTCAAAATGTCATCCACTGTCTGGGGAGTGGGTGTTGCATTAAGGATAATGAAGATGGCAAGAGGGTGAATGCTGTCTTCCTCACTGAAATACCATACAAATTGTTAGATTGATAAATGCTGCCTAAAATGACAGGTAATGTGGCACACCTTCAGCCTTTCAAGCTGGAGTGCAATTCTGCAGTGCGCAGCTGCATCTATGCGGGGGCCCTTTTCCTTGTTACCAAAAAAAAGTCTAAAAATAGCTAGTGGGAACCCTGAGATGAGGCATAGAACACAAGCCTGCACAAAGACAGCTTTCAAAGTTGAAATAGATCAAAGTGCAAGCGGAAAAAGAGCAGGTTATTTTAGTGACTGTGACAATCGAGCTTCAGTAGAGCATAACTAAGACTCCCACACTGACACAAAGAAGGAGGTTCTCAAATGTGTGGTAGCAGCCCGATAAGAAATTTCACAATTAAAAAAAACAGAGCTACAGGTCAGTCTGACTTCTCTTTGCTAAATAGTAAAACTGCCCCTGCTGCTAAACCATTGAGAAAATACACCAGCAACAAAGCAGTCCAATAATGGAATTTCGCAGACAATAGGTCTGCAAAACTTGCAAGTTACGCAAATGCACGGTGTGAAATAATTTATTTTTACTCGATGTATCTTCAAAGAAATCAAAAGGTTACCGATTTTCCAAAATTAACCTCGCTTTCCTGGACTGATTGACGGTTTCTCCTCCTCATTGATGCTTCCACATCAGCAGAGGCGCGACTGCGATTAGTGAACATCACAGAGGGGGGGAATGCGCTTCTAGTTATTGATCGCTCTTGATTTGGATTTTTCTCATACTTCAAGTAATATTTGCGCTGATATTATGGAGAGGTGGGAAAACTTGCTCGAAGTGTGCTTTTGCTTTATGATTTTTGCAAGTTGTTAAGATGAATGGAGAGAGAGAGAAATGAATGCATTTAAAGGTACGACTCACCAAGCGAGTTCCCAATGAGTGAAACGAAGAATACAATAATGTAAGCCACAATGAGAACCCATTCATACTGCTTGGGGTGTAAATACTCTCTCCAAATGTATCTCAGAAGTTCCTCGTCGTCATCCAAGGTGGGATGCACATGTAACTCCGTGCTGTTGGGTAGATGTCCAGAAGATAAGCACTCCTCGCAGTCCACGTTCCCAGTGATGCCAGACATGCTTCCAGGTGTTTTGTGTGCCCGATGAACTGCAGCTGTTGCTTGTGCGTCTGCAGTGACCGCAGGTTGTTTGAGCACACTGCAAACGCGATTCTAAATGCGCTCCGCACGGACCACTCGTCAGAATGACGCTGGTCTCCCTTCTGTCTCCATTCAAAGCCACTGCAGGGTCAAACACCAACACAGCAGATTGCAGCGAGCAACGAGCTCTGAGCTGCAACCCGAATGCCCACTCGCGTAAAAATAGAGAGAAACGGGGTGTTCGGGCATTTCTGCGGGGAGGGGTGCATGAACAAGGTTTGGAAATGAATGGGGTGATTTAAAATGCATCAGCTTAATCTGCCTTTAATTCTGTGCGAAATTCAATTACAAGCATATAAAGGAGGGCACATTGGACGGACGGCTTGAGACCAATTCACGGACACGGTTAACCCCCTTAATCCAACAGTGCACTTGTTTTAAACTAATTGGTTTAACTGGGTCCTGTAGTGCTTGAGCAAATTGTTGTGACTGTGTGAAGGTAATGACTGAATGGTGGGACAAGCCTCAGACTGTGTACCAATTTATTGGGGACATGTTTTCGAATTTTATTTAAAAAACAAAACGAAACAATGACAACAATATAAACTGCTGTTTTTATGTCATTAAGACTCCTTTTTTGTATTTATTTAGTCTTATTTCTCTTTGTCATAAGCTGTGAACAGCTCTGGTGTAAACAAATCATAAATCTGAACATCATTTCAGCATCTTGTTTTTTGGGGGCATATACTGCATACTGTCGCTGGGTTTGTTTAGGCAGCTCTTCTGAGCAAAATATGGTGTTATGATGACGGTATGGAAATCATGATTCCATTCAAAATGAATAGACCAGATTAAATCTGCAAGGCAGTCAAAGCACAACTGCACGGACTCCTGCTGAGAAGTTAAAAATGAATTAAATGGTACATTTGAATTAAAGATGTGAATCTCATGGTGGAGCAGTGCTTAACAAGGCTGCCTTACAGGAAGCTTCAGTACCCTTGATAACATAAGACATATACATCAAGTGAGGGTCCTTTAAAAAGCCTCTGTATGAATCCTCTTCCTCATGGTTTATGTTGACATCATAATATATTTGAATTCAGGATTAGGTTTTGTAAATTGTGCTTTATGTATCTATATGTGCATGCACGTATACATTGTACTGGGCTACTGTGCCTGTGAAGCAAACTGTCCCAAGGGGGCATTGCTACACCACTCTACCCACTACTGAGTTCTGGTTGGCTCCTTGTATGATCTCCCTTTCCCTATTTTGTTTCCCTGTCAGAGTGATCTGTTTTTTTCTTGCAGTTTAAAATCTAATCTAAGATTAATTTAAACTTAGCTTTAAGTGTGTGTGAATATAACGGTTATCTGTCTGTCCGTTAGCCACGTAAACTGTCAGCCTGTCCATTTTATATTCTTCTCAGCCAGTGTCAGCTGAGAGTCTCGGTGGATAAGCGGTTGTGAAAATTGTTCAGCCATCCACTGTAGTATGAAATCATTAGTGTCTAGTTATTTTACAGTTTTTTCTGATTGCTTAAGCACATTTTTTGTAACTATTGGCTAATTTTGCAAAACTCTTCACACAAATAAGAAAACCTGTCACCCAATCATCAAAACATTGTAGTTCTCTTGCAAAAGCGAACACAGCTAGATTAACTCTTCACACCATCGTAAAAATGGTGTTTCCGTATCAAACAGTACACACAAGCCATCATCTACTAAGCACACAATGCGCCAACTGCACACTGATGGTATGAATACAAAACACATCTGGCTTTTGCTTTCTCTGTGCACAAGGTAGGCTATGTCAGTTTGAGCTCATACTTCTGTCATAGATCCATAAGCATAGAGGGATCCAAACTTCAAGTACTGGTGTTTATTCAAACACATCAAAACAAACACAAGTGTTTATTTCCAAGTATAGGATTATTTGCAATCGCCATAATGACTATATGGGTTACATGCTTCCTCTGCCCCCAGCATCTGGTCATCTAGCAATTCGGTAAAGTAACAATTTCAGTATTTTTACATCAATGGTATTGGTGTGTTTCTCATTGGCATATGGCAGTGCTACAAATCTTTGTGCGAAGTGACTGTACTAACCGATTCTCATTTCAAGATGTCCTTATGACACTTGCTACAGTGTAGCGGCTCGAGTAAGGCTGGACCCGTTGGCCAGCTACCCTCAGGGTCATTCCACGGTTGACATGGTCCACTATTGTAGCTCTGATGTCATCAGCAATTCTATTTCTTATTCTTCTTACCCTTCCTATCCCACCTCCTCATCCTCCTCTTCCCCCTCCTTGTCCTCCTCTCCCCCCTCCTCGTCCTCCTCTTGGTCCTCCTTGTCCTTGTCGTCCTCTTCATCCTACTTCTTCACCTCCACGTCCTCTTCCTCGGCCTCCTCTACTTCTCACTCTTTCTGCTCCCTCCATTGTACTCCGCACACACAGCTTACCTGTATTATAGTGCTTAGGCTGATTGCAAAGTGAACTAATTATCTAAAAAAGTTTTCACATGTGACAGTGTGCCAGACAGTTGGCAAAGTAGTGTAAATAATGGCCATAAATGTGTATAGTTTTGCTGGAGTGCACTGATCATTTGGAAATTGAGTGTAAAGCAGTGAGTTGTGTTTACAGTTCTGCAAAAAGAGTGCTGTGCAGTGGATTGTAGCTACAGGTTTGCAAAGTGTGTGTTACAAAATGGCAAACTGAGTGCAAAGCAGTGTTTGTGCTTTTAATTTTGCAAACTCAGTGAGTGGTTTTGCTATAAGTATCAATAGTTTTAGAAATTGTGCTATAAGAATCACAGTTAGGGTTTAAGCATTCAGAAAAAACTGTAAGTCCCTCAATGTACCTCAAAAGTGTCATTGATTGAGGTACTGCTAATAATTGTATTTGTCACGGTATGGCATGGCACACCGTGGAAGGAGTGGGGGAAGGAGGACCCAGGCGCGGTGCTCTATGTACAAACAGTGTTTATTTACAGAGTGAAAACAACGTAACAATAAATCCCCGTATTCTCCCAGACTCCCGTGTCGTGTCTCCCGTGAATAGTCCGTGTGCTCTCTGCTCCCGTGTCAGCACCCCCCGGTGCTCGCTGCTCTCCGTGCCTTCCACTCTCTTCCTGCGGGAAACAATAACGGCAGCTGTCAGGACACTCAGAATGGCAGGCATACACTTTCAGACTTAGCTTAGACAGGGTGACTAACGTGGAGTCTCATGCAATGATCCCGCGTCGGTGGGAGCTCCAAGACTCTCTTAAGTAGCTCCCCCGACGAGGCCTGATCAGCAGCAGGTGTGTGGCTTCGGGTGTGGCCAGTCCCTCCGCAGGGCCACACCCCTCAGGCCTGCAGGTGGCCGAGCTCCATCCTCCAGGCACACCCGCAGACATACACACCCATACCTCGCCTAAACATATGAGTGGGACACAGACTAACACAGCACAGAGAAACACACATATGTACACGCACAGAGAAGGGGAAACGACACCAAAAATACATGTAATACTCTGATAAATATCAGTGGTATTTATTTTGTTTTCATGAGAATAAGTCGAAGAGAAAATAACGGTTCATGGTGAGGTTAAGAGTGGTATAGATATGTGATATAAATGTTTGTATTAAAATGCATAAATAGTGTGTGAAAAAATCAGTTACGTTAAAAAACCATAATTTCATGGAATGTGAATGTCTGTTAAAAGAGAAGAAGTGTAACTTGTTTTGTATGCTACGTCACGAGAGGTCATGACTTGCAGATGACTTCCGGGGGAAAGAGACTCGGGAGGAAGAGAGGAGAAAAAAAAGAAGGATTACAAAAATGGCATAGACGAAGCCTGGACTTCGGGACTGCTTATGTCACCACAGTTGTTCGGCAACAACATATCACCCGTCTGCGGACTTCCCGGTAATCATTCGGAGCGTTTGAGCCGGGCTTCCCGTATCTTTTGTGCTTGGCTAAGCACGAGGCACGTTTGGCTACGTTGGCTAGCTGGAGCTAGGCTAACGCCACGGTCCTGGCTAACGGAGATTCCGCCGGAGCGAAGAGACGGAGTTTGAGAGTTGTCTCGGGAGAGAGTCGCTAACCGTGGATGATTTGCTGCTATCTAAGGAACCGGAGAGTCGTTGCTCGCTTCCGCGAGTGGAGACGGTTGCTACCACAACGAGCGAGTTATTCATCGGAGGAGGTGGAGACATCACGGATACTCGGAGGTATTGTTGTTATTATTAAGAGCTCCAACTAAAGCGCGCCAACAACAAAAATAAACTAAGAGTGCACTCTGGGAAAAGAATAACATTGGACAGATTAAGGGAAAAAATACTGAAATCTATCCCCCGGGGGTTTATTGTATGTTTTGTATATGTGTTTTTTCATGAAGAAAAAAAAGGGTTGGATGTGAATTTCCTGCAGTTGTTTAATACATTTTCTAACCCTGAGATCCTGTGTTGGGTTTATTGCATGGTGTCTTATCATTTGAGTATTCACATGTATTAGCCTTAATCGGTTAAGTGTATTTCCTTAGCCTCCGCTTGTCTGTGTAGACACGAGAATCATATGAACCTTAGACTGATATTTATTTTTCGAGATGTATCTTTTATCACAGAATGTTTAAGTAGAGTCAAGACTGCACCCGAGGGCATAAGGGGGGAGTCTTGTCACACGAGCCGGTGGTAAAAGTGTTACATTTTTGGGGGCTCGAGCCGGGATGTATGTAATTTTTGTTATGACTGACCTGGTTTTCTGTTATTCACCAAAGAGAGGGAATTAATTTTTTTTGAGATTGCTAAGGAAATTATTTTCATTGTCAAGTGTGGTTACATTTATTGTGAGATCTCTTACTGTTTGAGCTAAAAAAAAAAAAAAAAAAAAAGAGAAAAAAAGAAAAAGGAAGCAGTTAGCTTATGGACATGCAGTTGTTTTGAGTGATGTGGACCCCGATGTCACAGATGCAGTTCTGCTATCGGCCTTGAGCCAGGTCAAAGTATTTGGAAAATCCGAGATAGTTGACCGTTGTCTTGATGTAGCTTCTAAGACACAGTTGGTACTGATCAAGACTTCAACTGACTTAAAAAATCAAACCGTACCGGATGTTGTTGGACTTCCTGGGGAGGCGGGTCCATGGCCAGCTCATGTGCTCACTGCTCCTGCAGAAAATGATGAGTTTCAATCTAAGCTAATGTCATTCCTGAATGCGGAAGGTAAAACTCTTACTGACGTTGGTGGCTTACTTCAGCCTTCACCCCTTGATGTGAACACGGCTTTGATACATGCTATCAGTTCCTTAGTGGATAAATGTAACACCACATCTGTTGATTCTCAGAGCTATCGTAAGCTGCGCATGTTCTCTGGTGTGAAACCTACGCCCAATGGGGAGGAAGAGTATGATGCCTGGGCAGAACAGACAACACATCTGCTAGATGAGTGGCAGTGCAGTGACAACATAAAGAAACAGCGAATAGTGGAAAGTCTGAAAGGTCCAGCTGCAGACATTGTAAGGTTCTTGAGAGTCCAGCAGCCCACTGCAACTTCATATGACTACATGCAGGTTTTGGAGACGGCTTTTGGAACAACTGAGAGTGCGTCCGATCTTCTGGTGAAGTTCAGACATACCTACCAAAATGTGGGCGAAAAGTTGTCTACTTACTTGTTGAGGTTGGATAAACTGCTGCACTGTATTTTCAGAAAAGGAGGCGTGGCACTGTCTGACATGAATCGATTACGGATGGAGCAGGTTGTGAGGGGAGCACTGCAACAAGACATGATTGCACTTCGTCTTCGTATGACTCACAAGCTGCGAGAACCCCCTTCTTTCAGTGAGTTGCTAAAAGAAGTAAGGGAGGAAGAGGACATGCTCCAAAGCAGAAACGATAGTAAGAACCCAGTAATGTCACAGTCTGTAACTCCTATTTCTAAGTCGGCACCTGAACAAGAAGTTGATCCTGAAGTGGCAAAGCTGAAAAAAGAGTTAAGTGTCATGAAAGCTGAGATGCTTAGTCTTAAAGCTGCTACGGTTGCATCACATCCAGACACCCAGATTTCACAACCAGAAGTCCCTGCCAAGCCACCTTATAAAAGAAATGCTACCCCACAAAGGTCTGGCTATCAAGAGGATAAACCTGGAATATTTTGCTACAGATGTGGGGAGGATGGACATTTTAAGAGAGAATGTGAAGGTGAAGAAAACCTACTCAAAGTCAACAAGCGCCTCATTAAACTGACAAAGAAATCGGGAAACTACCGCGGGGTCCAGTAGAGGAACGGCCTGGCATCCCGGTGGTTGTAAAACGTTCCACCAAGTGCAGCACCTTAGAGGGAAAAGTGAAAGACACTGTACCTGCAGGCTTAGTGGGCCCTAGCTCTGTAGTGTCGGTACAGATTGAAGGCATCTACTCTAAAGCCATACTCGATTCTGGTTCTCAAGTAACCCTGCTGTACAGATCCTTCTACGACAGATATTTGACACACCTGCCATTGACGTCTATCGACACGTTGGCGATATGGGGTCTCAGTTCCGCCGAGTACCCTTATGATGGCTATTTGTCACTTAGGCTGGAGTTTTTGGAAGCAGATGTAGGTGTGAGTGAGACCATTGATGCACTTGTGTTGGTATGTCCCGACCCAGTTGTGAGAGGTGAAGTTTCCCTGCTTGTTGGCACCAACACACCCACTGTGAGGCGATTGCTTAGCCACTGCAGGGAAAAGGGAGGAGAAAACTTTGTGAGATCCATGCACATTCACCCAGTCTTCAGAAAAGTTTTCAGTGAGATCTCAGTGTTACCACCTGATGCTGACAGTAACCAGAGGGGAACGGTGTGGTTCACCCAAGCCAAACCTGTCACCATACGGCCTGGGGGAGTCGCCCAAGTGGCTGGGGCACCAAAGTTTCATGGAGTGCTGGGCACTCAGACAATCCTTGTAGACTCACCTGATGACCCTGCGAATGAGTCACGGTTTCCCGATGGACTCCTGGTGAGACCAGAGTTGCAGACCTCCACTGGTGTGACGGCCAAAAGAATTACTGTTCTAGTTAGAAACATGTCAGCACGGGAAATTACCTTGACCAGAGGGACACCAATAGCTCATCTGTTTCCAGTCGACGTTGTGTCATCTCTACCTGGGAGAGAAGAGTCTGAAGTCGAGTTCGCTGGGAAGCTGAGCCCCTTTTCTTTCAACTTTGGAGACTCACCAGTTCCTAAGGAGTGGAAGGAAAGGTTGGTGACAGAAATGATGGAGCGGAGTGAAGTTTTCTCTCTGCATGAGTTTGATGTCGGATGCAGTAAGAGCACCCAGCACACTATCAAAACCACAGAGGACAAACCATTTCGGGAGAGGTCTCGTCGGTTGCCGCCTGCTGACGTGGAGGCATTGAGACAGCATCTAGCGCAGCTAAAAACTGCTGGTGTTATTACAGAGTCACGCAGTCCTTATGCCTCACCCATTGTGGTCGTGAGAAAGAAGAATGGGAAAATAAGGATGTGTGTGGATTTTCGGACCCTAAACCGCCGCACCACTCCCGACCAATACACGGTGCCAAGAATTGAAGATGCTTTGGCATGTCTCAGTGGAAGCAAGTGGTTCAGTGTGCTTGACCTTCGGAGTGGATACTATCAAGTGCCCATGGCAGACTCCGACAAGGAAAAGACAGCTTTCATTTGCCCGGCTGGATTCTTCCAATTTGAAAGAATGCCACAGGGAGTGACAGGGGCTCCCGCTACATTTCAGCGGGTAATGGAACAAACTGTTGGAGACATGAACTTGCTTGAGGTGTTGGTCTATCTCGACGATCTCATTGTGTTTGGAGCCACGCTTGAGGAGCATGAGATTCGGTTGCTGAAGGTGCTTGACCGTCTAAAGGATGAAGGACTGAAGCTGTCACTGGATAAATGTCAGTTTTGTCAGCCATCGGTGACTTACGTTGGGCACATCATATCTCAAGACGGGGTGTCTACTGATCCAAAGAAGACTGAAGCTGTAACCGCATGGCCAAGACCCAACACTGTGACTGCATTACGGTCGTTTCTTGGATTCTGTGGGTACTACCGGCGTTTCGTGAAAGATTACTCCAAGGTAGCTCACCCATTGAACCAACTGTTGTCTGGTTACCCTTCAACTGCAAAGAAGAAAGTAAAGGACAGACAGGATGGTCCGTACCTTAACCCCGCAGAGCCCTTTGGTGGTCGCTGGAGCGGAGAATGTGAGGCAGCCTTTGAGGAGCTGAAGCGACGACTTACCCAAGCTCCTGTGTTGGCCTTTGCCGATCCTCAGCTACCTTATGTGCTACATGTAGACGCTAGCCGGGAGGGGCTAGGAGGAGTGCTGTACCAGGATCAAGGTGAAGGATTGAGACCTGTGGCTTTCGTCAGTCGGAGTTTGACTCCTTCAGAAAAGAATTACCCAGCCCATAAATTGGAATTTTTGGCGCTAAAGTGGGCGGTAGTGGACAGACTGCATGACTATCTGTACGGGACCAAGTTCGAGGTGAGGACAGACAACAACCCTCTGACATATGTGCTAACGTCTGCCAAGCTAGACGCGACGGGTCACCGTTGGCTTGCTGCCCTGTCTACATATGACTTTAGTCTCAAGTACAGAGCAGGAGTCCAAAACATTGACGCTGACGCTCTCTCTCGCCGGCCACAATCGGGGTCGATATCCAAATCCGAGTGGGACGACGTTCCTGCAGCAGGAGTGAGAGCCTTGTGTCAAATGTCTGGGGTGATGAAACATAAAAACCCACGATCCGGAAGAGCCATTGACTCTTTTGGCACTTCTCCACAAGCTATCCCACAAGCTTATTGCAATCTGGCTTCTTTGAGTGTTAAGAATATGCCTTTTGTGAGTCTTGCTGAGTTGTCGACCGCTCAACGGGAAGACCCCGGCATAGGACAAGTGTGGACAACTCTGAGTAATGGGAATAGTAACCAAGTTGACAAGACCAAGCAACCAACTTGCTCTTTGCTGTTGAGAGAGTGGGACAGGTTAAAGATGCAGAAAGGAGTGATGTATCGCATTGTAACTCCTCCAGGAAAATCACGCTGTTCTCAGTTGGTACTACCAGAAAAGTATAGAGTCCCTTTACTGAAATCACTGCACGATGACTCAGGTCATTTGGGCCTCGACAAGACATACGGCTTGGTAAGAAACCGGTTCTACTGGCCTCGGATGAAGTCAGAGATTGAAGAGTATTGCAAGTCTTGTGAGAGGTGTATAAAAAGAAAGACTCTACCCAAGAGAGCTGCACCTTTGTCGCATTTGCAAAGTGAGGGACCGTTCGACCTTGTTTGTATGGACTTTTTGTCCATAGAGCCTGATTCGAGCAGCACAGAAAATGTTCTGGTCATTACCGATCACTACACTCGTTATGCTCAAGCTTTTCCAACAAGAGACCAGAGAGCCTCTACGGTTGCAAAGGTGTTGCTGGAGAAGTATTTTGTTCATTACGGACTGCCACGGAGGATGCACAGTGATCAGGGCAGAGATTTTGAAAGTCGTCTTGTTCATGAAGTGTTGAGTTCGCTTGGAGTTGAAAAATCAAGAACGACGCCCTATCATCCTCAAGGAGACCCTCAACCCGAGAGGTTTAATAGGACGTTGTTGGACATGTTGGGGACCCTGGAACCGAACAGAAAGAAAAAATGGAGTCAGCACGTCGTTCATTTGGTTCATGCTTATAATTGCACTCCAAATGAAGCTACAGGTTTCTCTCCTTATTTCCTTATGTTTGGGCGTGAAGCTAGGTTACCTGTGGATTTGTGTTTCGAGACTTCTTGTGATGGCACACCACAGAAAACTTACCTCAAGTACGTTTCTGACCTGAGGAAGGAGTTAAAGGCTGCCTATGAACTAGCAGAGTCCGTCGCGGCCAAACAGAATGAGAACAATAAGCAGCGGTATGACAAAAGAATCAGGTTCGCACAGTTGTTACCTGGAGACAGAGTCTTGCTACGAAACCTCGGGTTACAGGGGAAGCATAAACTGGCCGATCGCTGGGCGTCAAAACCATATGTTGTGGAAAGCAAGATGCCGAACCTACCAGTGTTCCGGTTGAAACCTGAAGATGGTGATGGACCAATCAAGATCCTCCATCGAAATCACTTACTGCCTCTTGGGGAGAGGATATGTCTAGACTCTGCATCCCATACGGATCTCACCCCTACAAGGAGAGTCTTGCGACGGAGGAAACAGAAAGAATGCACAGACAAGCCTGGAAAGGAAAAGACACTATCGCAGAGAACGGCAGATAAAGACTCTGAAAGGGAAGGAGTCACGGCCAGTGATAAAGATGAGAAAGAGTACACTGACTCCGAAGATGAGGATTTTGGACTTTGGTGTGATCTGACTGTTGAACCTCTCAGGTGCAACATGGATAGTGATACTCTGGAAACGTTCAGTCTGGATTTGGGTATTTCCTTAAGTGACGTAGCTGAACAACCAAAAACAGTTGGGCTGGGAGTAACACAGGAATGTGTAGAGGAACCTGAGACGGACAGTGTAAATGAATCTGAGTCTGTTGAGATCACCGAAGCCGAATCACCTGATACTTGCGAGAATCCTGAGGAGACAGGGAAAGACAAAGTACTGCCTGAAGACATTCTCTTGCAAGAAGAGGACACTGAATTTAACTCTGAGACTAATCTTGATGTTGACATTAAGGCCAGACCTCAGCGGTTGAAGAGGGCTCCTTTGAGGTTAACTTATGATGAACCAGGTCATCCCAGTGTGGTAGCCGCCACAACAGTGAAATATGTCTCTTGTTTTTATAAATGGATAGGCACACCCATCTTTGCTTAGTTGTGTGTTTTACTCACCTGTTGTGCCATAATGGTTTATGTTTTCAAGGTACAAAGTCATGAGGGCATGCTTTTCTTTGGTGGGGGGAGAGTGTAATACTCTGATAAATATCTGGTATTTATTTTGTTTTCATGAGAATAAGTCGAAGAGAAAATAACGGTTCATGGTGAGGTTAAGAGTGGTATAGATATGTGATATAAATGTTTGTATTAAAATGCATAAATAGTGTGTGAAAAAATCAGTTACGTTAAAAAACCATAATTTCATGGAATGTGAATGTCTGTTAAAAGAGAAGAAGTGTAACTTGTTTTGTATGCTACGTCACGAGAGGTCATGACTTGCAGATGACTTCCGGGGGAAAGAGACTCGGGAGGAAGAGAGGAGAAAAAAAAGAAGGATTACAAAAATGGCATAGACGAAGCCTGGACTTCGGGACTGCTTATGTCACCACAGTTGTTCGGCAACAACATATCACCCGTCTGCGGACTTCCCGGTAATCATTCGGAGCGTTTGAGCCGGGCTTCCCGTATCTTTTGTGCTTGGCTAAGCACGAGGCACGTTTGGCTACGTTGGCTAGCTGGAGCTAGGCTAACGCCACGGTCCTGGCTAACGGAGATTCCGCCGGAGCGAAGAGACGGAGTTTGAGAGTTGTCTCGGGAGAGAGTCGCTAACCGTGGATGATTTGCTGCTATCTAAGGAACCGGAGAGTCGTTGCTCGCTTCCGCGAGTGGAGACGGTTGCTACCACAACGAGCGAGTTATTCATCGGAGGAGGTGGAGACATCACGGATACTCGGAGGTATTGTTGTTATTATTAAGAGCTCCAACTAAAGCGCGCCAACAACAAAAATAAACTAAGAGTGCACTCTGGGAAAAGAATAACATTGGACAGATTAAGGGAAAAAATACTGAAATCTATCCCCCGGGGGTTTATTGTATGTTTTGTATATGTGTTTTTTCATGAAGAAAAAAAAGGGTTGGATGTGAATTTCCTGCAATTGTTTAATACATTTTCTAACCCTGAGATCCTGTGTTGGGTTTATTGCATGGTGTCTTATCATTTGAGTATTCACATGTATTAGCCTTAATCGGTTAAGTGTATTTCCTTAGCCTCCGCTTGTCTGTGTAGACACGAGAATCATATGAACCTTAGACTGATATTTATTTTTCGAGATGTATCTTTTATCACAGAATGTTTAAGTAGAGTCAAGACTGCACCCGAGGGCATAAGGGGGGAGTCTTGTCACACGAGCCGGTGGTAAAAGTGTTACATACATAATAATAATACACAGGTCCATGACTGCCCAGGGATCCTGGGTCGCCCAGTCCCAGGACCCTGACAGTATTAATGTTTTCTTGACATTAATTTGAAGGTGGCTCATGAAATAATAAATTTTTAATTGTTGTTGCAGTCAATGTTATTGCTAAAACCTTTTAGGAGACATCGGTCTGTTCAGCAACATGAGTCATCTATATTTATTGTAGCAAATTGATTAATATTTGTTTTTACCCCCAGTCATTGTCATTGTCCATTAGCTTTCCCACAGAGCATCCAGGTATTGACTAGTGATGGGTCGTTCGCGAACGAAATGGCTCTTAGAGCCGGTTCTTTGACGTGAACGACACGAGCCAGCTCCTTATCGCGAGCCGTCACGTTTTTTTTTTTTGTTTTTTTTTTGTTTTCTTTCTCTCAGCCTCTCTCTCGCACTTTTTTTCCGCTGCACTCCGCAAGCGAGCCTTGTGCTTTACGCTGGGCAGAGGGGGGAGGGGCGGTAGTTACACTCAGTAGCACAGGAACAGAGCCAGAGAGAGAGAAAGAGAGGCAGGGACAACAACATTAGAAAGGTATAGTAATCATCCACAACTATTTTTGGTTGCAGATGATAAAGGATTCAGAAAGTTTATTCATGCAGGCCCATATGATAGAGAATATGCATGTTCTTTTTGTTTTCATATTATAATTTATATTTAATTGTGTTGTGGTTTGCAGTGTTTTATGTTGTTTTCACTTTAAATTTGTAAAAGAAAAAAGCTGAAAATGTAAATAGTTAAAACTTGAAATGTGAATAGTTGATTTTTGTATTATGTGATTTATTTATTACATTTTATGTGGAGTGAATAAATAAAAGTATATTTACGGTGGCCCCTAGAGACAAAGCACATACAAACTTCAAATCACGTACGAACTCTGAAGCATGTACAAACTCCAAAACACGTAAAAACTCCAAAACACGTAAAAACACGTACAAACTCCGAAGCACGTAAAAACTCAGAAGCATATAAAAACTCAGAAGCACATAAAAACTCAAAACACGTACAAAAGACAACAGAAGTGCTCCAGGATGCTGGGCGCAGTGTTGAGCCTTTGTTATCTTGTGGCTACACAAGCCAGCAAGTACCAACGACCGGATTTGGTGTGTGGTAGTAACAGGTAAATGAACTTTTTTTTAAATTATTTGAATATATATGAGTGCCTGTGTATAAATACACAAACAATACACACATGCTTTCAATTGTGTAATTTAAGTGATCTAGTAGCTCTGCTTTGGAAGTTCAGTTCATGCTAAAAATGTGTTTTGGAGTTTGTACGTGTTTTGTCTCTAGGGGCCACCGCATATATTTATATATAAACATATATAAATAAAACCACTTTTTTTACGTTAGTAATTCCTTTTGTGCATAATTTTATATTATTGTTAATAATAAATTAATTAAAGCAACAAAACAACCTGAAGAGCCGGTTTCGGAGCCGAAAGAGCCGGCTCTTTTTAGTGAGCCGAACCGAAAGAGCCGGATCTGTAAAAAGAGCCGGAAATCCCATCACTAGCATTGACTTTTCTGACTGTGATTTCATTATTAGGGGACAGCAGGGTTTCTTTTCTTTACGCTGAAATTTGCCTTGTTTACTGCATTGTATAATCATTTCTTGTATGTCAGAGAAGACTTGTGTTAGATATGCCTCATTAGTCGTTTTTACTGCATTAATGTGACACAAAGTGGAGATTTATCAAAGAGTTTTTTATTTAGTGCAGCCATGAACTGAGTCATTACAACTATGCCTCCTTATCCTGAAGGTCAGACACTTATGTGTCCTTTCTCAAGACTTCACTCTTGATAACATAAAGTAATGCAAAAAGAACATGTTCAGGCAAACAAGTGCTCAGCTATAATCGTTAGAAGTGGCAGACTAGTTGTCACCCCACACCATGTTTCCTGTCTTAATGCTAGACTAACTGACTGCTCACTATAGCTTACACCTATTTACCTGCCTGTTAAAACCACTATCTAATGAGCCAATCACATGGCAGAAACTCTGTGTATTTAGGTACATAGACATAAGTGATGGGTCAGTCGCGAAGAAATGGCTCTTAGAGCCGGCTTGTTGAAGTGAACGATGCGAGCCGACTCCTTATTGGGAGCCGTGGGATTTTTTTTGTCTCTCACTTTTTTTCGCAGGTCAGCCTTTTGTTTGCGCTGAGCAGAGACAGGAGGAAACAAACAGACCCTTGCGTTTGCGCCCTGCCTCCTCTGCTCAGCCGGTAGTTACACTCGCACACGAAAAGAGCAGGAGGTTAAAGAAAGAGAGCTGGGTTTTCTGACAAACCATCCTACTTTGGCAAAATGTCTTACCCTAAGTAGTTAATGCACATTTCTGCTGTCACAGAGTAATACCAGCACAAATTTAAGTAGGTATGATGGTTTGCCACTTAAATTCGCCCATCAGAGTAGGCTTGTAGCTCATAAAGCCAGGACGGTTTGCCACTTAATTTTACCCGTTAAAGTGTTTTTCTAGCTCTTATTAATAAAGGTATGATGATTTTCCACTTAATTTTAGCTGTTAAAGTATGCTTCTAGCTCAGTTTCACAAAGTTAGGACTGTTCACCATTTAACTTCGTGTTGTGCGCATGCGCACAAACAACGGGTAGGATGGTTTGTCAGGTAGGATGGATTCCCAGAACACCGGGAGCAACAACAAGTCACAACATCGTCACATTAAAAAGGTATGGTAAAGAAAATTGAGTGACACCAAGAAAAGAAGAAAAATCTGGAACCATTTTAATTTTATTGACAATACAAAGGCAGAGTGTAGAGCCTCGCCGTTGCTCTGCGGGTACCTGGGACTACTGGTGACATGCTCAAAACAGTAGTCCTTTGCAAAGTCTTTCATTTCTTGACATGCAGATTGTGGGCCATTCTCGGTAATCAATGCTTTAGGTATTCCATGGCGTGCAAATATTGACTTTAAATGCACAATCACATTGGCTGAACGAGTTGGGCTGAGTATATCTCGAGAAATAATCTACTACCAACAGATAGTTTTTGTCTTTTAGTGTAAACAAATCAGCTCCTAAATTCTGCCTCTCAGGTAAAGGTGTGGGCATAAGAGGTTCCCTCACATTAACTCTCTCCTGTATGCACAGCCTGCACTTAAGGACAAGTTCACTGATCTAATTACTTAAGCCTGGCCACCACACTGCTTGTTGGGCACGTTCTCTGGCACTTAACTACCCCTTGGTGACCCTCGTGTATTTTGTCCAAAACTGCATTTCGCATGTTTGCAGGTATGACCAACCTTGTGCCTCGCAGTAGTAGTCTGTTGTGTACACTCAAAACTGCTCTTTCTGACCAGTAGTGTTTTACTACTCCCTGCAGCTGGTTCCTGTCAGGCCAGCCCTCTGCACAGAACTTCATGACTTGGGAACAGACGCTGTCAGACTGTAGCTGCTCACGGAGATCTGCAAGGTATTTGCTGCTAGTAGGAAGGCCCTCCAGCACTGCGTCAACGTAAATATCGGTGTCCTTCATAAGATCATTGTCTCTGGGCATCACGCTGTCTGCCAGCGGTAACCGTGACAGCGTGTCGGCTGTGGTGAGGCTTTTGCCTGGAATGTGCCTTATAGTGTAAGAATACCTCATTAGGCGCATGCGGAATCTCTGTATCCGCGGTGGAAGCAAATCCAAGGCTTGCCCTCCAAGTAGCCTCACAAGTGGCTTATGGTCGGTCTCAAGCTCAAAGTGTAGCCCTAGAATAAAGTCACTGAATCTTTCACAGGCACAGGTGAGCGCCAGCGCTTCTTTTTCCAGCTGGGCATAGCGCTGCTCTGTGGGTGTCAATGATCGTGAGGCATACGAGACTGGTGACCCATGTCATTGTCTTTCTGTAGCAAAACTGCCCCCAAACCCGTATGAAGAGGCATCTCCTGAGATCTTTTGGGGTTTGTTTGGGTCGTAAAGCTGCAGTACTGGAGCGGATGACAGTTCTTCTTTTAAACTGCTAAACGCGTTTTGTTGCTCGTGCCCCCAGTACCACGTTTTTAGTTGAAAGCAAGTCTCTCAGTGGTTTGTCTTTTTCGGAGAGGTTTGGGATGAATTTCCCCAGCTGATTCACCATTCCTAAGAAGCTCCTAAGCTCACTCACGGTGCTTGGCTCTTTCATATTCTGCACCGCACTAGTTTTGTCAGGGTCAGGACTCATGCCTTCAGATAACACAATGAATCCTAAGAATTTCACTGCTCTTTTGCCAAACTCACATTTTGACATGTTCAGGGTGACGCCCGCCTTCTCTGCACGGTCGAGGACAGCGTGGAGTCTCATGTCGTGCACCTCTTTCGTGGATCCCCAGACCAGGATGTCGTCCATGTGGCACACGACTCCCGCGAGGCCGGCTGTCACTTCCGTCGCCATCATGTTTTGGAAATGCTCTGGTGCACTGGAAATACCAAATGGCAAACGATTGAAATGGTATCTACCAAATGGCGTAATAAATGTGGTGAGGAGAGCAGATTCTTTGGACAGCGGTATTTGCCAAAAGCCCAGTATTTCTCAAGCTTGGAGAAATACTGCGCACCTGTGAGCATGCCTAGCGTTTGGTCTACAGAGGGGAGGATATATCTTTCACGACACACTGACTCATTTAAAGGTGTCATGTCCACACAGATGCGGACTTTCTCTTTGTCCTTTTTGGGGGTTACGACCATGCCGCGACACCAGTCTGTGGGCTCTTCCACACGACTGATTACTCCCAACTGTTCCATCCTCTCCAGCTCTGTTTTGACTTTGCCCAGTAGTGGCAGTGGAACACCCCTTGGCACTTTCAGTGAATAAGGTTTAGCGTTGGGCTTCAGCTTAAACGTGTATGGTTTTTGAACAAGCCGAGCCCATCACATAGTTTCGGGTACGCTTTCTTCACTGTTTCAAGGTCAACATTGTCCATTCGGGCAATTAGTTTCAGTCTCACAGAAGCTGTCCTGCTTAAGAGAGCTACACGCAGATTTCTGACTACATAGATTGTCTCTGTAGTGCTCCTGTCACTGTAGGAAATGTCCTCCTTTGTAGACCCAAGTACGATCAGTGCTGCACCTCCTGGTCCATACAGTGGCTTTTCAGCTTTTTGCAAATGTTCATTTAGCTGCTAAATGTCTTTGAATGTCTCCTCTGAGATAGCTGTGACATCTGCCCCTGAGTCTAATTTAAATGTCATGCTTTTGCCTCTCACGCAGATGTTAGCAAGCCACGGGTCTTCTCCTGAATCCAGTTCACCTAGGAAAAGTCCGTCTGCACTGTCTGCCACCTCATGCACAGTTGTAGACCTACAAACTCTCCCGTGGTGTCCACGTTTCCCACAGTTGTGGCATTCTGCATTTTTGCCTGGGCACTGTGCTTCTGGGTGCATCGGTGCTTTTCCACATTTAGAACATGTTTTATTCTCTTGTTTTGTTATTTGTGGTTTTTGTGGCTTGAACTGCTTTTGGTGTCTGCTTCGGAATTCGGAGTGCAAAGTCGGACCGTACAAATCTGTAACTCTGTAATTAGGCGCCATTCTTCTTATTTTACGGCGCTGTTGTTCAATCGGGGGATGCTCTCTGTTGAGGAAAAAGCATGAATTTGTTTGTATACGGAGGTATCCATTGTTTAAATGTCCCGGTAGTCGAAAAGGAGGCAGAGCTGTTGAGAAATGCTAGGAGCTAACTGGGCGCTAACCGTGTCATTCAAATATATTGAATGTCGCAATCTTGGCAAAGAGAGGAAGTGACGTAAGATTTGCGCATGCGGGGTACCGATCGGGTTTCAGGTACGGATTGGGTAGTGACAGCAATGTTTTACATGCCCCTATTTCCTGTTTAGTGGGTAAGTACTGCTGCCTAGTGGCGCATGATGTACGTCAATATAGATTACACCACAGTAGGTAGGAAGAAGCTGCTCATTGAGTCACCTGTGATGTAATGCAAAAGAAATGGCTGAACAAGCAAAATAAACATTTCCGAAGCACGTCCATCCTGTGTGTGTCGGGTCTTTTGCTACAGCATGCTTGAGACGAGCTACTGAGGTTCAAGCTGAGCATCAAATTCAAGGGACTTTGGATGTGGGGTAGTTGTTGGTATCATACATGCTGGTCTGAGTTTTTCAGAAACTGCTGATCTTCTGGCATTTCCCCTCAAAACCATTTCAAGGGTTTTAAAGAAAAAAAGAGAAAATAGCCGATGAGCAGTAGTTCATGGGTAAAAATGCCTCGCCTGAGTCCAGAGTCGTCTTATCTTCTCTTATGAACCCTGCATCATTAGGAAAAGCAAATGAGTGTATTTCTGAAAATCCCAAACTGTTTTAAGACTTACCTCCTGGTATCCTTTAACAGCATGTTTGCCCCTGCTTTGTATAAAGCTAGGCTAATTGCTTGTTGGACGTGACCTTGCATTTAGCGTGCACACATTAAGTGATCTACATTTCTCAAAATGTTGAGAGGTGTGTTGGCCTACTGTGAGGTTAATTTATTATAGTTGCTAATGTACATAATGTCACGGAAAAGAGGGACCCAGGCGCGGTTCTTGCTCACAGAAACACAGTGCGTTTATTTACAGTGAAACAGACAAGTCCAACAATCCATTCAAAAGTGCAATTTTCCAATCGTGCTCGTCCCTTGCTCCCAGTGCGTTCCGTGTAGTAACTCCCTTAGTGTGTGTGCTCCCCAACTCGCTTCTCCGCTCGCCCCTCCTGGAGGAAGAAGGAAAATCCAGCGTTAGCCACACGCTAGCCGAATAACACACTCACACTGCTCGCACAGACTATACCAGTTCGGAGTAATAATCCCACGTCGACTGTCACCGTGAGTCCAGGTTAAATACCCCTTTCTAGCCTGGAGGAATGATTACCAACCACTGGTCAGGTAATCAGCTGCAGGTGGGCCGGCAACAGCGAAGAGGGACTCCCAATGACGACAGTCGCCAGGACACGCCTCTCCCACGGCGCGCACTTCCGTAAACAACCCCGAGGGCCAGGGAGGGAGAAGCAAACACATATACAGAAAACATAAACACAAGCAGGGTCGTCCGGAAAGGGCCGTCCGACCGTGACACATAATTTGTTTATTGTGACAAAATGGGAAAGTATCAGTGTCACACCAATTTGCAGACCCTTTCATGTTTATCTTCCACTTTAATGCAATTATGGAGATGTAATGGCCGATACCCAAAGAATAATATAGAGGAAAAAAACATCTGATCTATAATAAACTCTCAGAAAAAATAGCAGCTGCTTGCTACAACTGTGTGGCACTGCAGGAGTACCCTGTGATGTAAAAAAAAACAAAAAACAAAAAACAAACCCCAGCTCATTCAAATTACATATTTATTTCACAATATTCATTTGTTAACTTGGAAATTTACTTTTGCAGTCTTTTTCTCCACCCACAGCGAACAATCAGCAATTAACCTACACGTCCTTGGACCTTTGAAGGAGACTACCTGGAGAAAATGTTTCAGGCACAGAGAGAACAAAGGCTGCAGAAATCTTCAGACCCAGCGCCTTCTTGATGTGAGGTGGCAGTGCTCTTCACCTTTAAATACATATATATAAGACAGATGGAGAATGACAGTTGTTTTTCATTTAATATAAATAAATCATAAAACCTTAACCTTAGCCAAAAACAAGCCGTTTTTTCACATTGCATCTTAAAGTCTGGAAGCCCAAGATTAGCCCCGGGGGGTGCATTCAAAAATATTGTACCTATAAAACCAGAAATAGAAATCCCAAATTTCTGAGCGTGTATGCTATGCATTCGGAAATAACTCCTGGGGTTCATGTCACTTTGAGTGGGTGTCAAGGTCTCTAACAGGGGAAGAGCATGCACTTTTTCAAAGCTGCCTTTTTCTATTAAATTAATGCTATATGTTTCAGATGTCATCAGTGAAAGCAGATTGTTTTCTTTGAGCCCAATTGACACTCAGAACATAGAAGCAGAACTCATTATTTTAGGAACCAAGCCTCCAGCAAAATAATGTCAAACACGATGCAGGTAAGCTTCTCTTCAGAGGGTTCACCTAAGACTGTAGACAAAATGATCGCAATTTGTTTTGCACCCAAATATAAGAAGACTATTTGCAATAATGAGTAGGCATCAGCTATGAAATCCTGAGTCTGATCCATTAATTTTGTGTCATGTAGGAGTGAGCTGCTGTCATAGTCGCCTTTTATTTTCATGTTTGAGAATAATAGATCCATCTTTTGTTTGTATCGATCTGCTCAGCTAGGTTTTTGTCTTCATTTAGACACCTGACAACACTGAGCTGTTTACAAAATCACAACTCTTTTATTCTTCCAATATGTGCAATATGAAACAAACTATCTGTGTAATTTGTTATTCTATTTATATACTGTATATAAAAATGCTTTATATGTATACTGGAGAGAGTGTACATATATATATTGGCAGGTTATTGAAAAAACAGCTACAAGCACCTTGGTATTCCAACGTCTAATGGGAACAATGATGAAGTTGCAAAAGGTCAGCCATAGCCAGTTACTCCCACTTAGTGAAATGGGAGCTGAGAAGCCAAATCAACAGCATGAATAAGATTTAAGCAATCAATACATAGGCCTTACTGGTCATCAGATACCCAGCTGGAATAGCAAGAGGCCAAAGGAAGAAATCAATGCCATGGATGTCAAAACATGAGTTCCTCACAATGCATAGATGTTTTGCATGGATGTTTCCACCCTATGGCTCTCTGAGCCACAAAAAGTGGAAGAGGGGGACTAGTGGGTGTCAGAGCTATAATTATAAATATGAGCGTGGTGAAAGTTGGGCAGCACGCTAATGTATTTTGTCCCTCTGTGTGCTCGTAAGGGTCTGACCCTTTCACTGGTTTGATTTTTTTCCTTGTATCTTTTCTTTGACTTTTCATCAAGTCTGTCTTTGTACGGACCGGCATTGTTCTCCTTCGTTTTGTGCATACCTTTTTGGGGGGCAAAGAAAAAGCAAGAATTTATTGGAACCGAAGAATGAACGTTTTGCGGTGCTGCAAATGCTTGCATTTGATGCGGTACTTGGATTGTTTTGCCACGAGTTCACGGCATGCAATGTGCGAAAGTCACGTGGTCTGTCAATCTCTATACATTAGGGAGATGGCCCCTTTGAGAGGAGGTGCTACAAGAGTGCCTCAGGCAGCTGAAGACAGATGGTGATAAGAAACAAAAGGAGGAAGTATGGTGCAAGACCAAGACCCTGCATTTAATGTGCTATTGACAGACAGAGGGAGTGGCTGATATTGAGAAATACTCCCAAATGCTAGAAAAGGCTGACCAAAAGGACAGGAAAGATGTTTTGATCATGACAGCACAAGATCCTAAGCACCAAATCCACACAGGCAGAAATTTACCACAGCCATCAGGACTGATGGCAGTGCAAAGGTGCCCTGGATACAGCCCAGCTCATAGTAGCAGGATGGAAGAAGCAAGATGGGACAGTGTACACAGAGATGCACAACTAAGCAGCTGGGATAGTATACAGAAACATCTGTGCCGCATATGGATTAGAAGGCTGGGAGACAACAGCTAAGGTGATTGAAAACAAAGAGGCTAAGGTGCTGTGGGACCTCAACTTCCAGACAGACATGCAGCTCCTGGCTAACCAACCAGACACAGTGGTAGCTTGAAGATGTGGGAATCCTGGCTGAGAGCAAATCAGAAATTCCTTTTGATTTTCCATCAGCTGGGATTGCCGCATTTATCACATCATAAAGAAGACGCACGAGAAAAATGAGCAGTACCAGGGATGAAAGATGTCAAAGTTAAAATCAATAGCAGTAACAGGAACATTAGAAGTTGTAACCCCCAAACCAGAAGAACGGCTCCAGCTGAATTCAGGCACAACATCAAATTACGATGGTGAAAAATTAGTCTTTCTTTGCTTAAAAAGCTGATGTGAGCAATTGTGAAATCCCGCATCTTTCAATACAAACATGCGTGAAACATGTAAAATACTGCTCAGTGATCATGTGTTGTTTCTTTAGCCCTGATGCATTTAAGCACACATGCATAGCTTCATGTTGCCAGCAGGAGGCTTCTCAGTTTGTAAAGACATCTAGGCCCTATTGCTCACTCTCTTATGGCTTCAGCAAACACTTTCCAAATGAGATATTGGTCTCAATCTCTAGTAAAAGGCCTTGTTTAATGCAACATTTTCATTTCTGTGTATGGGTAACGAGTACCTAATGTTAATCCTCACACACTGTAATTGAAAAATGAGTGTAAAGTATCAGTCGAGTCAGTTTAAACAAAAATATTTCTAAGGTTCTCTTCTTTATTCTCGCTATGTTTTTTGAGTTTATATGTTGGTTGTTGCTCACCAAATATATGACTGAAGCTCACGCTCATAAAATTTGTAACACCCAGGATCTATACTCATTCAGTATTGAGCCTTCTAAAGTATCCTAACTGTAAAGAAATAAAATATTAATCAGATATTCTGCCTTTGGTGCTCCGCTAATCAGATAAAGTCCAGCATTAAATAATAATCACAACTAAGCAGCGTGTTATCCAATTTTTTTGTTGAAATGCCAACCTGAGGCTCTGAATCCCAATTCAGTTTGCCAAAAATCCCCAATGAGCAATACAATAATCCACAGTAGCCTGTTCTTTAATTGAAAATACAGAATCTAAGCTTTTTTTTTTTATTACATGACCTTAAATGTTTCTTATTTTTGTTATTATCTCCTTGCAGAGATACTAAAAACAATCCATAATCAGGATTTCAGTAAATACTGAGAAATGACATCAATGCAGAACTCATCGTCTGTTGTTTTTTAAAGTTTTTTTCCCCCTTATCATGATTTGCAGGTTTGGTTGGTTCTGATTATATCTGCCAAATCCCTTTCGCAACATTCAACTTTCTATGCATGTATGAGCATGTCTCAACGTCTGGGTACTCTTAGGGAAGAGATGGCAGAGATTAAAATTTAGACCTGTATTGAATTTTTCTGGGTGGATGTAAACTTTAGATTTACTACAATTTCTGCTAAACTCACCTTTCTTCTTTGACTCTAGGCTCTTTTGTTCTTGAATGATTCTTAGCATTATAAATGTCAATTATATACAGTATATTCTAGTGACCTTTGACTAAACTCATTTCAGCAGGACCTTTATTCCTGTTGTGTTACTCTTAGTTACTTATGACCATTTTACATTACCTGGCCTGCTTTTCTCATTAATGTCACCACCTCATATAATGGCTGTGGGTGCAATAAATCCTCACTGTTGCTGATTAATGGCAGATATATGACACAGCCTATAGTCTCATTCACACTGAAAAAAAAGGCCATGTTGGATTTACTTGATTCAATAGCGGAAATTGGTTGCACAACTGAGTTTAATCAACACATCTTTTTCATATTCAATAAACGTGCATTTTGTGTTCATAAAACGCGATTGAAACATGTTTAGATGTTTAGTAAGTTGACCTCTTGGAATATCTTAATCCTTCACAATTTTGTCATTTTATTCCAACATTATGCAATAACTTTTACCCCAATAGTACTTGGTCACTTAAATATTACATGTTGTCTTCATATTGCATAATGTTCAACAAAGTCTAGAGTCTGGTTACCATAAACAGTGAATGGATCTACAACAACTAGCATCCTCCAATCTTTATCCTGGTTGCAGGGGGGGCTGGGAAATAACCCTGAAGTGATAGGTTATAAGGCAGGGTACACCCTGGTCAGCTCACAAATCTATCACAAACAACCATTTGCACTTACATTGACAGGTAATTTAGAATTACCAATTAACCTAACTAACAACTGCATGACTTTTTAACTGTGGGAAGAAACCAGAATACCAAGAGAGAACCCAGTGCAAACTAGCCGCACATGTTTTTGTCTCGCACACTTTGGATCGTGGTTTGAGGAAGGCATCCATCTCAGTCAAGTCAAACAGACACTTTTTTTGGTATACTGATTGTAGGAAATTGGGTGGTTGTTACATTTTAAAAAGTCTAACTTCTAATTTGAATAAAATAATTTCAAGTAATTAAATCATGTTGGATCTGTATGGAATTCAAGGACAAATTTTATATTAACTACACTCTAGACTTCGTTAAACATTTATAATATGAAGACAACATGTAGTATTTATGTGACCAAGTTGTATTGGGGTAAAAGTTATTGAACAGTGTTGGAATAACATGACAAAATTGTGGAGGATTAAAATATTCCAAGAGCTCACCTTACTTCATTTAGACATGTTTCAATCACGGTTTATCATCACAAAATTCACAGGTTTATTGAACATGAATAAGTTGTGTTGATTTAACTCAGTTGTTTAAGTTTCTGCCAAAGCAAAACAATTGTGCGCAACCAATTTCCGCTATTGAATTAAGTAAAACCAACATGCTCTTTTTTTCAGTACCTGCAAATGCAATGTTATATTGTCCATTTGTGTTTGTTTCACATGTCACAGTCAACGTATATTACCAGTACAAACATACAATGGTCACCAAAATCTGTATCTAAGATGCAGTTTTGTTTGAGTCACTGCTAAACACAGAATTTTGAATTTCCAAAAAAATACAGCAGGTCTGACCTAGCAAAAAGTTTCATGTTAAGAAAATTTGTCTTTTAAAATGATCAGGTGAAATGCAAAATTTTAACTGAAGTTTCTGACAGCTCATTAAAGATGCAGCTATTAAAATAACCATAATGGCTAATTCAAAAACGGTGAACAAAAAGTATAGTATATGGTAGAGATGGCATGATACCACTTTTTTATGTCCGATACCGATATAATAAATTTGGATATCTGCCGATACCGATATGAATCCGATATAGTGGTTTTTAATCAACAAAACTGTTTTGTTTTTTTTAATATCTTGCTGCATTTTGTATAAGTTCATACTCAAGTTTAATGGATCGGATTACATTTTTTATTTTTCTCCGATATCCGATCCAGTAATTTAGGTCAGTATCGGACCGATACCGATACGTAATATCGGATCGGTCCATCTCTAGTATATGGTCCAGAAAGCAATTATAGAACCACATGGCGCCATTAGTCACAGGTCTGTGCTCACTACTGGATCTCACTGTCTGACACCTGTCTGTCTAGCAGCAATAACCTACTTAAAACTCCACCTACTGTAATCCATAATACATATGGGATACAGTACATGTTCTGTGTTAAATGAGACTGTTCCTAAACTTCATGTTTAGAGCCTTTCATTCACAGTTTTGTTGAGTATTTTTGAAAAACCCAAAAGTCAGTTTATGTGTAGTATATGTGTGCGTACATCCATTCGTGTACGGTATGTGAAAATTGAAGACTAAAGCAATAGGCCGATAATAAAGAGGTGAAGCTGTGAAACACAATAGTCAGAGTGAGAATTTCAACTCTAACTTCTCGTACATTATAAAATAAAATAAAATAATTGTTTCTGGGTTTTTTTGTTTGTTTGCCTCCTCCTACTGTGGACATCTCTTATCCACTCCCCTCCTCCCCTTTCTCTGTCTGTTATAATACAGGAGGGGCTTCAGGGGTTCTAATTATCCAATCACCTGCTGCAGCTCCAGCCTTATATACCACTCTTTTGCGCCACTGCACAGCCAGATTGTAGAATCAGCCAACTGTTGCCTGCTGCCACCGCTGAGCTGCTCCTGCACTGGCTGAGCTTTGTTACATTTTGCCCTGGTGTTTCTTCAGCCAACAGTCTTCAAGTTTCTTTGCACCCTTCAGCTCGCTACACTCCGAGTCTCAACCACTAATCTTCAACTTTATGTCAGTAACCTCCCAACTGCTCAAACTCATTCTGTTGCTGGCTTCTTTCCCCTGAACAGTAATCATACCAGGATAATTCTCTAGTCTGTGGCTCTTTCCCCATGGACTATCTAAGGAGAGAGCCCCGCCATTCAGCCTAGCAGTCTTATTCTCTCCACTACATCTAACTGTATAAATAGACTTCTTATTAGTGATGGGATTTCCGGCTCGGCTCACTAAAAAGAGCCGGCTCTTTCGGCTCCGAACCAGCTCTTCAGGTTGTTTTGTTGCTTTAATTTATTTATTATTAACAATAATATAAAATTATGCACAAAAGGAATTACTAATGTAAAAAAAAGTGGTTTATTTATATATGTTTATATATAAATATATGTGGTGGCCCCTAGAGACAAAGCACGTACAAACTCCAAAAAGCACGTACAAACTCCAAAGCACGCACAAACTCCAAAAAGCACATACAAACTCCAAAAAATGGTAAATGGCCTGTATTTGTATAGCACTTTTCTCGTCCCTAAGGACCCCAAAGCGCTTTACACAACCTGTCATCCATCCATTCAAACAAGCTACACTGTAGCCACAGCCACCCTGGGGCACACTGACAGAGGCGAGGCTGCCAGACACTGGCGCCACCGGGCCCTCTGACCACCACCAGTAGACAACGGGTGAAGTGTCTTGCCCAAGGACACAACGACCGAGACTGTCCAAGCCGGGGCTCGAACCGGCAACCTTCCAATTATAAGACGAACTGCCACGATCGCCCCACGTACAAACTCCAAAGCATGTACAAACGCCAAAGTACGTACAAACTCCAAAACACATTTCTAGCTTTAACTGAACTTCCAAAACAGAGCTACCTAGATCACTTAAATTACACAATTGAAAGCATATCTGTATGGTTTGTGTATTTATACACAAGCACTCATATATATTCAAATAATTTAAAAAAAAAAAGTTCATTCACCTGTTACTATGACACACCAAATTATTTGACGGAGACATCAGTTCTTGCCTAAGTGTGTTTTCCAGTTTTTTGAGGAGACTCCACAGTCTTTCCAAATGCATGGCATCCTTCATTGTTTACCTAATGTGAATGAATACCTGATGAAAATGAAGGAATTCTTTTTGATTAAATTAAAGTTAAATTAATGATTAACAAAGACATAAATGATTAGCAACTTTTTAATATGATTGTCAATGTAGGAAGCACTACAGAGGCCCACTTTGTTTTTAACTCTGGCTAATGCATGTTTATGTTCGCAAAGGTTGATTAATCATTAAAATCTTTTCCAATTATGTAAGCGCTGGTGAAAACATTTGTGATGATTAAAGAAGCAACATTTTTAATTAATGATGTATCAGCCTTTGTCAGTTTTAGAGTCTTAATGTGGCCTGGAAAAGAGAGCTTTCTTTTAAGGTATTTCAAAATTGACAAAGAAGATACAATTTTAATAGTCCCTTCACGCAAGAACACACACTGAACAACCAAAACAAAAAGAGAAGTGAGCAAGAGGTACATCAATGTGTTAAAACTGAAGAAAAAGCTAAGAGATAAAATAAATGGTACCTGTAAAGAAGCGTCAGCAAAGGCACAACACCTTAATGCTGACTTTCAAGGGTGTCAAACAAAGAGTCTTTTTGTCCTTCTTTGTCAAGCATCTATTCTTTTGCCCACCTTCTTTTCTATTCAATGTTTCGGAGATGGCTTTTTTTTATTGCAACCCTGTGCTACTGTTGAATCAGCTTCTTTTATATGCTGCTGTGAAACATTTTGTGGAAACCTCTAAATATGACATGTGCAGAATTTCAAAGAGTGAATCTTTGTGAAAAATGTGAAAAAGTCATATCGGAGTGAAGTTCACATCCAAACTTCTGCAATCTATGCAGAATAATAGGAGCAGTCTATAACATGTTTGTTTGAATAGTTTAACAGATTAAAAACTACTTAATCAAGATTATTTCACTGATCTTATTCCTAAAAGGATTAATGGGACACAAATATGTTCTTCTCTAAAGACTTGCAAGAAGACAATGCCTCTGTTATCTGGCCATTCAAAGCTAATCTCTAATGTAGACACAGCCGTCTGTTAAATTTTCCTAAGTCTATAGTGTTCAGGACGCAATCGGGCTGTCAAGGGACCATGTAAGCAAGAGCCTCTCTTTCCCTCCCACACGGGGACAACAATAATGTAATCGGGTCATATCTATTCACTCCTGTGGCAAATTTTACAGCTGGAGGTGGACTGCATTACAATCAGATGGAAAGACATACCAACAGCATCACCAGGCTAGAATAGAGAGGTGGAGATTATGCTTTTGTTGCTTGCTGTATCCAAATAGTTCAAAGTCTCACTACTCATGACTGCCATCAAAAGTTAGAGAATCTTTAGTGAATGGAGATGAGGAGGAGGAAGGGGAGAAGGATCTATTATTGCTGTATTGCATCAGATATTGAGATTATTGTTACTGAATATATTGCTTGGGCTTTTTACATTAAGATAGAGAGGAAGGGACTTGTAGAATAAGATTAAATGGGTTATTTTAGAATATGATAGGATGGCATAGAGTAACGATTCTTTGGGAGTGGCAGGTTTCTGTATCAGAAAATGTGTAATAACTGCCTGTTTGTTACTTGCCAGTAGCAATTCTGTCACTCAGTCAGATTTGTCACGGGAGTGAGGGTATCTGCTAAGTTGCTGCAGTACACTGCTGGTATATAACTCAGCTTTTCCTTCATTTTTGCTATAGCAGTGCTGTTGTTTGTGATGAAGGGTTTAGCTGCAGTCAGTTTTGTCAGTTTTGTCTGTTGTCAAATTAGAAAAAACACTAACTAGTGGGTCCAAATAAATAACTAATGTGCATGAAAATTATTATTTCTGATAACTAAGTCAGATATTTGTGTGCTTTTATTGCAAGAAGCCAGTTTTGTACACAAATTTAGATTTATATATATGAAAAAGAACGACTGAATACGATGGGACATGGTAGGATTGCGTTGAATCTGGATTTTGCACTGACAGGCTACATTTCTAAATCCAATCACAAAGACTTTACACGCCATAGAAAATAGACAGTGAAGCCTCTGCGATGTGATAATAGCAGCTGGTTACTGTACTGCCCTTTGAAGCCTGAAATTTTGCAACTTGTCTATCAGCTTATTTTCAATTTTGTTTTTTTAAGACTAATATGAGTTGTGCTCTATGAAGCAAATTTAACATACCCAGGATCTCTTTGCTGATCTGGCTTCACGTACCCAAACAGTGGCAAACAGGCAAAGTGGTAACACGAAGGTGGTTATCAACTTAATAACTCAATCTAGCAATGAGCTCATGCACATAAAAGGGGTGGCGTTGGTTGGATCAGGCCAGAGTTAATAGATAAATCTATTGGAACCAGAGCAACTGATTTTACAAAAGAAGACAAAATTATAATATGAGAAAAATATGAAGCGGTTACACACGGAGGGTCACAAAGACAATGAAAGCAACAGTTTCCAAAGCAGCAGCGTGGGTGTGTGGCAGGAATAGCAGTGTAGTCTAAAAGTATAAATTCTTCTAACAAGTCATATCCAACTAGTATAGATAGGTGTTCTGTTTTAAGATCATATACTAAGACATATAGAACAACAACGTTTGTATAAAATAGTTTCCATTCAACCAGAGGGGGAAAAAATCTTTAATATCAAACATAATTCACTCTGAACAGATAAAGGGCTGCAGCGTAACCATGGCAATGCACTCTCCAAAAGAAGAGAGGCACCTTTGTAACACTGAAAACTAGTGGTGTGTGATACTGCAAATTCTGGTATCGATCGATACCAAGTAAACTGTGTGCAATATTGCTAATACTACTACTGATACAGATACTTTTAACCTGTAAAGGGAGCTTATGTAGGGGAGAGCAGTGTGTGAATCATTGTACATTTGGTAAATTTTGAACACATTTTAATGAACACCAACACAATAGTGTTGTGGTTTTAACTGCCACAATATTTAATTAACACAGTTCAGTGGGAGACAGTGGGTTTAGGTTTACTGGTGGTTCTAAATTGCCCATAGGTGTGAATGTGAGTGTGAATAATTGGCTGTCTCTCTGTGTTAGCCCTTCTGGTGACCAGTCTGCCTCTCGCCCTAAGACAGGTGTGATAAGCTCCAGCCCCCCCTCTTCACATACTAGACTTTGAGGACAGAAACAAAGTATCGATCCAGTTGCGTTTGTATCGATTTGACACTGATACCAGTATTGGTTTCAATAAAATTGATATTTGGATTGATCTGCCCACCTCTATTGATAACCCAGGGTTAACGCTGAAGTTACTTGGATAGGTTCAAATCCTGCTTTGTAGTACATGGCTCTGGGGTTATGTCAGCTAGTGCAGCTAGCTAGGTTTAGTGGAAATCTGAGAACTGAAGAAAAGCAAATCCGGAATGTTTAGCTAGCATCTGATTCTTCCACTGACTAATTTGAGGAGGAATGGGGACAATTACATATGGAATGGTAAGTTGGAAAGGTAAACAGACTTGAGACAAAATGTACTTACCTCGGAAACTGAACAGCTCCTAAGAATGCTTTTTGTAGCTTATGAGCTAAGAATAGAAAAGAACGCGTCAGTCAATTCACATGAACACTCCCGCATAATACTTAATACAGGCAGAGGAGGTTTTTTGTTCCAGGATGTAAGTATATTTTGTGTTGCGGTGTAATTTCTGCTACGATAATGGGAGTGGAGTGGGGATGAACTTGATTTTCAAACCAGACTCTAGTAGTTGTGTTAGAAACTGCAGTTTTTGGCACCTTGGCTTAGTTTGATTTCCCAACCTCAGAGTTGGCTGCTTGTCTTTTTTCAGCTTTTCACATAAACTTGAGAAACACTAGAATGTACCAAGTTGCTTAGAAAAAATTAATGTTAAAGCCTTTTTGTTGTTGTTTTTAATTTACACTCAATAGCACCAAACAGATATTAAACGGAGCCTTTTTATTTTACACTGAGAAAAGACGGGGTTTCATCATCTATAACCTAAAAGCAGTCCCATATTCTAAAAAAACAAAAACTTTTAACAGTCAAACTGAAGAACTGTGCAGGTTATTAAATTGCTAGTTGAGACTTTTGGATACTGAAAGAATAATGAAAGAAGAGAGGGGGAATCGGTTACAGCCTCATTTACAGTTTTTGCCCGTTGCTTGTGTGGGACTCATGTAATGGGTGGGCACAGATGGAAGTATTGTAATAGATATTGCCCCCCCTCCATAATCTCATGCATTCTTATCATTGTTATGTTATGCGTTCAGTTCTGTATTACTATTTCTGACACATACTGTGATAACTGGCAATATAGCTAGGATACTCTGATCAATGATGATTCTCACGGGTGGTGCCCACGCAGGCACTGAATCGGGCAGCTTTGGGCTCACGCAGGCACTGAATCGGGCAGCCTTGGGGTCCTGTGTGTTCTACTGCACAGATAGCCTGCAGAGCGCAGCTACGCTGAACTGAAGTGCTTGTGTTTTGTATTTGCAGGTGAGCACAAGTTATGTGTTGATAAACGGAATGATGTTGACGTATGAGAAATGTATTAGAGTAAGGTACTGTCATTAATGGAACACAACGCTAATGTCGGAGTTTGTGATTTACATGATGTACCTGAACTGGTGTTAAACGGGATGTCACATCGCAAATGATGTAATGAGGGGATCAAGAGGGTAGTCTCCATGCGCAACAATACTAGTTGGAGGAGCATATGAGTGTGCAGAATATTGTAATATGAACATTGGTGGGAAAATACTGAGTAAATGAGTACTTTGTTAACACGTGTTCAGTAGTTATATGTAAAATGGTCCTGTGTGTTCTACTGCACAGATAGCCTGCAGAGCGCAGTTACGCTGAACTGAAGTGCTTGTGTTTTGTATTTGCAGTTGCAAATGAGCAAGTAAAGAGAACGATTCTGAACTCATGCACGCCTGGAAGTGTCATTTGTCCAAGTGTGCAACAAATATTGGAGGCACCGCTGGGATTATTAACGCCGTGTCCAGCGTGATGAAAATAAGGAAGGGCTACAGCAACCACGATGGACCTCGAGGAGCTGGCAGAGACTGTGTCCCAGACACTCTGGAACCTACAACTCGACCAACTCAAAGGGGTATGTGCTGAAGCTAAAATCCCTAGTGGAAATGTCACAACAAGACGAGCGTTAATAAAATTTATTACAGAATCGATGGACAAGGTTATTAATGATGAAGAGCAGGATGTTGCACTCTGCTATCTAAAGAAAATGTTAGAAAGTGTCGACCCAGCGATAGGGAGCTCCAGAAGCACAGAAAGTGGATCAAATCCAACGAGCTCGCCACAGGGGGCTCAGGAAATAAGGTAAGAAGTTGATTTAGCAGAGAGATACGCACAGCTCCAGAGAAACAGCGAAGCACTGCAGGAAGAAATTAGGAGGCTGAGTGGAAGGGTCGAGAGGACACCACCAAATCAACCAACCACCCCACAAAATGTGTTTCCTTTCGCAGCCAACCGCCTTTCGGAAGTGACGATAAGGAGGGAATTCAAAATCTGTGGTCAAATTGGGGAGAAGGGCCAAAAGGACAGACTCTCATACACCAACCTGATGCATCAGATTGACAGAGGTCTGAACAAAGGACACAGTGAAGCGGAGGTTATAGAGGCTGTGGTGAAGTCTGTCAGCCCAGGTTTGAGTCTTAGAGACATGCTTGAGATAAAACGTGACCTCCCCCTCCCCCAATTGAAGGCCATATTAAAGGGGCATTTTAAAAAAGATAGCACCACAGATTTGTATCACAGACTAGTGAACGTCACACAAGACAGCCGCGAGTCTCCCCAAAACTTCCTCTTCAGAGCAATTGAGTTAAAAGAGAGGCTGCTGCTTGCATCGGAAGACACGGGGTCCGATGAACAATACAGCCCTGAGCTCATCCAGAAGAAATTCTTGAGGTCGGTCAGTACTGGGCTACTGAGTGACCCTATCAAGTTTCAGCTCAAGCCCTATCTGGATGACCCTCGGGTGACAGATGAAATCCTCATTGATAAGATGAATGAAGCAGCTAGTGTTGAATCAGAAAGACAATTGAAGCAAAAGAAAACTACAGGCAGCAAATCTGTGAAAGTAAATGAACTCCAGACGGAAAGGCCAGCCAGTCAATTGGGTCTGGGTGTAGCCGAAACTAGGTTGGGGACTCAAGAGCAATCAGCTGAAGTGGTGAAACCCAAGAACCGCAGAACACCTGTTGTAGCTGCTTCCCGAGAGTCAGAGCTGCATGAAGCGGTCAGGCTGCTGAGAGAGGAGATGGCTGAATTAAGGAGGAGCATCACCACCCCTCAAGGCCCCACTCGCCCACTAAGAACCAGTGGGAGGAGGGGATGTAAGGCATGCCAGGAGCAGGGAACCAATGAAGGGTGTGAACACTGCTTCAAGTGTGGCCAGCCAGGACACCTCTCCAGAGGCTGTAGAGGGCGAAGGGGGGCAACAGAAAGATCGGAGAGCACTCAAGTGGGAATCCAGACCATCGCCCCTCCCAAATCATTAATTCCCATCCATGCTGAAGCAGATGACAAGTTGCATGGACTGCTTTGGAATCGGATAAGACGGCTGGAGGCAGAATTAGAGCAGAGTGGCAAGGCTAAAGAGACTGTGGGTGCCACATATGCCAGTCATCTCTCACTACGCTGTCAGGCTAAGCTGAGAGCCCTGATCGGGAAGAAGTGTATGGTGGATTGTTTCTTTGAAGGTGTAGAAACACAAGCATTGTGGGATACAGGCTCACAGGTGACTATCATTAATGAGAACTGGAGGAAGTCCTGCTTTCCACATATCCAACTGAGAAGCACAAGTGAACTCCTAGGTGAGGATGAGGCTCTGGTGGGCAAAGCAGCGAACCAAACACCCATACCCTTCGCAGGTTGGGTTGAGCTAAAATTTAGACTGGGGTCAACTAGAGATCCACAGCCAGAGCTAGTTGTCCCCGTGCTTGTCTCAAAAGAACCAGGAGTAGCAGAGCCACCTATCATTGGCTATAATGTGATTGAGCATTTTGTAAAGGATGGAATGGAGCAGCATCCACCTGCGGTGGTAAGGGAAGCCTTCTCGATTGATTGTAAGAAAGCGGAAGTGCTAATTAACATCGTGCAGCGCTGCCACAAAAGCGACGAGGAGGGTGTGGTGAAAGTTGGGAGGCAAAAGATAGTGATTCCAGCGGGACAAAGCAGGGAGGTTAAGTGCAGTGTGAGGACAGGTCCCCTTCCCCTGAAACAGGAGGTTCTTTTCGAACCAAAGGACATTTCAAAACTACCAGAGGGGGTTAACCTGAATGAAACTGTCATTGGACTGCAGAGGAGAACCCGGTCCAGGGTGGTTATTCCAGTCACGAATGGCAGCAGCCATGACATCACCCTCCTCCCTCATGCAGTGTTGGGACGGCTACAGCAAGTGAAGGCTATTTACCCAGTAGACGTAAGACCGGTAAGTGCTGAAAACATGGGCAAGTTGACGTGTGCTAGTGAAAACACAGGGAGCACCATCAGCGCCCCAGAACAGCACAAAGGGGAGTATGAAGAGGTGGGCAGATGCAGCCAAGATTTATGGGACCCACCGGTGTCAGTTGATCACCTGACCCCAGACCAGCAGGAGCAGGTGAGAAAAGTCCTGCGTGATGAGTGTGCTGCATTTTCAAAAGATGAGAGCGATGTGGGATGCATCCCCTCCCTGCAGTTAAAGATCAGATTGAATGACACAACCCCAGTAAGACGCACATACACCTCAGTCCCCAAGCCACTCCACAAGGAGGTGAAGGAGTATTTGGAGGACCTGTTGAATAGAGGATGGATTCAGAAATCCCGTTCCCCCTACTCATCGCCCATCGTCTGTGTGCGCAAGAAGGATGGAAGTCTGCGTCTCTGCGTGGATTACCGTGAGTTAAACCGGAAATCCATTCCTGACCGTCACCCCATCCCTCGTGTTCAAGACATGCTAAACAGCCTGACTGGGAGTGCATGGTTCTCAGTGTTGGACCAGGGCAAGGCGTACCACCAGGGTTTCCTGGAGGAGAGTAGCAGACCCCTCACAGCCTTCATCACACCTTGGGGCTTATATGAGTGGGTAAGGATTCCCTTTGGTTTGTCCTCGGCTCCAGCAGAGTTCCAGCGCAGTATGGAAGAGTGCCTTGCAGGCTTGAGGGATGAAATTTCTCAGCCATATTTGGATGACAATTTGGTCCACAGCAGATCATTTGAGGACCACCTGCGTGATCTGAGGGAGGTCCTGCGCCGCTACCAAGAGCACGGGGTGAAGCTAACCCCCAAAAAGTGTGAAGTGTTCAAGGACAAGGTGAAATTCTTGGGAAAAATTGTATCCAAAGATGGCTACTGCATGGACCCTGCTGAATTGGCACCAGTGCAAGCACTAAAAAACCGCAAACCTGAGACTGTGGGAGACCTAAGGAAAATGCTAGGTTTCCTGTCATACTACCGTCCCTACATTCCAAACTTCTCACGCACTGCCAAGCCACTATACCAGCTGCTATCGATCGGAAAGAGTCAAGTGATTACTGACAGAAGATCAACGGTAACAAAGCACAAAGGACAGCGGAAAAAAGCAGACCAACGCCACTCAAGCCAGCCAATCACATGGACAGAACAACACCAGGCAGTGCTATGCCAACTGATAGAACACCTGCTGAGTCCACCACTCCTGGCATACCCTGACTTCGAAAGGCCATTTGTGCTGCACTGTGATGCCTCTCAAGAAGGGCTTGGTGCAGTCCTGTACCAGAGACAGCAGGGCCAACTGGTTGTCATTGGGTATGGGTCGAGAACTCTAACAGCTCCAGAAACCAACTACCACCTCCACTCTGGAAAGCTAGAGTTTCTAGCAATGAAGTGGGCAATCTGTAAGAGGTTTCGGGAGTATCTGTACTACGCACCTTCGTTCACAGTGTATACAGATAACAATCCGTTGACCTATGTCCTGACTACAGCGAAGCTAAATGCTACAACACATTGGGTTGCTGAGCTAGCCGATTTTAACTTCTCAATCAAGTATCGGCCGGGAAGGGCTAATGGCGATGCTGATGGTTTATCACGGATGCCACTAGACATGGAGGAGTACATGCGCACATGCTCGCAGGAAATGAAACCAGAGGTAATCACCCCTGCGACACAGGTGCTTCAGTTGAAAGCCCATGAAGATGAGCCATGGTTGTGTCCAGCTACCATAACCACAGCATGTGCTGATGTAGAGCTTGAACGAGTAATGGCCCCAGTGACACAGATCTCCAAAGAGACACTAAAGAAAGCACAGGAGGATGATCCAGTCATTGGCAGGGTGCGAGACTGGGTTATGACAGGACAATGGCCCCCTTGGAGAGGAAGAGACAGGGGGGAAGACACTTCCGTTCTAAGCCGGGAAAAGAGTAAGCTGTACCTCGACAAAGATGACATCCTGTACAGGAAATCAGCTGCTCGAGCTCAGCTAGTGTTACCCACAAAATTCCATCAGCTGGTGTACAAGGAGCTCCATGAGGAAATGGGACATCTCGGAGTGGAGCGGACACTCGCCTTGGTCCGTGATCGATTCTATTGGCCACATATGCAAAGACATGTGGAACATTATGTGACTAAGGTGTGCAGTTGCTTGAAACGGAAACGTCCCGGCAAACCAGACAGAGCACCGCTGGTCAACATTGTCACCACATACCCTTTTGAGATGGTCTCAATAGACTTCCTGCATCTGGAGAGTTGTAAAGGAGGATATGAGTACATCCTAGTCGTGATGGATCATTTCACCCGGTTTGCACAGGCATATGCATGCACCAACAAGTCAGCAAGAACAGCGGCAGAAAAGATCTTTGGAGATTTTGTGCTCAAATTTGGATTCCCTGCCCAGTTACACCATGATCAGGGAAGGGAGTTTGAGAACCAGCTGTTTGCCACCCTGGAAAAGTACTGTGGAATCCAGGGGTCACGCACAACACCTTACCATGCAGCGGGGAACGGCCAGGTGGAGAGATTTAATCGGACACTCCTTTCCATGTTGAGGAGCCTGACAGAGGAAGCCAAGGCGGACTGGAAAAACTCCTTGAGCAAAGTGGTGCATGCGTATAACTGCACACGCAGTGAAGCAACAGGATATGCCCCATATTATCTTCTCTATGGCAGAAACCCCCGCCTACCAGTGGACATCATGTTTGGCATGGTTCCAGGTGACCAGAGTACTTCTCACAGTGATTACGTCCGTAAGTGGAGGATGCAAGAGGCATACAGATTGGCATCAGAAACAGCCCAGAAAGAGAGGAACAGAGCGAAAAAGCAGTACGATCGGAAGGCTCATGGAGTGGAACTGCAACCGGGATGTCGAGTGCTAGTACGGAACTTCAGAGATCGGGGTGGGCCCGGAAAGCTAAGGTCTTACTGGGAGGAGCGAGTACATGTCGTGTTAGAAAGAAAGCACAAAGATAGCCCTGTCTATGCCGTACAGCCAGAGAGAGGACCAGGGAAAGTGAGAGTTCTGCACAGGAACCTCCTACTGCCCTGTGACTTTCTCCCCGTCCAGGAGGAGAAGCTGGAGAAAAACAAGAATGGGAAGGAGGATGCCAAACAACAAAGAAAAGGAAAGACCCAAGAAAAGCAGCAGGAGAGTGACCACGACAGCGGTTCAGAGGATGAGGGTGACTGGGGAATTATCACCACACAAGCTGCGGAATCACCCACCCAGATCAGGAGTCAGCTGAGGGCAGAGGCAGAGGAGTTCCAGCCAGAAGAAGCTGACGGAGAACTGTCAAGTGGTGGTGTCAGCAGCGAGTGCCTAGACAAGGGTGGAAAAGGTGGACTGGAGTCAAGTGCAGAGGAGGAGGAGGCAGGGCGAAGTGAGCTGTCTGGGGAGGAGAACAGAAGAAGTCAAGGACAGGT